>NC_091702.1:3395210-3703865 GCF_041296265.1 Equus caballus
AGTACATAGTGGTATATTCTAGTTGTAGATACTTCTAGTTGAACAATTTGGGACACCACCTCAGCATAGCTTGATAAGTGGTGCTAGGTCTGCATCCAGGATCCAAACTGGTGAAACCCTGGGCCATCAAAGGAGGACATGAGAACTTAACTACTTGGTCACAGGGCCGGCCCCTCTATTACAATATTTTTAATTTGAAACATTTTCAGATTTTGTATTTCATGTTGATTCTTTCTTACAATATCTATCTCTTTGCTTAAATTAATCATATGTTCTTGCATTTCATATAGTTTCTCTATTGGAGACATTAATATATTAATCATAGTTGTTTTACATTCTTTATGTGATAATTCCAAAATCTGCATCATATCTGAGTCTATTTTTAATACTTGCTTTTTCTCTTCAGATTATGCATTTTCTTTCCTTTTGGCATGCTTTATAACTTTTTGTGAAAGGAAGACATGATATATTGGATAATAGGACATGAATTTAAAGGGTTTCATTGTGAGGTTTTATGGTAATCAATTTGGGATTTGAACTCTGTCTAAAGTTTCCTGTAGCTTACATTGCGAAGCACTTCACATCACCCTAGTACCCAGGTTTTTGTCTTCCCAAGTCTTTGGGATTCCCTAAGAACTCCCCTTAGATATAGCCCACATCTTGTAAGTGTTTCAGCTGTAATCCACTGTTATTATACTAAAGCCCTGTTGACGTTGTGGCAAAACATGTATGTGGAATTGCCTCCTACAATCTTGTGACTAAATTTCAGTCTTTTACAGGGCCTGTGTCCTTGAGATGTGGCCTTCAAAGATGTTTCATAGCTCTCTTCTTCCTCACGTGAGAGAGGGAGAGCAGGGTACCTGGAGTTGGGAACGCCCTTCCCTGAGCTCAGACAAAGCTCCAGTAAGTGCTGTCCTCCACAACAGTGGCCTTGTTGTGGAGAAGGCCCTTCCCTCAGCTCAGTTAGAGCACTGGTAAGCACTGTCCTCCGCAGCAGTGGCCTTGTTGTGGAGAAGCCTCTGAGTTTGTTCTCGGTGATCATCCTTCCCCAGCACAGCCAGGAGGGAACATTTATCTCTTGATCACGCAAACCTGGTGTGAATGCCAGTCCCGTGTCCATGTGCAGTGTGGCTGCCCCGCCACCCACACTCCTGCCACGCGAAGACTGTGGTCTCCAGAAGTTTCCCCGTTAAAGCTGGTAAAACCTCATCTGCACTAATTCACCAAGATTATTTTTTAAGTGCTCCTCCCAATTTACAGCTCCAGGAATTTCTGCTCCAGGTGAACAGATCTCAGATCTGCTGTTCTAGATTTGACTTTCTCTTCAGATACAGGCTTAGAGTGTGAGTTGAAACCTCAATCCTCTGATATTTGAAAGCATAGTCAATAATTTTTATTGTGTTCCACACTGTTCCTCTAATAAGCACAAGCATGCTCACTTCCAAGCTCTTTCCATGTGGGAGCTAATAAGAGAAGTTCTTTTCGATTTTTAATGCTATTTTCAAATAGTTTCTTTATAAACAGCTAGCTAATAATATTCTCAGTGTTTTAAGTTAAAATTCACTTAAATTTTTTATCACAGGACACTTGACATGCCGTATTCCCTGTAGTGGATATTGCACATACATGTAAGATATTTGTAGCCATTTCTTCAGGGTTATGAGGGACAGTGAGATAATCGGTGCCCTGTTTACCAAGGGGACAAGAGCCACAGACTGGCATTCTCTTTGAGGACTGCATGTGTGACTGGAAATTGGCCTTGGACTATTAAAGTAAGAATTTTAAGTTATTTAACCTTCTTTGCTCAGGAGGGCTTGTGCTGTTATTGGAAAAAAGAAGAATTGAATCTGCACACTTTATATGCAGCATCAATTTAGTTCATATGAGTTAAAAGAGTATTTTTCTCAGGAAATCTGTGATTTTTTGAGATGCTTAATATATGAGTCTCTAACCTTGTACATACAATGAAAAACCTGAAATAAACTGTCAATTTATAGCCATCTATATAACTATCAATATTATTATGTTCTATTGAGTCAGAATAAGCAGGTTAGTCCTATGGGAGCTGGAATCTAACTAATTTTTTGTAACAATGTCTTTTCCGATGCCTACATTGATCACCTGGTTTCATTTTATTTTCAAACAGGTGCAGTGTCCCACTCAAGGGTTGAGCACAACAACCAATTTTCTGTAGGAATTATATCTTAAGGATTAAAATATGGCAGGAATTTATCCACAAAGTTGAAAGTCTTTCCTGAAAGTCTTTTTGGAAAAGTGAAGGAAATGAAATGTTACATATCTGTAAATAAATCATCTTAATGATATACAAACAGTTATTTAACTATAATTATGTGCACTTATTCTGTAAATATATAATATATTATTATGCTCTTCTGTTGGTTGAGTCTAATTTTCTTTAAGTCCATGAGGTAAAATGGGTAAATTTTTCAGATTTTAATGGAGGAAATTTGCCTCCAAAAGATGGTTTCTCACTGGTTGTTAACACTTTGGGTGACCTTATACATTTTTCATTGGATGCTTTCTAAACTGTAACATCAAGAATTAAATAAATATCAAAAACATGAAATCAGGTCTATCAAACAAGGTGGACCATTTATCATTGAGGACACTCAGTTGCATTTATTTATTTAATCTATTTTTTTCATTGCAGAACCATTAGTTTATAACATTATACAAATTTCAGGTGTACATCATTATATTTAGATGTCTCTTCTAGATTACATCGTGTTCACCACCCAAAAACTAATTACAATCCATCACCATTCACATATTTCCAATCACCTCTTTCACCCTCCGCCTTCCCCCTTTCCCGTCTGGTAACAACCAATCCAATCTCTGTCTCTATGTGTTTATTTCTTGTTGTTCTTATATTTTATTTATGAGTGAGATCATATGGCTTTACACTTTCTCCCTCTGACGTATTTCACTTAGCATAATACTCTCAAGGTCCATCCAGATTGTCACAAATGGCCAGGATTCTTCCTTTTTTATGGCTCAGTAGTATTCCATTGTGTATATGTTCCACATCATCATTATCCATTCATCCCTTGAGGGGGACCTAGGCTGCTTCCAATTCTTAGCTATTGTGAATAACGCTGCAATGAACATAGGGGTTCATGTATCTTTACACATTTGTATTTTCATGTTCTTTGGATACATATTCAGTAGTGAAATAGTTGGATCATGTGGGTAGTCCCATTATTAGCTTTTTGATGAATCTGCGTACAGTTTTCCATAGTGGCTGCACTGGTTTGCAATTCTATCAGCAGTGTATGAGGGTTCCCTTTTCTGCACATCCTCTCCAACACTTATTGTTTCTTGTCTTGTTAGTTATAATCATTCTGAAAGGTATGAAGTGGTATCTCATTGTAGTTTTGATTTGCGTTTCCCTGATAATTAGTGATGTTGAGCATTTTTTCATGTGCCTATTGGTAATCTGTATATCTTCTTTGGAGAAAAGTTTTTTCAGATATTTTGCCCATTTTGTAATTGAGTTGTTAGACATTTTTGTTAACATGCATGCATTCTTTATATATTTTTGATATTAACTCCTTGTCACATATATGGTTTGAAAATATCTTCTCCCAATTGCTAGGTTGTCTTTTCGTTTTGTCATGGTTTCCTTTACTGTGCAGAAGCTTTTTAGGTTGATGCAATCCAATTTGTTTATTTTTTCTATTGTTTCCCTTGCACAGTGAGATGTGGTATTTGAAAATATGCTGCTAAGACCGATATTGAAGAGTGTACTGCCTATGTTTCTTCTAGAAGTTTCATGGTTTCAAGCCTTACATTCAAATCTTCAATCCAGTTTGAGTTAATTTTCATGTATGGTGTAAGATAATGGTCTAGTTTCATTCTTTTGCATGTGGCTGTCCAACATAATTTATTGAAGAGACTTTCCTTTGTCTATTCTATGTTCGTGGCTCCCTTGTTGAAAATTAGCTCTCCATATATGTATGAGTTTATTTCTGGGCTCTCAATTCTGTTCCATTGATCTTTGTATCTGTTTTTTGCCAGTACCATGTTGTTTTGGTTACTATAGATTTGTAACATATTTTGAAATCAGAGAGTGTGATACCTCCAGCTTTGTTCTTTTTTCTCAGGATTCCTTTGGCTCTTCAGGATCTTTTGTTGCTCCACATAAATTTCTGGATTCTTTTTTCTGTTTCCGTGAAAAATGTCATTGATAGGGATTGCATTGAATCTGTAGATTGCCTTAGGAAATATGGACATTTTAACTATGCTCATTCTTCCAATCCAAGAGTGTGGCATATCTTTCCATTTTTTATGCCTTCTTCAATTTCTTTCAACAATGTTGTATACTTTTCAGTGCACCTATCTCTTTGATTACATTTATCCCTAGTAATTTATTCTTTTTGTTGCAATTATAAATGGGATTGTATTCTTAATTTCTATGTCTGCTACTTTGGTGTTAGTGTATAGAAACAGATCTGACTTTTGTATCCTGCAACCTTACTGTATTCATACAGTATTTCTAAAAGGTTTTTAGTAGATTTTTTAGGGTTTTCTATATATAAAATCATGGCATCTGCAAATAGTGGCAGTTTCACTTCTTCCTTTCCAATTTGCATCATTTTTAATTCTTTTTCTTTCCTGATTACTTTAGCTAGGACTTCCAATACTATGTTAAATAAGAGTAATGAATGTGGACATCCTTGTCTTGTTAATGTTCTCAGAGAGATAGCTTTCAGTTTTTCTCCATTGAGAATGATATTAACTGTGGGTTTGTTACATATGGCCTTTATTATGTTGAAATACTTTCCTTCTATACCCAGTTTATTCAGAGTTTTTGTCATTAATAGAAGCTGTATCTTTTCAAGTGCTTCCTCTGCATCTGTTGAGATGATCATGTGATTTTTATTCTTTATTTTGTTAAGGTGGTGTATCACGCTGAGTGATTTGCAGGTGTTGAACCATCTCTGCATCCGTGGAATAAATCCCATTTGATCATGGTGCAAGATCTTTTTAAGGTAGTGTTGTATTTGATTTGCTAATATTTTGTTGAGGATTTTTACATCAATGCGCATCAGTGATGTTGACCTGTAGTTTTATTTTTGTGTGTTGTACTTGTCTGGTTTTGATGTCAGGGTAATGTTGGCCTTATAGAATGCGTTAGGCAGCTTTCTCTCCTCTTCAATTTTTTGGAAGAGTTTGAGAAGGATAGATCTTAAGTCTTCTTTGAATGCTTGGTAGAGTTCACCAGGGAAGTCTTCTAGTCCTGGACTTTTATTTTTTGAGAGGTTTTTATTACTGTTTTGATCTTACTGGTTATTGTTCTATTCAAGTTCTCTACTTCTTCTTGATTCAGATTTCAGAAGTTTTATGATCCTAAGAATTTCTCCATGTCTTCTAGATTATCCAATGTGTTGACACATAGCTTTTCACAGGATTCTTTTCTAATCTTTTGTATTTCTGAGGTATCTGTTGTATTTTCTCTGCTTTAATTTCTGATTTTATTTATTTGAGTCTCTTCTCTTTTTTCTTGGTGAGTCTAGCTAAAGGTTGATCAAATTTGTTTGTCTTTTCTAAGAAGTACCTCTTAGTTTCATTGATTTTTTCTTTTCTTTTTTTTTAGCCTCTACTTCATTTAGTTTTGTCTGATTTTTATTATTTCCTTCCTTCTTCTAATTTTGGGCTTTGTTTTTCTTGTTTTCCAGTTCCTTATGTGCACTGTTAAATTGTTATTTGATATTTTTTGTTGTTGTTTAGCTAGGCCTATATTGCTATAAAATTCCCTCTTAGAACCACTTTTGCTGTATCCTATAAATTTGGGCATGTTATGTTTTCATTTGTCTCTAGCTACTTTTTGATTTCTTCTTTGATTTCTTCATTGAGCCAATCATTGTTCAGTAGTATCTGAATCTATGCATGTTTCTCTCACATTTAACATTCTAGTCAAAGCTTTGATAATATAACCAATGTTTCCCATCATGTTTTGTTATAAGAAGAGATTCTTTTTGAACTTGTACAAACAACTATATTTCCATTAAAATAAGAATAGTCACGCACTAAGAGTTTCCAAATTCTGTAGAGATCAGTGAGGGTAAAAAAAGATAAATGTTTTAATTCTGCTTATAAAAGTAAAATTTACCAAATTGTTATAAGTTGTAGTTTAAAAGACAAAAAAAATTTCCTAAAACCTGAAAAAATAAAACAAAAAATCAGCAATATTTCAAAGGAAAAGTCATAAAAATTATAATCAATATCATCAGTTCATTTAGCCGAATGTAATGAAATCTTGATCTTGATCTTCTGTTAGCAGTTTCATGAAGTCATCAGTTTTTCCATTAGAGTTCTTTAATTTCTTACACAATTCAGTTTCATGACGAAATAGTTTGTCAGAAACCTGTATTCCAGAGTAAGCATTAGAATCCTTTCTATCATTGTCTCTGAAAATGAAGCATATTTGGAAAAATACCAGAGTAAAGCAAAACTGTGTATAAATGACAAAAAACTTCAAAATAGCAATTGACAAAGAAATTTGGTTATTTTGTGACATAATATTACAAGATAGTAACTAGAATTATCACTGAAAACCAGAATAGATCGTAATTTTAGGAATGTTATACAATTTTTTAAAACACTTGTATTAATAACATTTATCCACACAATATCATAGGCCCCCGTGAAACAATGTTTAATTATCCCTTTAATCTAAGTGACAATGAAATATTTTCAGGTGAATGCATAAAATTAAATCACTGTAAGAAAGATCTTAGCTGTCATTAAAGACTTGACAGCAGCAGTACAGGAAATTTATTTGGATAAAACATAAAATCTCTACTCGAACAAAAAAATATAATGTTTTTATCAAGAGAAGGCTCAAAGTTAAAAAAAATTATCCTTTCATGAGAGAGAAAAACAAAATCAAATTTTCCACCACCCTACTTTTACCATTTACTAAACTAAATTCATTTTAATCTTAGACAATTTTACCAAACTCATATCTCAGAGGTGTTTTTTCCCCCATACCTTCTGTAACTTTCTTTTTACATTCAGAAGTTGTCCCATGTCTTCTTCCTTTTTTAGGAAAAAACGTATCTTTCTTAACACAAACAAGAATATATTCATTCTTTATACCTTCTTTACAGAAAACATACATCTCACTTTCCTTGAATAGAAAGATATATTCCTCATTAATTTTAGTAGCTTTAATCACATACAATAATTCAAATTCTTAACCATTATAGACCTCAGTTTTTAGTGAAAACTAAGAAGTAAGCAATTATAAACTGTATTATACATTAGCATTCTATGGCTTGTCATATTTATAAATACCTTTATAATTTCTAGAAATATGCAACTCTATAGTACAATATTTTCATAAAATACAAGATGTGGTTACTAATAGATCCAAACATCTTTGATTTTCTGTGTAATAAGCCAAGAGTAGATAAAGGTATATTCATCAATTAATGTCTAATATTTTATTTAGAGGTCATCTATTCAATGAATTTTCCTTCAGTTAGTTTAAGCCAGTGAAACGTCAAAGATTTGGAGTGACATCAGCATCATGGTGGAGTGAGTTCTTCCCTTTGTCCCTCCACTCTAAGTTCCAGTTAAGCAGATATTGATTACCCAACATAGGATATCTTACAGAGATGCCTGAGAGATCCATGCAGCCAAACATCTCAGGTTCTGTGGACTGGATCCCCAAGAAGCAGTAGAACTAGTGAGCAGACATCTTCTCCCCAGTGGGAGCAATCTAGGTCACAGGTCCTCACACAGAGGCCAGCATAATGGTGAGGGAAGGTGGGGGCAGACTGTCTCACATGCAAATGTTTCAGAGTGGTAGCCCAGCCTGCAGTAGTGCCAACCTTGTGACAGCTGCCCTGCAGATGAGAACACTCTGCTCTGTGGCAAGGCTCAGCCCCACATAGGCACCCATCCCACATAGTGCAGCAGCTCAGCTGAACAGCCTGGATGTGAAATGGCCCCACCGACAGGGCAGAAATCTACATGATGAATACAGAGGCTCTGACCGCATGACTGCAAGCAGCTGAGTGGCTGCAGCCAGCCCATGCAAATATAGTGTGGCCCTACATACACAACTATCAGCAGATGGGGCAGGATTAGAAAACAAAGCTCCTGCCCACCCCCAGTGGTGGTAGGTAGAATCTGTGGCCTGATACTATGACAAATGCACCAACAAAGGATCAATTCATCAAGCACCATGAAGAAATACAGTAACACTTTAGAGAAAAATGAAAATGCCAGATCTCCAGAAACCTATCTTGAAGTCATAGTACTTTACAATCTAAATGACAGAGAACTCAAAGTAGTTGTCAAAGAGAAACACTAGTTAAAAGAGAACTCAGAAAGACATTTCAATGGGCTCAGGAATAGAGGTAATGATCAGAGGGAATAATTCACCAAAGAGATTGAAGCCCTAAATAAAAACCCAGAAAGTATGGATATGAAAAACACAATGAGATAAAATGTAATCTATAAATCATAAAAAATAGATTTAAATTTCTAGAGGACAGAATTAGTGGACAAGAGGACAGAAATATAGAAATTCTTCAGGTGGAGAAGGAGAGAACTAAGATTTTAAAAATATGAATAAATTATTTCAGAAATATCTAATTCAATCAGAAAATGCAATATAAGTATTACAAGTATTCCAGAGGAAGAAGGGAGGGAGAAAGAAGCAGAAAGCTTGTTCAAATAAATAATAAAATAATAGCTGAGGCATTCCCAAAGCTGGGGAAGAAACTGGTCTGACAAGTATATGAAGCTAATAGAGGTCCTAACTACATCAATGCAAAAAGACCATATCTAAGGCATATAACATTAAAACTAGCAAAAGTCAATAACAAAGAAAAAATTGAAGGGCAGCAAGAGAGATGAAAATAAACAAAGAATCCCTATCAGGCTTTCTGTGGATTTCTCAGCAGAAACTTTACAGGCTAGGAGAGAATGGAATGGTATGTTCAAAATACTGAAAAGCAAAAACTTTCAGCCAATAATAATCTATCCAGCAAAATTATCCTTCAGATAAACAAAAGCTGAGGGAGTCCATTGCAATTAGACCTGGCTTACAAGAAATGAGGATGGAAACTTTCATATCTGAAATAAAAAAGTAAAGGTTTACAAAAGCTTTGAGCAAGGAGATAAATAGACAAAATCAGAAAATATCAGCTCTCTATCAGAGCAGGTTAGCAAACACTTAATTAGAACATAAAAGTTAAAGAGAAGGAAAGCATCAACATAACTATAAACACTTCAATTTAGTCACAAACTCACAACACAAACAAGAATAATTTGTGACAATGATAACTTAGAAGGGGAAAAAGAAAGGAGTAGAACATGCTTAGGCTAATGGAGATAGAGGCCATCAGAAAATGGACTATCTCATTTGAGAATTTCTATACGAACCTCATGGAAACAACTAAACAAAGAATCAGAATAGAGACACAAATCATAAACAATGAGAAAATCATCACAGAAAAACACGAAACTGAAATGGTAGTCAGAAACATAAGGGAAAGGAAGCAATGGAAATATAGAACAACCAGAAAACAAGCTACAATATGTCAGTATTAAGCCCTCATATATCAATAATCACTTAAAATGTAAATGGATTGAATTCTCTAGTCAAAAGACAAACAGTGAGTGGATGGATTAAAAAACAAGAGCCAAAAATATGCAGCCTCCAGGAAACACCTCTCAGCTCTAAAGATAAACATAGACTCAGAGTGAAGGCATGGAAGATGATACTCCAAGCAAATGGCAAACAAAAGAAAGCAAGTGTTGCCATACTTATATCAAACAAGCAGACTTCAAGATAAAAAAGACAATGAGAGATAGTATATAATGATAAAAGGGACATTCAACTAGGAGCAAAAAACACTTATGAATATATATGCGCATAATGCAGGAGCACCAAAGTATATAGAGCAATCATTACCAAACCTAAAGGGATAAATTGGCAGCAATATAATAATAGTAGGGAACCTCAACACCCCACTTATAACAATGGATCAATCATCCAGACAGAAAATCAGCAAGGAAACAGAAATCTTCAATGCAACACTAAAGCTGATGGACTTAGTAGACATACATAGAACATTACATCCAAAAATGGCAGCATACACATTCTTCTCAAGTGCATATGGAAGATTCTCAGTGATGGACCATGTTTTGGGAAACAAAACAAGACTGAGTAAATTTAAGAAGATTGAAATTATATAAAGCGTCCTTTTTTTTTTTTTTACCACAACACTATGAAACTAGAAATCAACTAAAACAAAAAAGCTGGGAAAGGCACAAATATATGGAGATTAAACATGCCATTGAACAACTATTGAATAAATGAAGAAATCAAGGAGAAATAAAAAAGAATACCTGGAGACAAATGAAAATGAAAACAGAATATACCAACTTTTATGGAGTACAGCAAAAGTGATACTAAGATGGAAACTCGTAGCAATAGAGAGCTACCTCAACAAAGAAGCAAAGTCTCAAATAAGCAGTCTTAAATTATACCCAACAGAACTAGAAAAAAAGAACAAACAAATTTCAAAGTCGGTAGAAGGAAGGACATAACAAAAATCAGAGCAGAAACAATAGAGACTATAAAAGCAATAGAAAGGTTCAATGAAACTAAAAGCTGGTTCTTTAAGAAGATAAATAACACTGACAAACCTTTACCTAGACTCACAAAGACGAGAGAAAACAAAATCAGAAATGAAAGAGAAGAAATTACAACAGACACCATAGAAATGCAAAGGATTATCAGAGAATATTAAGAAAAGCTATGCATCAACTAATTGGATAACCTTGAAGAAATGGATAATTTTTTCTTTTTGAGAAAGATTAGCCCTGAGCTAACATCTGTTGCCAATCCTCCTCTTTTTTGCTGAGGACAACTGACCCTGAGCTAACATCCATCAAACAATCTTGCAAAACTGAATCAAGAAGAAATAGAGAATCTGAATAGACCAATCACAGTCAAAGAGATTGAAGTATTTCTCAAAAGTTTTGAAAAAATAAAAGTCCTGGACTAGATGTTTTCTCTGGTGAGTGCTACGAAACATTCAAAGATAACTTAATGGTTATCTTCCTCAAACTATTCCTAAAATTTTAAGAGATTGGGATGCTTCCTAAACTTATTGCATTAGGCCAAAATTACACTGACACCAAAACCAGACAAGGACAATATACAAAAAAGGAAATTACAGGCCAATATCACTGATGAACACAGATGTAAAAATCCTTAACCAAATATTAGTAAATTAAATGCCACAATACATTGAAAGGATCATACACCATCATCAAGTGGGATTTATTCCAGTGATGCACAGATGGTTTGACATCTGCAAATCACTCAATGTGATACACCACATTAGTAAAGAATAAAAATCACATAAGTATCTCAATAAGTGCAAAGAAATTGACAGGATTCACAATACATTTATGATAAAAACACAATAAAATGTGTATAGAAGTAAAGTACCTTAGCATAATCAAGGCCATGCGTGACAAACCTATAGCTAACATCATATTCAATGGTGAAAAACTGAAAGCCATTCCTCTGAGAACAAGAACAAAACAAGAACACTCACCAATCTTATTCAACATAGAACTGGAAGTTTTATGCAGTTCAATTAGGCAAGAAAAATAAATAACAGGGATCCATCTAGGAAAGGAAGAAGTAAAAATGTCACTATTTGTACATGACATGATTCCACTTATAGAATAGCATCAAGAACCACCAAAAGACTGTTAGAATAATCAAAGAATAAACAGAATAATAGCAAAATAATAGAATAAAATTTCAGTATACAAAATCAACATACAAAAATCAGTAGTATTTCTATACACTAATAAGGAAGTAGCAAAAAGAGAAATAAGGGATATAATTGCATTTATAATTTTAACAAAAGGCACAAAATATCTAGAGGTACATTTAAACAAACAGTTAAAGACATACACTGAAAATGATAAGATGCTATTGAAATAAATTGAATTGAATAAAATATAAAGAAATGGAAAGATATTCCATGCTCATGGATTGGAAGAATAAACATAGTTAAAATGTCCATATAACTTAAGGCAATTTGCAAATTCAGTATAATCTCAATAGGAATCCCCATGATATCTTCATGGAAGTAGAAAAAAGCATTCTAAAATTTATATGGAACCAAATAAACCCCCAAATAGTCAAAACAATCCTGAAAAAAAATCACACAGTTGGAAACTTCACACTCCCAGTACTTATATTACAAAGCCATAGTAATCAAAACAACATCGTACTGGCAGAAAAGCAGACACACAGATCAATGGAATAGAATTGATAGCCCAGACATGCAACCATATATCTATAGACAGCTAATCTTCAACAAAGCATACAAAAACATACACTGGAGAAGAAAGTTCTCTTCAATAAGTGACATTTGGAAAACTGGACACATCCAAAAGAGGGAAAACAGACCATTGTCTGACAGCACACACAAAAATTAACTCAAGTTGGATTAAAGACTTGAATGTAAGACCTGACTCCATAAAATTTCTGGAAGAAAACATAGGCAGTACACATTTTGACATCAGCTTTAGCAGTATCTTTCTGAATACCCTGTCTACTAAGGCAAGGGAAACAAGTCTCTTACAGGTATGCAGATGTGCTTAGTTATATTCTTAGGAGGACTTCCATTGGGCCATTGGGCAATTCCCTAGGCAAGTGGGACTGGCCCCATATCAAAGCTGAGCGGGGATGGGACTGTCTCAAAGGGCTGCTTCAGGGTCCAAAGCCAGGAGCAATATCTGCAGGCATGCCTCCATGGTCATAAGTAGACATGTCTCTTGTCAGAATTCTGGGCATGCAGGACTGCCCTTGGACCATGTTTGAGAGGGGCTGAGGCTGAGTTACAGGATTGTTTCAGCATTTATAGTTTGATGGAGTTCAGTGGGCCTATTTCCAGGTGCATAGACAGTTGTGTCTCCAAATGAGTCCCTGGGAAGGAATAAGAGTTCTGAGATCATGGCTAAGTGGCATTAGAATTGGGTTCTGAGGTGTTCACATAAAGGACTGAAGTCAATGGGCTTTTTACCCAAGGCGCAGGCAGGCATGACTCCTCCTATGTGCCTTGGTGGATGTTGCTAGTGGCAGGACTGTGGCCAAAGAGGGCTGTAACTGAGTCTAGAAGTGGTCTGACAGTTTGTGGGTCTGTAGTCCATATCACAGCCAGTGAGCCTGCCACCTGGGCACAGGCCTGTCCTCTCAAAATGGCACAACTTGGACATGGTATCCACTGGGGTTTTGCAAGTTCCTACCTGGATCCCAAAGCTCATACAGAGGAACTTTTGTCCTCAGCTGGCCACCACATTGCTATGGAGGATGAAACCAGGGGATCTCCTTTTCAAAATCTTGCTGACATCTATGGACAACTAATTTTTGAAATAGGAGCCAAGGGCATACAATAGAAAAAGGAAATTCTCTTCAATGAGTGGTGTTGGGAAAACTGGACAGCCACATGCAAAAAAAATAAATAAATAAAAGAAAGTAGACCATTATCTTACACCATACATAAGACAATATTTTTCTCTGAAACATAAACATGGAATATATCCTAGGTGTTTTGATGATTAATCTTTTTCAAAAATGCTTTTTATTTTGCAGAATATAATTTTTGCCCTTCTTTAATTACATTTATTCCTAAATATTTTGACTCAATCATAAATGAAATTATCTTACTTTTATTTTTTATTTTTTTGTTGCAAATGCATAGAGGTACAATTATTTTTTATGTATTGATTGTGTGTCTTGAAACATTGATGAACTTGCATATTAGGTCCAATAGTGTACATCTTTTATTTTCCTATATACAAAATCGTGCCATCTATTAATAAATATAGTTTTAATTCTTCCTTTTCAATTTTGATGTCTTTTAGTTATGTCGACTAGGTGTCCTGACTAAAATTTTTAGTACAATGTTGAATATAAGTAGCAAGAATATACATCTTTATCTGATTCAGTATTTTAATTTGAAGGATTTCATCATTACATTTCAAGTTAACTGTGGATTTTTCATAGATGCCTTTTACCAGGTTGAGAAAGTTCTTTTCTCTTCTGAGTTTGTTGAGTATATTTTATTATAGAAGGGTGTTGGATTCTGTCACATGCTTTTTCTGCATATATTGAGATTATCATTTGGTTTTTATTATTCTATTGATATAAGTTGATTTTAAGATCTTATACCAACTTTGTATTTCTGGGATAAATTTCACTTGGTCATGGTTTAGAATCCTTTTTGGAGTTGCTGATTTGGATTTTCTTGTATTTTGTTAAAAATTTTATGTGTAAGCACTCATAAGAGCCATTGATCTCCACTTTTATTGTGAGCAGTACCATGTCCGCATCCAGGATCCAAACTGGCAAAACCCTGGGTCACTGAAGCAGAGCATGGAAATTAACCACACATCCAAGGGGCAGGCCCCCATGTATGATTTTTGATATCACCAAAATATTGATGTCATAGAACGAGAAAAGAATTCACTCTTCATCCATGTTTTTGAAGATTTAGTGAAAAATTCATTTTATTTCTTCTTTATACAGTTCATTGAATTCTCTCTTGAAGTCATCTGAGTCTGGGCTTTTCTTTGTGGATAGATTTTGGTTACTAATTCAATCACTTTAATTTTTATTTGTCTACTCAGATTGTCGATGTTTTCATCAGTCTGTTGTGATGGTTTGTGTCTTTCTATGAATTTATCTATTTCTTCTAAGTGATATAGGTCATTGGCATTTAATTTTTTAAAGTCTGTGTGTGTAATGTATTTTTTTTAAAGATTAGCACCTAAGCTAACAACTGTTGCCAATCTTCTTTTGTACTTTTTCTCCCCAAATCCCCTCAGTGTATACTTGTATAAACATTTTTTAGTTATGAGTCCTTCTAGCTGTGGGATGTGGGATGCCACCCCAACATAGCCTGATGAGCATTACCATGTCTACACCCAGGATCAAAACTGATGAAATCCTAGGATGCCGAAGCAGAGTGCAGAAACGTAACCGCTCCGTCATGGGGTCAGCCCCAAGTGCAATAATTTTTATGTCTGTAAGGTGACTAGAATGTCCTGCTGTTCATTTATGACTCTAGCAATATGAGTCTTGGACTCTTGTCTCTCACTTCTATTTTTTGATCAATCTAGTAAATCTAGTAAATTTTGTTCATCTTTTCAAACACACAGCTTTGATTTTGTTAATTTCTCTATTTTTTTTATTTTATTGCTTTTCACTCTTATTGCTATTATTTCAAGTTTATGTTCAATGAGGAACAGGTCTGTGGAGTTCCTCACACTGTCATGGCAGAAGTGGAAACTTCTTTCATCTTACGTAAATGTAGGACAATATAAAAACCAGAAAATTAACATGGTGACTATGTATGTTCTATGGTTCTATATCATTTTATCATGCTTGTGGGTATCTATAACCACCACTTCAATCAAAATATTGAACTATTACATCATCATGAATATCCCCTCATGCTACCCCTTATATTTTCATCAAGTACTAAACAATCTAGCCTTCACCATTATTTTTCTGGCTTACATGTTACATTTTAGATGTCTATACACATTAATCAGTCTCTAAATTCTCTACTGTGTTCCATTAGTCAATTTGACTTATCTCACCTATATACATCTTCCTTTTTTATTTCTAGTATATTTTAGAAAATCTTAATACATGGAATTTATTTACTCTGTACTCTTTATTAATTAGCTATTCTTCATTGTTTATATAAATTTTACACTAAATTTAAAAAATAATCAAAGATTCTGAAGATGCATTTTAATATTTCCCTTAATTTTATGCACTAATTTTGAGTAAGAATTGATATCTATACCAGGGGTAAGCAGTATCTTCATATTTTATAATTTTATTGATATTTCTAAATTTATTAAAAAATGTTTAGCTTAACATATACTTTGTATCTTGTTGTTTTTATTCTTGAGATCATTTCATTTTGAGTATGTTTTTTTGTTGCTTATTTGTTGATGTAAATAAATGGATCCAATAACCTTCCTGAACTCCATTCTTAACTTGAACATTTTTCCATGGTTTCAGTTATTTTTTATAAGTATGTAATTATGGCAATCACAATTAAGTAGACATTTTATTCTCTATTTCTCTTATCCTTAAAATTATTTCAATTACGTTTGTGAAAGCATTGAACAGTATATCCAATATATTAGATGATGGAAATAACGAACATCATTCATGTGTTCTAACTTTAAAGTACAATCAACTAATTTATTCTGTATAATACCTGTATTTTTTGAGACATGACATTTTTCAAAGAAGGAAATATTTATTTTCTTTCTTAGAGGCAGATGGCATTTTATTTTGAGAAAGATAGCAGAATAAAGAAACAATCAACAAAAATAAATAAGCGAATAAATACATTTTAATAACAAAGTATAAGGTACAGCAAATACATTTTAAACAGCATAGAAAAATTATAACAGATTTCATATTTATAAAGAGATTTCTTATATTAATTTCATTTTTAGTAATCAGGAGATTGTATACTGCAGTCTCTACAAAAGCATAATTAAAAATGTTTTTATTAATTATTGATCTAGGAAACATAAAATATTCAAGGTACTGCAAAAAATTCTATTCAATGTTTCTAAATATTCATGTGTAACTGGAAAGTGCTTTTGTCATATAAACCTTGAAAGTTATTTCTCTGGCAAATTACTTTATATTTAATCATAAAAAATGCCCATTCATATATCTTCAGTGATTATATTAAAAGTTAATATTAATAGCAACAGTAGTAACATAATACTTTAGCTTATTCATTCTCACTCTAAATTTTTGGATAAAGAAGGCAGTCAAAATACATTTTTTTCTATTTTTTTCTGTGTTCAAATAAGCAATACAAGTTTGCTGAAGTACTCAAATAACTAAATAGTTCTAGAATAATTTATCTTCAACCACTATTAGTCCTAAATTTCTTAATACAAAATTACATCTTAAATCATACATTTTCACGAACTCACAACATACTGAATATACAATCTAGAAAACTTTCCAATGACTTATTAGTCTGCATATGTAAAGCAGATAGTTATTTGTTATCAAGAAAATACAATAGTCCTTATTTAAGCTTTTAGGATCTAAATTAAGCAATAATTTCGCAGATGATATTTAAAGGACTGCTGGTTTTTGAATTCATCTGTTTTATTTGCCATGCATCCAGTGCTATAGATGTGTTTATTAGTAAGTTTTCCAAATTTTCCAGTTTTACACAATATATCTATTGCTGTACCAATGCCATTTCTTCTTTAAGAAAACTTTTCATCTTCTGCTCTGTCTAATCAGGTTAATTTTCCTTCAAATATTGGCTCAAATGACATCATTATTTGGAAAGCTTTGACATGGTTGTCCTCAGTCCTCAATTCTAAGGGAAATATTTATTTATTCTTCTGAGTTTGCGGAAATTCTTTGCAAGTTGACACATAGCATCCGTGTAGAGATATCCATTTTTTCCTCCTCCTCATCATTGTCATATTCATCATCACGACTCTCACCATATACCTTAAATCTTGATATACATTAAGTGCCATGCAATGAGCTAAAAGCTTGATTTAAAAATCTTATCTAATTCTCACATAGCTTCATAACCCACAAATCCCCTGTGTTTAACCTTTTCATCCCACTATCCCTTTGCACAAATCCTTAACAAACCACTGATCATTTTTGTCTCCATAGTTTTATATTTTCAGACTCATATAGTTTATTAGTTTATCTACAGTTTTATATAGTTATAGGTTTCTTATAAAATAAAAACACGGATAATGCTGCTACTAATAAAACCAAAAATTACAATTATTTTTTTATTGAGGTAACATTGGTTTATAATATTATATGTTTCAGATGTACATCATTATATTTTTATTTCTGTGTAGACTGCATCATGTTCACCACCCAAAGATTAATTACCATCCATCACCAGACACATGGGACTAGTCACTCTTTTCGCACTCCTCCCTTCTCCTTTCCCCTCCAGTAGCCACCAATTCAATCTCTGTCCATATGTGTTTGTATGTTGTTGTTTTTATCTTCTATTTATGAGTGAGATCATACAGTATTTGACTTTCTGTGTCTGACATTTCACTTAGCATAACACCTTCAAGCTCCATTCATATTGTCACAAATGGCAAGATTTCATCTTTTTTTATAGCTGAGTAGTATTCAATTCTGTATATATACCACATCTTCCTTATCCATTCATCCCTTGTTGGCCGTTAGGTGGTTTCCAAGACTTCACTTTGTGAATAACGCTGTAATGAACACAGGGGTGCATATATCTTTATGCATTCATGTTTTCATGTTCTTTGGACAAAGATTTACAGATGGCCAACAGGAACATGAAAAGATGTTTAACATCACTAATTATCAGGGAAATGCAAGTGAAAATTATGAGATATCATCTCATGCCCATAAGAATGGCTATAATTTACAAGACAAGAAAAAATAAGTGTTGGTGAGGATGCAGAGTAGGTTAACCCTCATACACTCCTGGTGGCAATGTAAATTCACCATTATGGAAATGTGCCATTATGGAAAACAGTATGAAGAATACCCCCAAAATTAAGAATAAAACTACTATATGATCCTGCTATTCCACTACTAGGTATTTATCCAAAAATGCAGAGTATAAACACAGACTTTAAACCTTTCACAAAAATTAACTCAAAATGTGTCATACTTCTAAATGTAAAACATAAAACTACAAAACATTTAGAAAATTAGTTAAGAAGCATCTTGTCTTCTTCAGTTTTTCATAAGAGTTTGAGAAGGGTAGTGATTAAATCTTCTTTGAATGTTTGGTAGAATTCACCAGAGAAGCCATCTGGTCCTGGACTTTTGTTTTTGGGAGGTTTTGATTACTACTTCAAACTCTATATTTATAATTGGTCTATTCAGATTCTCCATCTCTCCTTGATTCAGTTCTGCAAGGTTGTATGATTCTAAGAACTTATCCAGTTCTTTTAGAGTTTTGGCATATAGCTTTTTGTAGTATTCTCTTACACTCCTTTGGTGTATTTCTTTGGTGTCTGTTGTAATTTTTCCTCTTTCACTTCTGATTTATTTATGTGAGTATTCTCTACTTTTTCTTAGTGAGTCTGGGGAAGGGTTTGTCAATTTTGATTATCTTTTCAGAAAACTACCTCTGGGATTCATTGATCTTTCTATTGTATTTTTTAGTCTCTATTTTGTTTATTTCTTCTCTGATTGCTTTAATTATTTCTTTCCTTTACTGACTTTGGACTTTGTTCTTTTTATAGTTCTTTTAGGTAGTTTGAGACTGTTTATATGAGATTTTGCTTATTTCTTGAGGTAGGCTTCTATTGCTACAAACTTCCCTTTTACTACCTCTTTTGTTGCATCCTATAAATTTTGGTATGTTATGTTTTCATTTTCATTTGTCTCCAGGTATTTTTTCTCTGTCTTTGATTTCTTCATTTATCTAATAGTTGTTCAATAGTATGTTTTTAGTCTCCACCTGTTTATGATTTTCCAGCTTTTTTCTTGTAGTTGATTTCAAGTTTCCTACCATTATGGTCAGAAAAGATGTTTGATATGATTTCAATCTTCTTTAACTTATTGATTTTTATTTTGTTTCCCAACAAATGGTCATCTTTGAGAATGTTTCATGTGCACTTCAAAAGAATGTCTATTCTGCTGTTTTTGGATGGAATGCTCTCTCTATATCTATTAAGTCCATCTGGTCTAGTGTTTTATTTAAGGTTACTGTTTCCTTGTTGACTTTCTGTCTGGATGATCTTTCCATTGACATAAGTGGGGTTTTAAGTTCTCCTACTATTACTGTGTTGCTGTTACTTTCTCCCTTAAGGTCTGTTAATAGTTGCTTTATATACATTGGTGCTCCTGCATTAGATGCATATATCTTCCTTAGTGTTATGTTGTCTTGATGGAAAATCCCTTTTATCATTGTGTCCTGCCCCGTTTTGTCTCCCTTGTCTTTTTTATCTTGCTGTCTGCTTTGTGTAATAGAAGTATTGAAACACCTGTTTTCTTTTGTTTCCCATATGCTTGCAGTATCATGTTACATCCCTTCACTCTAAGCCTGTGTTTGTCTTTAGAGCTGTGATGTACTTCCTGGAGGCAGCATATGGTTGGGCCTTGTTGTTTAATCCATATAACCACTTTGTGTCTTTTGATTGATGGATGCAGTCCATTTACATTTAGAGAGATTATGATATATGAGGAATTAATCTAGCACTTTATCCTTTTACTTTTGGTCATTCTATATTTCCATTGTTTCTTTTCCTTGGTATTTTTGTCTGCCATTTCAATTTGGTGATTTTCTGTGATGTTTTTCTCAGTTTTCTCTGTATTTATAATTTGTGACTCCACTCATATTTTTTGTTTTTTGATTACCATGAGGTTTGTATAAAAGATTTCATAGATGAGATAGTCCTTTTTCTGATTGCTTCTTATCTCCATTAGCCTATGAATGTTCCATCCTTTTCTCTTCTGCTTCTACGGTTTTGTTTTCACAAGTTATTCTTTTTTGTTTTGTGAGTTTGTGATCAAATTGAAGTGGATATAGTTATTTTTGATGGCTTCAGTCCATTTATGTTATACATGTTTACTAACCTATTCTGATATAGAGCTGCGATTTTCTGATTCTATTTATCTCCTTGTTCAAAACTTTGTAATCCTTCACCTTTTTGTTTCAAAAAGTAGGGCTCCTTTCAACATTTCTTATAAAGAACAATGTTGGAGGTCTCACACTCCCTGAGTTCAAAATATACTACAATGCTATTGTGATCAAAATAGCATGATACTGGCAGATAAACAGACACACTGATCAGGGGAACAGAATTGAGAGCCTAAAAATAAAACCACATACCTATGGACAACTAATTTTGGACAATGGATCCAAACATATACAAAGGAGAAAGGAAAATCTCTTTAATAAATGAAGTTAGGAAAACTGGACAGCCACATGCAAAACAGTGAAAATATACAATTATCTCACACCATACACAAAAAGTAACTCCAAATGGAATAAAGTCTTGAACATAAGACCTGAGACCATAAAACACTTAGAAAATAAAAAAAAAAAAACCATACTGGACAGAAATAAATATACCAACTTAAAGGATAATCTTGGGAGTCATATTTTAACATCTATTTGCTGTGTGATACTGAGAATAATATTTAATTTTCCATGCCTGTATTTTCTCATTTAGAAGATGGATGTCAAAGTACTTAAATCATGCAGTTGTTAATAGGATGCAAAATAACATATAAAAATTGCTTAGTTGAAGGATAGCAAATAGTAAGTGATCAAGAAATAGTATCTCTTAGTATGGTAGTGTCACATAATTCTTAACAGCTTCCTATTATACTGATCAATGAACTTAACTTTCCCTTCATGCATTCCTGAAGGAGAGAGAATTACAATATGTTTAAATGTTAATTACTTCAGGAAATTAGACTCATTTAGCATTCCATAATCTTCAAGAGTGACACTAAGTTTGCTCTCATTTTAATTTTCATATTTCCCAAGCCACCTTTTCAAGGCTCCCTTGACCTCACTGTTCCTCAGACTATAGATGAGGGGGTTCAGCACAGGGGTGAAGATAGCATAGAATGCTGACACGACCTTATCGTGGCTAGCTGACCTGTAGGATTTGGGTCTCATGTAAATAAAAATAGAAGCTCCATAAAAAAGTCCCACCACAGCCAAATGTGAGGAGCAGGTGGCAAAAGCCTTCTTGCGTGCTTCTCTAGAATACATCTGGAGAACAGCAAAGAGGATAAAACTGTACGAGGTCAGGATGAGTGAAAACGGGACCAGAAGCATTAATACACAGCAGATATACATTACATTTTCGAAGACAGATGTGTCAGCACAAGCCAAGCGCACCAGCATGGGGGCCTCACAGAAGAAATGATTGATCTCACGTGTGCTGCAAAATGGTAAGCTCAGGGTAGCAGCAGCCTGCATGAGCCCATCAGCTGCCCCCAGGAACCAAGACCCCGAAGTCATTCTCAGGCATAATTGCCAGCTCATGAGGACAGGATATCTCAGTAGATGACAAACAGCCACATAGCGGTCAGAAGACATGGCTGCTAAGAGGAAGCACTCACCCCCTCCCACAGTAAGATAGAAGAAAATCTGCAACCCACAGCCAGCAGGGGAGATGGACTTCTTTCCGGTCAAATAGTCAGCAGCCATTTTGGGCACGATGGTGGCAACCAGCATCACATCCATGAGGGAGAGTTGGCTCACTAGGAAGTACATGGGTGTGTGGAGCCGCGGGTCCCAGTATATCAGGAGAAGCATGAGGGCATTGCCCATAAAAGAAGCCATGGCCATTGTCAGCACCACCATGAAGAGAAAGAGGTGGGGTCCTGTGTGTTTAAAGAGTCCTAGAAGAATGAAGTCTGAGGTTGTGTTTCTCTTCTCCATGATTTCTTCTGCTGTGATTCTGTCAATGGAAAAATGGAGATGGAAGGGACTTTCATCATCTAACAATCTTAGTTTGACTTCATAACTTCTGGACATGTGCTGAATATGGAATCCAAGGTCCTGATTCAAAGCCCTACATCCCAGTTAAGGTGGTTCTTCTTGACCTATCATTCCACTTCTCTGTAACTCAAACTTTTAATGTTTTAAATAAGGTTAGTCAATATATTTCACACAATGATATATTCGTTGATTGATATAATCAAAATGAATCAAAAGTAGAAAAAACTGTTAATAACTATAAAATTATGAATAATTACTTTGGCTATTTTTATATTATTTAATAATCATTATTGTGCTTTAATTATGTGTACTGAAGCCAAAATTAATCAGTTTAGAAAATAAACACTCACTTAAAAGTTTGTCATTTATATTTCTTTGAGTCATAGATGAATCTTTTCAAATTTTGGAAATTTTAACATATTCAAATTAGTTCTTTTAATAAACAAAAAATTCCAGTTATTTCAATGTGGGTTACAAGGACCACATAAGGGCACAGATAGGTATAACTAAAACAAAATTTCCCCACTGAAGGAAATAATATCGCCAATAATTGATGAAAATATTCTTACTTCCTCTCCTAAATAACTATTTTTACTTAGATGATTTTTAAAATGCGGCTAAGTTCACCACTCCCTGGTCTGTAACCTTCAGTCTATTTCCATCATACTTGGGATAAAATGCACATTTCTTTCCCCAGCTTACTAGGACTTGGATCCATGCCCTAGACATTGTTTCACCACACAATGTACTGCAATGGAGACTTGCAATGAACAGGTGAATATGAAAGCCAAGCATGAGACGATATTTGATGTCAGTAAATGCTTGGAGAAAATAACAATAACTATAGTGATGAGTAAGGTGATTAAAAATAAAAGGAAGCAATTTTAAAACAATCTTATTACCATGGAGCATAATTATTAGTCACAGGTAAAGTATAAATATATCTGAAAAGAAAAAAAACATTTAAAAATGCCTAAATTAGATATTTGGCCTATCTTCTGAGGATAGATGTTTAATATTTAACAAAACAGATGTATTTTCTTAGGAGACACAAGCAAAATGGCTGAACCCACGGAAATGAGGATGGCTTTATTAGGAAGGGTTTGCAGGTTGGGAGATGTTATACACTGAACATAAGTAAGATTTTTTAGTATTTGACATTTTTTAAACTCCATACTAAGAACAAAATTTGTAAACTCATAAAGAGCTAAAGAGCACATAGGTGCATGGAGCCAATTCTTTTCTTTCATTAGTGGAAAAATGCACAAATTCACAATTTTTGTTTATGTATGGATTTGCAGACCACTTTATTTCTGATATGGACAGTCCAAAAATATTTCATCCAAAGCTTTAGGGACATAATAATCTCTGAGCCTGTTGTCTGGAATTGTCTGGTAATTGATTACTGCAGAGACAGAGATAGTAATGATGATTTATAACCCGACGGGTTTGATTTTGTGAATACTCTAATGCTATAAAAATCAGGTGGCAGACAGAACCCATGTCTTGCAAAGCCATCTCACACACAGGCAGTCTCTTTAAGGGACCTGTGGAAAGTCAGTGTTAATGGCTCATTAAATCACTACCTTCATCATGTGAGCATTCACATTTGAATGGACACAACAGCACACAGTAACAGCAGCATCTTTGAGATGCCTTGTTTAACCACTGATACCAGACACATAAGCAGTCTACCTAATCAAGGAATTGCCAAGCCTTGGTGATTTGCACTACCTCCTATCTAGCATATTCAGCTCCTTGTTTTACATACTATTTAAGATATTTCTCCTCTTATTGCCACATACCCTAATTCCTTCCCTGCAGGCTCCCTCTACCTCTATTATAACTTTAAACTGCCCTCAGGCTAATCTTATTGATGTGGGGATGTAGGGATAAAGAACTCTGGGCTCAAGATACAGACATCCTGGTTTAAGAATCATGTCTTTTATTTTCTATATATTTGATGAGGAGTCAGTTACTTAACCTTGTTTTGTTTTGTTTATATGTTTTAAATTACAAAGTTTCTTAACAGATTCCTCAAATATTTAAGATATTTTGTGCATGAATTAATTTTGAAATAATTTCCCAAGACATTTTTCACGTTGATAAAAATGTTAAGTTCAATATAATTTGCCAGTCTATGTCATTAGGTGCTATTTTTTCCCATATAAACAATAGCTACAAAGCCATAGCACAAAATATCAGTTTCATCATTTGACTGAATGCTCTGTAAATGTGAAGGTGAGATTGTTGGTGAATATAATCCATAACCAATCTATAAATGAAAATTTGAGTGAGTTTATTCTGAGCTAAAATGTGAGGACCTAAGGAAGAAAGGACACTGAAGAAGTGGGGTGTACAGAGTAGTTATATACCCCCAAACAGGATGTTTCACATGATTGAAATGTCCCTTTTACAATAGTTGCGAGACTGTTCTGTGGGAACAGCAATTGATGGACACAGCAGGTAGGTCTGCTGTCTAGGTGAACACAGCAGGAGGGTAGGTCTGTTGTCTAGAGTTGGGTGGTCACAGGCAAGCACAACAATCAGTTCCTAGCCTAAGGAAAGATGCTTATCCTTAAGGAAATGCCAATGTGGGGGAAAGTTGAACCTTTATCTTAAGGCCATTTGTTCTTGCCATAGGAAATGTTTAAAGCAGGTATACAATGCATGCTAGATGGTCATGTCAGGTCCTTTTGGAAAAAACAAAGTCAGGCCAAATGACTTCCTCATATACTCCAACATATCCTATTGCTTGCCATTTCTATTTGTCAAGAAATACATACATGCACACACACACTCTCTCATGTGTGTCTAAATAAATAATAATACATTTGGAACCATGACTCTTTAAAATGAAAATGTAGTTTAATAATTAGCTCTGTTATATCCTCCTCTGTTGTGAAACATTGTGATATATGATATTTTAGAATATTAGGCTTTTCAACATACTATAAAAGATAGTTTAATAGATAGGTCACTTTTTGTATTACTTAATTTCATGTACATAACTAATGCAACTTGATCTTTTTCACTAAATATCATACAAAACATTTTTAATAAAGAATTTATTGGCATTATGGATATATAAATGATTTTACCTGCTAAGTGAAACATTTAGCCTTTAATTAAAAGTATGTATTAACTCAGCTAAAATTATGAGAATGTGCACAGATGCTTATAACTATTGGTCAATTGTGAACCAAGTTAATGTCAGGCTATTAAATAAGATGACTGAAATTGAGTGAAAATTTTTTTAAAGATAGATATTTTCATGAAGTGAGAGAAATATTTCCCCTTTAGGAATAGGTTATGGATAGTTTTCCAGGTGTACATTTACATATCCTTCAGAGAAAGAAAAATAAAGTTTTCTTCATTATTTTTAATGTAACAAAGCATCTTGCCCCCAGAATTTTTCTTATTTATTCTAGGTGCTTTATTTAGAAAATATCTGAGGAATTCTGTGTCTATAAATCCCCAAATCATGCCCTTTCTGAAGCTGGTAGAGAAATTGATTACAGTCTCCTTCTCCATATTTGCACTGGCTTATAAGATATAGTAGAGATCATTGTCATGAACTGTTGGAGATTCCTTACACAATCTCCTTTTCTCTTCCTTCTGCCATTGTGCCCTCAACAAAGAAAGTGTCTCTGTGTCCACAAGGTGTTGATATAGCAAGGTTAATTTCTTGAAACAGCAACACTGTTCATTGAAAAAATCCACTAATATGAACTCAGTAATTTGAATGGATTGATTGCCTATTCAGGAAGATATATTAGCCTACTGGTTCTGGGTGGACCAGCTCACAATTTACACCTTCAGAATAAATGTGGACAATAGGGAGACTTTTATTTTGTATCACTTTTGGATGAAATTTTACAAAGGTTACTCTGCAACTCAAAATTCAGGTGTAGAATGCCAAACACTTAAAACATAAGAATAATTTGAAATTACTTCCTAAAATAATGGAAAAATAATTCTCAAATTAGACTCACCTCTATAGTAGACAGTCATAATCCATGAGACATACACAGGGTACTGGATCTTTTTAATAGGTTGGCTACACATGTTTGCTTACATCAGTGTTGAGGGTACTGCTTTCTCCTCCTGGCCTCATGCCATACTTATTGGGAAGTCCTATGTGACCAATTAAAACTTCTTACACCTACACAAGACCTTCCCTGGGGCAATGAGACCTACAAAGGCAAGTCTCCTTTGGCAAGGGAACACAGATTTAAGGGTTTATTAAGAGTAAATGATGCAATGAACTAATTTAACACCCAGGTTTTGCTAAAGGCAAAATAACCCTGCATGGGAAGGTGAAGAGTTGTGGCACTGTAAGGATAACAGCAAATACAAGAACTTTTCAAAGGCAAAACACGAATTCCATTCTTTAACCTGAAGAAATATGACTTAATTGCCTGAAATATAGATTGTTCACTTTTGTAACTGTTGGATGATAATAATAATAGATTTTATTTATTAAGCATTTCTAAATGCTAGCAAATATGATCAGCATTTTACATATATTTCATGCATTTTATTTAACCTTTAAAACAGCCCTTTGATCTATGAACTTCTGCATTCTACTAGAATGCAGACAATGTTAACATTTTTAAGCAACATACCTATATTTAACTGTCCTGAGGTAGCAGAGTAGAGGAATTTATGTTTAAATCACCTCGGATTTGTGATTCTTAAACTTTAGGGAACATTTGAATCACTCAAAGGGAGGGTCAGATACACGTTTAGAACTATCTCCTTAAATAAGCCATTTAAAGTTGAATTTTGACTCTATCCTTAGTCTTCTGTGCTTTGATAGCCTCTAAACTCATTGATTTCCAATTTTGTGTGATTTTTTAGAATCCTTTTTCTATTCCCTGTGCGTTTCATGAACTTGGATTAGCACTATGAGTGAGCTTCGTCTTCCTCATCTGTAAAGTACACATAATAACATTGCTTAGTCTGTAGGATTATGAGAAGGATTAAATAAAATATTTGTAAGTTTCTTGGAAGAGTATCTGACCCTTTGTAAATCATGTATCAATGTTCATTGTTATCATCATCGATTGTTTCCAATGGGAAAAAAATGTATCTTGAAAGCAGGGCTTTTGTTGATTCTGGCTCAAGTGTTATGAAAAATTATCTAGAAAAGAAGCAATAGGAGAACAGTCTGCCCTTTTAATGTTATACTTGGTCATTGTTAACAGGACTGCTCAAAGATTATTTAGTTCTCTGGGTGAATGCACCTGTGTGTGACTTACCATTTACTGATACTCAGTGCCCAGAATCTGTGAAGATGCATATTAATATGTATATTTGTGTCCAGTACAGATGCAAATAATTTATGTATAGTAATAAATTAAGAAATCAACCAGTTTTACTTAGCTAAAATCAAAAACCCAAGCAATGAGAAGTTATTTTCCTCCTGACACCAAATGTGTGTTGTCTTTTCCAACATTCTGACAACAACTGGATATCCTACAATTTAATCAATTCTGATACTACCTGGAGTCAGTGCAGACTCCACAGACTTAAGGGCTCAGTCACAAAAGACTGCCTCCTTCAGATGTTAGTCACAAGTATCAGGTTTTGATGTAACCCACACTTCTTTCCAACTTGGCCACAAAGAGTTCCCGTGACCCCCTCCTCAGCTTCTGTAATTTCCTAGAACGACTCACAAAAGTCAGAACAATGCTATTATAATGATTACAGCTTATTAGAAAGGATAAAAAGGGACAACCAGGTAAAGTGGTTCATGAGTGAGTTTCAGAAGAGTCTCGATTGCAGAAGCTTCTATCCCCATGGAGTTAGGTTGCACCATCCTCCTGTCTGTGTTTGTGAATTCTGACCCCTCTTCTGCCTCTGAACCCTGTCATTTAGGAGTTTTATGGGGGTTTAGTTACATAGGCATGATTGTAGTTATTGATGATTAACTAAATTTCCAGTCTATCTCTCCTCCCTAGAGATTGGGGAATGGAACTAAAGGTTCCAAACTTCCAATCGTGGCTTGGTATTCTGGCAACCAGGTCCCATCCTCAAGCTATCTAGGGGCCCACCAAGAGTCTCCTCATCAGAACCAAAAACAGCCCTATCCCACTTCCACTCTGGAAATTACAAGGATGCCAGGAATCTAGGACAAAGACTATTTTTATGTTATAAAACTAAAAGAAAAAATGAAAATAAAAAATAGCATTTATTTCAGTATAGCCTTCTCAGAGGTCTATAAAAAGCCCTCTTCAACTCAAATGCTCTTTGAACCAGCTCTAACACCCGCTTTGTCCCCTCTTGAATAAGTTAAACTGTGAATACACGTTCATTTATTTCATATTTTTGTGAGTGTTATGTTTTTAACTTTGGAAAAATTTAATTTTTGCAGAATATTCATCTGATTATGTCTCAAATTGGATCAGATTTAAAATTGATCTGGTAAGTGCATAAGTAACTACTGCATAGGCCTCATAAGCATACAACCCGCTTTCCCATATTTCTCATGCAGAACCCTGGTGCCATGTGAACTTCTTTGACATCGGTTACCAAAAGGAATATTTGGAACATGAGATCCCACTACATAGAACACAAGCAACATCTAAAAAGCACTGGGAATTAGGTTAGCAGGGTCAAAGAATGTGGTTTCATGCTTAAGGTTGGCAAACTCCAGAGGTGGCAACACATGAAGACGTTTTAACCTGTTCATTGTCTGAACCCAAATGGAAAAGCACAATGAGGACTTGGTCTCACAAGGCCAAAATCAGTCTGAATGGAAGGAAAGGATAGATGAGGCACATGAAAAATACTCTTCTAAGATCTGTTGACAGACTGTAGGCAAGCTACATGAGTTATCCAAAACAAGATGACCCAGGACCCAATAAGCAGATGTCAAAACACTGTCAGGGAAAAAATTATGTAAATAAGTGACCACTGACCCATGAAATAATTTGTAGTTAGGTGTGAGCATACTCCTTTGAGGGTCCTCAAAAATGGCTGATGAATACTTGATTATTTCAATGAATAAAATTGGGAGGGAGACTTTAATGGCCAATGGTCTTTGCTGCTAAACACACAACACATATAAGATGCTCCAACCTGCTCAAAATGTCAACAGAAAGCACTGTGAATATTGCTGCTCACAGCTACACCTGCAGGATTGAGAATCTCTAATTTTAACGTTTACGCATTACAAATAAACAAGTAATGTGAGGTGTATGAAGTCATGTATTATTGTACATCCTAACCAAAGCTTGAAATTGACAAACTTTCACTTTTACCAATCTCTTAACGATGGAGAAAATCACGTTTTACTTATAACTTGTATTTGCTTGATTTCTAATGAGGTTAAATATCATTTCATTCACTCAATTGCAATTCATTTTTTCTTTTCTGTAAAATTATTTATTCTTGCCATTTATCCATTTATTTCTTCTGACATTTAGGACTATTTATTTGTAAGTATTCTTTATATGCTTGATCACTTATTAATTATAAATGTTGCATTTTTCTTCTGTTATGACTGTTAGTTACTAAGTTAATTTTTTTATTTTTTAATAGAAATTGTATATTTTAAAAATATAAATGATGTTTTGATATATGTGTACATATATATAGTGAAATGAGTATGATAATCAAGCTAATTAACATATCTTCTGCTCACATAGTTGCTATTTTTTTTATGAGCTAAGAGCACCTGAAATCTACTCTTTTAGCAAATTTATGGTATTCAATACAGTATTATTAACTATAATCATCACACTCTGAGTGAAATATCTAGATTTATTTATCCTACATAACAGCAAATTTATGCCCTTTGACCAATATTCCCCCATTTCCCTCTGTCAGTGTCTCAATCCAATGTACACACCAGGATAGATGCAGAGAGGGTTGACGGCCACTCTGAGTTTATTATAACCAGCATTTCAATATACAATTGCTTACATCTGTTAAACATACACAAGTGTTCTGGACAATGTAATTAGCAAAGGTCAAGAATTCTTAGTGATTTCTCAAGGAGCCCTCCCTTGGCCTCTGTTTTGATATTATCATGTTATTGCTGTGCTCATATATTTTTATCATAGAGCAGGCAAGGCCTCCTAGGCAATGGCCCCTCCTGCTCCCAATACCATGTCTCCATCTGTGCCCCCAAGTGACCGTGCCTGTCTTAGGTTGCCTCCCTCAGGAGGTCTTACCTGTCATTGGCTAACCAGCCTTCTCACCTCTGGGTCACAGTTCGTTGGCAAGCCTTTTCCAATGATTATTAACCCTTCCTGCATCAGGGACAGCTACATTTCCCCCATTTTTGTTTTTTAAGGCAAGGAAGGCATCATGTTGTGCTGAGGCAAGAAGGCCCATCATAACCCATGCTTGCTCTTGTTGCCTTCGTTGTTTTTTCAGGGAGCACAGCAGATGTAAAACATAAACTATTAACATGGACAGTATAAAAATCACACTAGTATTAACATATATGTGTAAATTGAGGCCCAAGAACCAATTGGAGATCTCTAGCCAGTGTACCCTATTTTCAATGTCTTGAAATATTTCTTGAGAGAACACCTTATGTACTTCTTGTAACTGTCTCTGTAACCGAGCTTGTAGCCCAGTGATGTCATTGGCCAGGGAGGTATTGAATGCCCCCTGTAAAAGTTTTTTTTATTTCTTGCCAAAATTTCAGCGAGCTATTATACGGTAGGGGGGGTAACACATTGCATGGTAAATTGCCAGTCATATTTTAGTTTCATATGTATATTTAATGCATTTTGCTGCTCTCCCAGCCACTCTACTGCTGCCTCTAATGCCTGAAATCCTGACATTTACCAAGACGGACTTTACCTTATGGGCTGTTTGAACACTGTTAACCAAGGCAATAGTAGCTGTAGTGGCCGACGCAATGATAATCACCATGGACACAATGAACAGAATTAGTGTAGCCAAAAAACAGCTTAGGGCATAACTTTCTCATGGACTCAAGGAGGATATGTAGAGCATGCTCTTTGGACCATGTCTGATTTAGAGAAACAGGTAATATGTGCTCTTCTTTTTAACACCATTACATAGGTCACATTCAACCAGGTTACATTATAGTGTGTTAAACAATCAGAATACCAGTAAGGGGGAGAAATATTAACCACATACATACCAGAAGATTCTTCGATAGCAGGGACACTGTTTCCCCATAATAACACATAAGGATGGGTGGTACAAGTCATAACGGTATCAGAAACATTTTTGACCAATGTTAGTAAATAATTGCCTGTTTCATTCCCATACTTGCCATGGGACAATTGTCATGATATAAAAGGCAACTCAATCCTCCATATTCCTTTGTGAAGTGAGCTGTACACTGTCTCATTGTAAGACAGTTTTAAAAGGGGTCCAGATAGGCCGTGTTCGCTCCATGCTATAGGTTTCTGACTTGATCTGTTGAAGGCCCAAGTATGATTGTCACTCAAAAGATATCCATGAGGTCCCCAATCCAGCACGTTGGCCCCAAAGATGTTGTCCCACCTTGGATATGCTGTACGGCAATGGGACCACTGTACTGAGTAATGTTTGTAACACCTATCAGCTTTTGGACGGTGAATTGGGATGGAAGGAACTTGTGTGACATTACTTTTGTCTCCGTAAGATGTTGATATAGCAGTAATGTATGTCAGATTGGCTGCCTGTTGTCCTTTCTTAGGTTGGTAATACAAATACATTTGTTCCTGAAAGGTGACACATGTTGTGCTTTTGTTTTGATAAACCATACAAAAAGATAAATCGTTAGCATACATCACCTGAGGTTCTTCTCCTTTTTGGTGCAGGCCTGTATGTTGTTGTGGGGGTTCCCTGCTTCCTCCTGTCCAATCAGAATTGTTAGAGGACAAAGGGTGATCAGCATGCCACCAAGTAACTGGAGTAAGAGAGGAAGATTAGGAATAAAGGCCCAATATGTGAGATTCTCATGCTCTGAAATCACCTCAACATGCATTAGAGAAGAAAAGAGGAAAAAGAAAAAAACTGATTTACTTATCCGTTTGTCTATTTTCTGGTAATTCCAGAGCAGGCCATTCACATTTTGATGGAATCCACTTAAGGCCTTTATCTGGCAAAACACAAAGAGCTCCTCTCTTCCCACATTTAACCATAAAAGAGCCCTCCCAGATATCCATATAAGGACATTTTTATCCACACTTTGCCAAGGTTTTGTGTTGAAACAGATGTGTGTAATGCTTGCCTAGTTGGGCCACATGGTTCTGAGTTTGACCCATATATCTTTCTGCAGCTGATGTGCCATCCTCCGCTAGACTCAAAAAATCTAATGTACATAAGGCGTGATTGAGAATACCTTGTGGATCTTTCTTACAATACTCATTTCCCCCTTTCATTTTTTATAAAGCAGCCTTTAGCATTCTATGGCATCGGTCAATAATAGCTTGCCCCGTAGAATTATAGGGGATGCCAGTTTTATGGATGAAAGTTTAAAACAGAGGGCAAAAGCAGGACAGCATTAGCTACTTAAGTGGGATCCATAAGAATATTCAAAGGAACAAAAGGAAAGGTGTGCAGGGCTAGATACACAGCTGCCAATTCTACAATTTGATTAGTTGAATGTCTGTGAGAGACATTGGTCTGCCAGTCACTATTAGCAAGCAAAGCTATATTGGCTTTTCTGTCTTTTCCAGAGCCACCAGTGAACATGGTTAAGACATCAGGAATAGGTTGGGAAGATAAGGTTAGCTGAGTTTGTGTACAAAAACGAAAGAGCAGATGGGACAGGGATTTAAAAGAAATCTCACCCATATAAGATTGCAAAGCCATTTGTATTTGTGAATTGATCATCATAACATGATCAAATTGAGAATATGTGCAAGGTAAAAAAGTCGTCTGAGGGTCAGTGCCTCACAATTGTAAACACCGTAAACATCCCCTTTGAATAACCTCCACTATTCCATCAAAATGTGTGTAGAGTACCTTAGCTGGTGTGTGGGGCAAGTATACCCACTCCAAGCACTTTATAACCTTGCCTGCTTTTTGAAAGATGATACCAGCAGGACTTTTAGGTGTGTTTATCACATAAAGGCATAAGGGAATTTCCAGATCAATGCGATTTAAAACTTGGGAGGTTAGAGCCTTGTTTACTAGGCTTAGTTCTTGCTTTGCCTCAGAGGTAAGAGTGCACATAGAAGAGGGGAAAGAGTCACCATGTAGTAAGGAGAACAAGTGACTCAGAGTCAGGATGCCAAGAAACGGCTGTATTTTCAATGTAACTAATGTTAAAGTATTGGGTATGGAAATAGAGGGAATGCATGGCTTTACCAGGTGTCTATCAATCGTTAATCCTAGAAATTTCCAGGGGGAGGTAAACTGTACCTTATCTTGCACCACAAGCAGGCCTTTGCCTTTTAGCAATTCAATTAATTGTTGGTATGCTGTTAATGATAAATTTTTAGGTGGCACTGCTAATAAAATATCATCCATATAAGGGTAAAGATGTATACTAGGCTATTTGCTTTGAAAAGTTAATATCACATCTCCTACTAATTGTTGGCATATGGTAGGACTGTTTTTCATGCCCTGAGGCAAGACCTTCCACTGACATCTCTTGGAGACCTCTTGACTGTTATAAACTGGGGCAGTGAATGAGGTTTTCCCTATCAGCAGTGCACAACGGTAGAGAAAAGAAACAGTCTTTAATGTCAATAACAAAATTTGCCAATTCTCAGGTATTAAAGAAGGGTTTGGCAATCCCTTCTGTAAAGCCTCCATAGGTTGCATGACAGCATTAACTGACCTCAAGTCCTGGAGTAATCTCCATTTTCCAGATTTCTTTTTTATCACAAATACTGGGGTGTTCCAGGGACTAGTTGAGGGTTCAATATGGCCTACTTTTAGTTGTTCCTATACTGGCATCTTTAAAGCCTGTAATTTTTCTTTTGTAAGTGGCCACTGATCTATCCATACAGGTGTGATAGTTTTCCATTGAATAGGTATGGGAGGAATGTCAATAACATCAGTGGCCCCTAGGAAAAAGACTTAACATTTAGAGATAGTTTCCATTGAGAAAGTAAATCTCACTCCCATAGGGAGTATGGAGTTGGAAGAATGTAGGGTATAATTAAGGCAATTCTGTTTTCAGGTCCTCTGACTTTGAGTACGTGATCACTTACCTCAGGCATCATAAGCCCCCTTACACCTTGTACAGATGTAGAGGTTTGATTTTTAAGCCAATGGGGAGGCCAAGGGGGCAAGGCTATAATGGCTTTATCGGCCCCAGTATCCAGAAGCCCTTCAAAGGGAATCTCCTGTATGTATACTGTAAGAGTGGGCCAATTTAATCTTAATTTAATGACTGTATCCAGAAAGCACCGTTCCCAGTGTGGCCGAAGCCACTGGCCCCCCTCTTGGCAGCTGAGGCGTGAGCAGGGGACAAGTAAGGTATTAATATCAACTGAGCTATCCTCGTAAAAGCTTCTATCACATTATAACTAGATGAACGGACCGTGATTTTTATTTCACCTTGATAGTCACATCAATTACCCCAGGAATACTGTTTAAGCCCTTCAAAGCTGAACTAGAGCATCCTATTAATAACCCAAAATATCCTGATTGTAAAGGCCCCCATACATAGGTAGGAACAAGAGAGGTTTCATCAGCACAATCTATGATGACTGTCTCTGAGGCCATGAAATCCACTCTGGCACTTCCTGACAAGGCTGCCACTAAATCATTCACATAGAGTCATCCTGCTGATTGAGAACTCCCCAAACTTGGGTTTTAGGGGCACTGGGGAGTGTGCCCCATTTAGAGTTTCCTGATGCCAAGTCACAGTTGATTAGATTACCATCTACATTAATTTTAGAGCAAAATTGATTCGCCCAATGGAATCCCCTTCAGCACTGAGGACATGGTTTAGAAGGTGGCTTTTTAATATTCGCTGGCCCTCCTTTACCAGGGATATCTTTTGGACCGGACTTGCATTGTTTTGCATGGTGTCCAGGTCTTCCACACTTAAAACAGGCATTATCAAAAAGCACCTTTGGGCAGCTGGGAAAACGCTGCCGCCATTATTTTGGCCACATGACTGTGAGCTCCTACTTCCTGACAGGCTCGCAGCATATCCCCTAAAGTATGAATTCGCCCTTCAGGTGAGACATAGCAGACTGGAAATCAGCATTAGCATTTTCAAAGGCTATTTTCAACAGGATAATTTAAGCCACTTCAGGATGAGCTATTTGTCTCTCAATTGCCTGATGGAGACGGTCAATAAATTCTATGTGTGGCTCGTTTGGCCCTTGTTGGACATTCACAAAGGAATTGGTGGCTCTGTCTGCCTCTGAAGGGGAAATTGCTTTCCAGGCTGCTAATGCTACCTCTGAACATTGTGCAACATTCCATTTGCCTCAGCCTGTGCTTGAGGCATCACATATTGGCCGAACCCCCATAACATGTCGGCACTGATTGGGAGAGGGGGTTTAAAGATAGATTATCCATAAATTGGGATACAGATATCTCATTATACTCAGACTTGAAAACAGTATATTCAGCATGCAACAAGAGTGTTTGCGAGCAAGAGCCAATCACAGGGTAGCATATGATAACTGGTTCCCAGTGCCTCTATCATCCCAACAGTGAAAGGTGACTGCACTCCATTCTCTCTAATGCTCTTTTTCAGCTCATGAAACACCCGAAAAGGAAGGGATTCATGTTCTTTTCTCCCATGATTGACCATTACACGGGAGACACAGGAAAAGGCATCAGGATCTCCATTATTTAATCCTTCCTGAAGGCAATTATGAACCACACTATACTGCCTGGAATCAACATACAGAGCTGGTGGAGTGCAAGGAGGAGCAATGGGCAAAGACAGGAGGGTTCTTGAAGGCAAAATGCCTCTCTAAAGGAGGGAGGAATGATAAATCGTCATCATCTGAGGATGTTTGTTCAAAATTTTTCAGAGATTTACTAACAGCCTTTTTAAAAGTGTCTCTTGGTGGCAAGGAAGGTGGAGGAGGTAGTGACTGTGCCTCCTCAGCTTTGCCTGAAGGGTGTTCAGGTGAAGGGGCCAAATTTTCCTCATCTGATAGATCTGAAAATGGGAACAGCACAGTATGTACTGTTCCCCAAGTTGTTAAGATATGTACATCCTTTAATAGGCCATGATCAAAGCGAGACTTTAGTGCCTTGCCAGCCATTTCCCACAACTCAATATCCAAGGTGCCATCCTCAGGGAACCAGGGCCAATGTGTAGATATTGCCAGCAATAGCCTCTGTAACTCAGCAGGAGAAACCAAAACTGAAATTGCCTTCAGAAACTGCTGAAGTGTCTTAAAGTATAATTTCTGCTGGGTCGTCAATTGTTGGCCCATCGTTCTCACGGCAGACCACTGAAATGCAGTTGAAATTCCCCGATATCTTTACTCACCCATAATGCCGCTGATCTTGGATCATGTTGGGGGCACCATACGTCAGTGTCACAATCCAATGTACACACCAGGATAGATATGGAGAGGGTGGATGGCCACTCTGAGTTTATTATAACCAGCATTTCAATATACACATAGCTTACATCTGTTAAACATACACAGGTGTTCTGGAAAACGTAATTAGCAAATGCCAAGAATTCTTAGTGGTTTCTCAAGGAGCTCCCCTCAGCCTATGTTTTGATATTATCATGTTATTGCTGTGCTTGTATATTTTTTATCACAGAGCAGACAAGGCCTCCTAGGCAATGGCCCCTCCTGCTCCTGATATCCTGTCTCCATCTGTGCCCCCAGGTGACCATGCCTGGCTTAGGTTGCCTCCCCCTGGAGGTCTTTTCTGTCATTGGCTAACCAGCCTTCTCACCTCTGGGTCACAGTTTGTTGGCAAGCCTTTTCCAGTGATTATTAACCCTTCCTGCGTCATGGGTGTCTACACCCTCGACTCCCCACCACTGGTAATTGTGGTTCTATGTATTTAAATTTTTAAAATTCCATATCTTTGTGAATCATTTAGGTTTTGTTTTTCTGTGTTTGGTTAATTTCACTTGGCATAATGTCCTCCAAGTTTATCTATGTTGTTGAAAATGGAAGGATCTCCTTCTACTTAAGTGATCTATCTATCTATATATATATCAAAATTTCTTTATCTCTTCATCTGTAAGTGGAATTTAGTTGTTTCCATATCTTGGCTATTGGGAATAACACTGCAATAAACATAGGAATGCAGATATCTCTTTGAGTTGCTGATTTTTTTCCTTTGGTTATATACCCAGAAAATAAGATTGCAGAACTTTGAGGTAATCCCATTTTTCATTTTTTGAGGAAGATTCATACTGTTTTCCATGATGGCTATACCAATTCTAAACTTCATATGGAAGCCCAAAAGATCCCAAATAGCCAAAATAATCTTGATAAATAAGAACAGAATTGGAGGCATCACATTTTCTAATTTAAACTGTATTACAAACTTCTCGTAATCAAAACAGGATGGTACTGGAATAAAAAGAAGTACATAGACTATTAAAACGAAGCAGAGAACCCAGGAATAAACCCAAGCATAAATAGGTGAATAAATTTCCACAGAGCACACACAATGTGAGAAAAGATAGTTTCCTCAATATATGGTGTTGGTAAAATTGGATGTCCAAATGCCAAAGAATGAAACTGAACCATTATCTTACACCAATGCAAAAATCAATTAAAATGGAGTAAAGACTGAAATATAAGACCTGAACTATAAATTCCTAGAAGAATACATAAGGAAAAATATTCCTTGATATTGGTCTTGACAATGATTTTTTGGATATGACACCAGAAGTTTAGGCAACAAAAGCCAAAGTAGACAAGTATGACTTCATCAAACTAGAATATTTCTGCACAGCCAAGTAAGAAATCAATAAAATGTATAAGGAGCCTATGAGTTGGGTGAAAATGTTATTCAACCATATATCTGATAAGGAGTTAATATACAAAATATATAAGGAAGTCAGACAATTAAATAGCAGAAAAACAAATAAACCGATTAAAACATTGTTAAAGGATTCAGATAGACAGTTTTCCAAAGAAGACATAAAAATGGACAATGGGTATATGAACAGGTGCTCAAATTCACAAATCATCAGGGAAATAAAAATCAAAACGACAATGAGCTATCACCTCACATCTGTTAGAATGGCTAGCCTTGAAAAATGAAAGATAAGAGCTGGCAAAGATGTGGAGAAAAGGAAACCAAGTTTTGTACATTGTTGGTGGGAATGAAAATATGGCTTTCATTTCACAGTCTTTGCAATCCTTTTTCAAAAGGTAAAATTGTTAATAAAAATACATTTGCATTTCTCACTTTTTCCTTTTGTGGGTTGACTTCTTTGTTCTAAAATCACTTGTTCTTGTTCTAAATATTCAATCTTTTCTCTGTGACTATGAGATGTTTTTCCCTAATTTCTCCGAAAGGGTGTTATGGTTTGCCTTTCTATTGAAAACTTTAATCTTTCTGAGATCAAATTTGACTATAGGGCTTTGTTCTTATTTAACTTTTATCATTTACAAATAAATCTTTTGAAACTTCAGTTCAGTTAGTGATTTTATTTTCCACAAATTTATTTTTATTTCCTTTAGGTTTCCTACTTATACTATTTGTGTTCTTCAATAATGATATATATTTACTTGTCTTTGCACATTTTTTCTCCTTTCTTTTGCTTTTGGGTTAGGTTAAAACTGAAATGCAAATGTGAGTACAAGTGAGGATAGCAGATATTGTTTTCTTGTTTCTCTTCTTAAGGAGAGGTTATTGAGCCTTTCAATATTTAACGACTCATTTTATCTAAGAACTTTTGAAGTTTATTCTCTTTTCTTTAATATAGATTATGTTTATCTTTAGTCTCTGGTTGTTCGAAGAGTTTTCCCTTAGCATTTATGTATAACAGCTTCAGTTAAATATATCTTGGTCTCATTTATTTTTACTTTACCTTGTTGGGATATGATATATTTGAATATCTGAATCTGAGGAGTCATATCATTTATTATTTTTAGTCATTGGTTTTTTGAATATGTTCTCTTGTATTTTAAAGAAAGGACAGAATTCTTTTGCACTTTTGAAATATGTGAATATATGTATGATATATTAATATTTATTTAAATCATTCTGGTTTCCATTATTTTATTATTTTCAGTATCAACAATGTCAACATCCACTATGCATTTCCTGTCTATAAATGTACATTATGATTTGAATGATACTGATATCATGCTGTGGTTCTGTGGGCATCTGTGTGAAACTGGGTAAAGAGTGGGGATTGTTTCAGTATGTTGTCATGGAAATTACAGAAAAAGCCTGTAATATTAGTCTGCAAAACACTTGGTTATATAGAATCCAGGATATTCATACTTATATTTGAAGTAAACAATGAGTTCTTCATCAAGACAAGAAAATCTGAACAGAGATTTTGAAGATTAAATGACTGAATAAAACTCACAAAAATAAGTAATCACAAAATATTGTCTGTAAATACTATAGATTTATGAACAATTTTGGTCATAATTTTTATTCCAAGAATATTATTTGTATAGCCTTCCTGAAGTGTTTTAATGTAATGTAGTAAAGAAAGGAAGCCTTAGTATGTAACAAGACACTTCCAAAAGTAAATGAAAAGAATAAATAAATACACCTCTGAGCATCTCTCCAAGTTGAATTTACACAGAGCTAAAGGGAAAAGAAGTAACTCAGTAAAATTCTGCAAATAATGACGATCCCTTGGAATTGTGCTAACATTTCACATTTACTATATAACTTCTAAGGGCTTTAGAAGCTTTAAGACATTTAAATCATTATAGCAACCATGTGAATAAGTACTGTTATGGTTATGATTCTCCTTCTGTAGCTGTAGGAACGGAGGCACAATGAGGTTTGTAAGTACTTATTCTGAAATCTTCCCCTTGTTAACAGGTGGGACCTAGATTCATACCTGTGCTGTCTGAGGTCAAGTCTCTGCTCTGCTGGGGCTCACTGTCCTGCTGGTATTTAGTGGAAGTTTCTATCCAAACACTGTTTTTATGGAGTAAGAACACAAATAGTGATTTTTAACAGGTTTCTGCTAACTGATAGTTGAGCAAATGTCACTTTCAGCACCTTTGGGTGTTATGTCTGTATTTTGCTTGGGAGCTGTATATTCTAATTAAAGATGGTAAATTTGATGACCTCTTCTTTTAAAACTGTTAATATGATTAATTTGGAAAAGACAAAATGGAAATAGACTATAGTTTTGGTAGACATTTCATTGTAAATGAAAATTAATCAGAAATATTTGTTAAAAGATTGATTTATCTGAAATAAAAACTAAAAATACATTACATTAGCTACCTCATGAGATGTGTTTATCTCAAGTACAGAAATTGCACAGTGATGTCATCTTCCTTTCATGTTGCCCCAAAATAAAAAATAACCATTACAAAACAGGAGTAGATTACTGGCTATCTAACATGATAGCTACAGTAATTCTCACTGAAAGCCCAGAAATGAGCACGGTGATATTGTCACCATCTTATGGCAACCTTGAAGTTGTGAAACATTCATATGTATTTTATAAATTAATATAACCATTTTAATATAAATTAAGACAAACATTGAAATTTTATGAACCTACATGAAAATTCAGACACAAAAATAGAGAAATAAAATTGCATATGAATACTATTTTTGCTTCATGATTTCAGTACTCATTAAAATACAAGGACACAAGATATATCTGGATGAGCCAAGGAAAACATGGGCCTGTGTTAGTCAGAGTTTCCATCCATAGTACGTGGGTATATGAGTGTACATATCTACTTAGTAGGATATATATACATATATATATACATATATATAATTTATTATTTATTTCAAGGAATTGGCTCACACAGTAATGGAGGCTGAAAAGACCCAAGATCTGAGGGCAGCAAGCTGAGACCCGGAGAGACATTGGTGTGGCTCCAGTCACAAAGTTGGCAGGCTCAAGACGCAAGTAGAGCTGATTTTTCAGTTTGAGTCTGGGAGGCAGAAAAAAATGATTTCCCAACTTGAAAGCAGTCAGGCAGAAGAAATTCTCTCTTACCCTTCTTGTTCCATTCAAGATTTCAGCTGATTGGCCGAGACTTATATTAGTAAAGGCAATAGATTTTACTCAGATTACAGATTCAAATATTAATCTCACCCAGATATACTCTCAGAAACACACCCGGAATAATTTTGACGGAATTTCAGGGTCCTGATGAATAAACAAAAAGAGAAATTAATATTGAAGTATAGGAGGAAGCCATTTGGTTTAAAACTAAGTCAACCTGACCATGTTTTTCCAGAAAGCCCTGACGTGGTCTGTCAAGCATGCATTGTATATCTGCTTTAAACATTTACAGTATCTCAAAGTAAGGAATGATGCCTTTAAAAAACAAGTGTATGCCCCCTCCCATATCCACATTTCTTTAAAGAAAAGCATTTCTTCCCAGAAACTAATGATCAAACCGACCTAATATGTTTATCTAGAGGTCACTGACCTGCTGTGCTCTCAAAACATCTTGTAACTGTAGTAACACAAGATATTCCTGTCTTGTGTTCCTTTTCCAAGATGGTATTATAACCATGCTGTACCTACCTTCTTCAGAGTGATTCCTTCATTAGTTAATGTCATTCTCCTGGGCTATATAGTCCTCAGTTTGACTCATATAATAAACTCACCCCAGTTTTGATTTATTGATTGATTATTGATCATTTGTGTGGGCAACTCAATCAATTGACGCATAAAATTAGCCATTACCGGTCTAAGAATAAATCTGATTTACACCTTTTTACAAGACTCACTGTTAGGATTTTAGTAATCTCTTGGGAGAATTCTGACATCTATTCCATGATTAAAGCATTTAATTAAAAGCAAAGAAATATAATCTTTGGCACAAGGATTTTGAAGTATTTAGATTAAAAATGACTAAATTGAGATCCAAAGCTTAGGAAACAATATAGCTTTAAAACAATACTGCAGAAGCACCTGGTAAAGTCTATTAAGGAATCACTCATTTTTGTTTAATTAAGAATTGGCTCAGAGCATCAAGTCTTTACAATGTACTTTAAATATATCAATCCACTTTCAATGTGGCCACAAATGGTCCCTAATAGGAGACTCAGCTCAAGTTATGGCATGTAAGGTAAATGTGCTCCCATTACTATCCTCTGATTGAACAAGACTCCTTCTGATTTAGAAGAGCAGAGATCATCTTCAAACTACTGCTTTTATGAAGGGTGCTGCTATTGCATACACTAGTAAGAGAATTTAGAGAGGAACAGACCGTGGTGATGAGGACAGAGTGGTGCATCCATTCTTTCATTTAGTCATTCAGGTGATGTCTTTTTTCAGTCTCTACTCTAGATATAAATTCAGAGTAGGAAAAATACTGACTATAAGAAGGTGTTAGAAAGGAACATTCCAGACAAGAGGATGCAGGTAGGATCCCTGAATTCTGAGTGTCTGGTCAGTGTGAGAAAGTGACATGAGACTCATACGTCATAGTGAAATAAAACAAGCCACAACACAATGTAAAGCCAGGCAAACCTTTTAAAAACTGAGATTGGAATCTTTTAAGGAGAGAGCATGAGCAGAACAATGAAAATATATGATTCTAAAGGAGAAAAAAGCATTTTCCAGTTCATGATTCCCTCTCCATTCTTCTTAAATCCATCCATCAGTGAAAACCACACCTGTTCTGCTTTGCATGCCATGGGTTTGCTGTTTGTAAAAATTTTCCTCCAAAATGGCCATATATCTAGGTACTTGGGCATAAGCAGTAGTAAGCAACCTGATGTCAGGCAAAATTCTAACAGACTCAAGTCAAGGAAATTCGATTCTATATTGTTAATCTATATTTTTCAGAAATTTGAACTAATTTTTCCCTATTTAAAACTAAATGACATACAATAAATATTAGGTTATCTTGTAAACATACCTGAAATATGGAAATGCCATATGTATAGAATTATCCATTGCACAATTGTTTATAATAAAATGCAATCCAAGTTTTTATCAATAAGGTGCTGACTAGTATATTCATGAATTGGTATATTCCACATTCATACAATAGAAAGCTCTGTAGAATTTTTGAAAAATTAGAAATATTTTATGTAATGATAAGTAAAAATCTTGATATATTACTTGTTGAATAAAAGCAAATTGTGCAACAGTGAGGCTATTGAGGGTTTCTTTTTATTTTCCTTACTTTCTTTTCACTTTTGAAAGGTTTGTAGGACTCCTGGATTCTCTTCAGTATCAACTCCTTTTTCAATTTAAGTCTTTTGTTAATTGCATAGCCACAGCTTACATGGAGGAATTAAACTGGAATCAATCAAAGAATTTACATAAATTTTCCCAGAATTAAGTTATACATTTCTAAGAAAGCTCAAATCATTGACATGTTTTTTGTTAGGTACTGCATTTGGCAGCAAGTAACAGAAATGCAAGCAGTGGCTCAAACACCTAGAGAATCCATGATCCGTATGTAGCTAGAAATCCTAAGAATATACTTGCTTCTTTCTTCCAGCAGCTTAAGGATGTGTGTTTGCAAGTCTCTGAAATATTCAGGATGATTTTTCCATTGTCTTGAAAAAGAAGCTGCTTCCATGGGCATCTGATCTGCGTTTCCTCAAGGTAAGTATAAAACAATTAGGCCCTTATAAAGAGAAATCATCTCAATGATAACTTACATTTTTGAGGAGACTGAGAAAGTAGTGCTTTTTCCTGGCCACATTGACATCCACAATGCCTAGAGTTATTGTTAATATCAAAAAATAGCACAGAAACTGGCTAGGAACTAAGGGTCTCTGACATACTCTGCTTCATAAACACAAGAAAAGCTTTAAACAGTTTTTCATGATAAAATGAATGTTTAAATAGAATCTTTGAAAAAAGTGGTGAGATCAAACTCTTTTGGCATGAAGCACAGCTTTGCCTGTCTAACACCTCTATCTAACCTTCTTCCCATTCATAGAAAACACCTACCCCCTCCCCACAATAGCAATGAACACCAAGTCCAATCCAGTTATTATATTCCTCTCAATAACCAGATGTCTGGATGATGGGCATTCCTCTTCAAGACTTTTAGTTTTAGCTCCTTAGGTTGGAAAATTCCTAAATTAAGAAAGAAAAGATTTAAACTCCCAACATTCAAATATAAAATGATGCAGATATAACAAGAGAACTTCATTATAAATTCACACTCAGAAATGGGTAGAATGAGAAATAAAAAGTGGCCACTTGTTCATGTTATCAATTCATACTGGATGGGATAGTTTAAACCTTTATTTTTACCCTGGTGGTAGTGTGTTGACTGTCTTCCATAGCCCATGAAATATCCCCTGAATCTCTTCTCTTGTGAGTCTTCCTGTCTATTGTTCATTGTGGACCTGAACTCCAGCTCTGTGATTTTCCCCAGTTTATTATTCTCCAATGCTCTGTTTGAGATGAATATTTCTGAGGGGTCCTCCCTGGGATCATGTGGGTGTAGGTTCAAGGTCCTCACAATTGCTTTCAGATGGAATTGTGACAGAATGTTGACTACAAGGCTTGGAGTTTCTGAGAAACCTCAGAAAGCTTATTACTAAATTCTATCTTCTGAAGTGAAAAAAATTAAAAACAAATAAAGAAAAACTCTATTCCGTTCCACATATCATCTATATAAAACAAATGTAACTGATCATTCACCATAAATTTCCATTCTTGTGTCAGGACAGATATTTTTGGGTGATGGTGCATGTGATAAAAACCAGTAGCTTCTATGGGAATGAATCAATTGATCACTTTCTTTTTCACAGACACCTGCCTGCTGGTCAGAAATCTTATACTATAAGATTCCATGGGTAAGGTACCGTCCATGAGTGATGGAATTGTATAGGTTCTTGGAGGGAGCTATTACCCAGAAAGGCAAATACATTGCCTACCAAATACAGGGGCTAAAACATGTGCCTATATGATGGAGAAAAAATTGCTTGCCCCGTATAGGATGGAAGAGTTCAATATAATCAGCTTGACCCCAGGTGGTTTGCTCATTCCCTCAGTGAATGTTGTCATAAAAGTGGCTTATCTTTGGCTTACTTTGTTGAGAGATTGGGCATTAACCAAATCAGCTATGGTGAGGCCAAATTCATTTCACTAAGCCCATGTATTGACTCACTCAAGCTACCATAGTCACTGTGTAAAGGCACCCCTGATGTAAGCACCAAGTTGGCTGGAGAAAGAGGCTGGCATATCCTGGGTAAAGGAAACATTTCCTCCACATTATTGGGGCCTTCTATGAAGTGATGCTCTCCTGAGTGGAGCACTTAGAGCACATGGATATATGCACCATCTGTCCCTATCCCAAACAGTCACCATTTTTAATGTTGTGTTTCCCAAATCCCGGAGTAGCCATCTATCCATTATTTACAATAATGATCTCATAGCAATCTGTACCCTGTTTCATTTAGTGTCTTCACCCTGCCCTCCTAGACTTCTACAACCATCCACCTTCCTCCCTTAAATAACATCTGTTATCAGTAAGATTCCCTGTAATCACAAAATCTTCTAAGAAAGACTTCTTCACCCCAGGCAAAGCAAAAACTGGTTATTCCTTAAAGAAATATGAAGAATCTCTCAACCCCTTCTAAACTCCTGAGCATCATAAAGATACCATCACAGAGTAGTCCATTTCACTCTGAATACTCTCAATGATCACAGCTCTGCTAACCCTTATCTGTAATACTACCGTCACTCCACCTTAAAAATGAGCAACTTGCATTTCTACAAACAGAAAGAGATGCTCAATCTCAGGTCAGAGCATCCAATTTTTATACTTGTTTGACGAGCAAGATTTAATCCGTTGCAGCCATATCTTTTTTTCTCTAAAGAATGTATATTTACGTGCTGATGAAGATAATCCAGTAGAGAGGAAAATGGGAAGAGGAGATGGTAAGAGAGGATGAGCCTCATGCATAAATAGAGAGATGGACTTGTGCAAGAGCAGGGTCATCATGCATCATCACAGAAAACACGACTGTGTACAAGGGTCCATGGTGCAGTGAACCAATACATTTATGGGGGGGAGAATTTGAGTTCCGATTGATCATGATTTCTTAAGATATTTACTTATTTTTCCTAGATGAGACTAAGAACTTTACAAGTCTGTTGGAGTTTGGCAGAGAGAAGGAGGTGTAGATTACTGGTTTGGAGAAAGTCCACAGAGATTAGGGAGATATTATGACATTGCAGAGGGAAGAACTTGATATCTGTGTTGATAAATTTGGAGTGACACCTGTCAGCATGGTTCTGGCTTTCCTCAGCCATGTTTCACTGCCCTGAGTGGATCTTGCAGGCTTGATAATAGGCTGAGTGTGAGGTTTAAGCAGGTTGGAGTTTTCCCAGGTAAATGTAGAAGGGGTGCCACCCTGCTGGAGCCAGAGATATAGATGTTGTGAATTAAAAACTAATAACAACAATGAAAATAGTTGCAGGTGTTTATAACTTATCCCCTGCTCAAATGTGAAGCAGTGGAATCAATGTGTCTACTTTTGTGTTTGATCATATTTGCATCACATATATGATATATGAAGCACGGAGATATATATATATATATATATATGAAACATTTGTTAAATAATTTTTTTTATTATTTTACTGTGATAAGTGGCCCCATTTTTAACAAAGGCAAGAGTTCAAAATTACTTTAGTGTACATTTATCTGGATTATAAATCTGAGGATTGAATGGGATAATAAGACACCCTAAAATCTATGGAGCCCTTCCTCTGTGGCAGGCACTATGTAAATATTTGGCACATCTCATTCCATTTGATTCTTTGAATATCCCTTATCATGAATTAAAAGACTTGTCAACAAGCTATACTCCTAAGTAATTTTCCCCAGTTGACTTCTTAATCACTGAGGGGCTAGACTCTTCTCTCTGAGTCTAAATGCTCATTTTATTGCACTAAGAGTCAACCCGCTACTTCAGTTCTACTTCAGTAGAACAACTGACTGCATTACATTTTTTAGGGATCAATTGTTTTACCCCTCTACAAATACAAGGAAATGTTTTGACAGAGTAAAACTTAATTTAGTCATAGTCACCAATGATGCTCTCTGAAAACTCACTAGACAGTAGGCAGGAAACTCCCTGATACTAGTTCTGCTATCATTTAGTACTTCATGCACCTCTATTAAAGAGGATTAACATTAGTTCTCTAACTTACAAAATTTCAAAACCATGATCTGACATCTCTTATAGCTCTAAAATTATATTCTGAAATAATCAACTGCATCCTTTTTTGATTTAATTCTCGGAATCAGCAGAATGAAACAGTATCAATTGGGTTGACTGAGTGGATACGCAAATAAGCAAAATTGAGTGAATTGCCCAAGATTTTGACCCCCATGGACATTGAGGGTCAATTAAGGGTAAAGAGGAATATCTAAGACTTGATGATGTAATGTTTTGTATATGGAATATAGCAAGTCATCCATTTGTCTTCCAACAGTAAAACTTGAGGCAATTTGGTATAAAATATCTTAGTTTGTTTATCCTGGAACAAAGTAATAGGAAAGGAAATGTTTTAACTAAGTAATACACATTCAAATGGAGAAATATTTCACTAGAGAGTGAAGTTGCTTTCTAATTCCAATAAGTCCTGAACAACAGGACCATAAATATGGCCATAGGTTTTATGTTAAAGAGAATGATTAGCAGTAGGAATAGTGAGGAATGGATATTACAGTATCCTCAGGAATTTTCTCTTCATGAATTTTAGCAAGAAAATGTCCTCATGTCAGAAAGAGAGTTTTGATTTGATGCAAAGCCTATCAATGAATGACATGATGGTGTAGCATAGCCTAAGAGACTATGTCAGCAAAGTTTGCAACTTAAACATTTTAAATAATTCAATGGACTGTTAGAAGAAAATGATCTCATTAAAAAGTTACTTCCTCACCCAAAATACAAACTTAGGAAAAACTTGAGACAAGTTGAGTCATAGTAATATTATTAAATTAAGTAGATTTGAGCTGGTTTTAACTTACAAAGATATTTTGGAGATACAGTTTTCCTATCTTAGAGAAATATTTTCTGTTGCACAGAGAATAGACAGCTTCATAACAAATTGGAAAAGCTAATAGTGAACTTAAAATGTAAAAAGAGGTACCATGAGTGAGTTAGAATTTAGTGATGTGCAGCCATGGAGTGATATGTGTGATCTTAATTAAGACAAAATTTCTCTGCACATGCGGCCCCTCAATGGTTTAGTTATGGAATGTACAGTGAATGTTGACACTTCTTGGGGACCTAGTGTGTGCTGAACATAAGGAGCTCACTTAATTCCATCTTCCCAGCTCTTCTTCACAGTTGGTGAGAATGAGTTAGCCAAGGCTCAGACAAACAATTTGATGGTTGATCTTGGGCTTATTGTCTATAAGACTTCTTAAAAGTATACTTAACATGTAACTTTTGAAAAATAAATTTAAGACCCTGAGATTGGCATATTTACCTATAGTAGGTCCTGTAAGTTTAGTAATTTTCCTTTTAACTCTATAAATGTCAGCAATAAGCTTCTTAAGATGATCAAGGCAGACATTAATCATAAACTCAACTTGGAGCCACAGGAACAATATTCTCCAAGTCATAAAGTAACCAGAGGCTCGTGCTTCCTGCAATTTTGGTGCATTAAATAAGGTCCCATACACAAAAAAGAAATCTGTTGGGCATCAATGAAAATAGATTCTGAAATCTATTTCCTTTGTTTCATGTACTAAAAGCTTTAAATTCCAGATTTACAGGACCAGAAAGTAGCTGTTGGTTTCCATTGCCTGAGAAGATGCCAGTTTTCAGTTTAGGAAACAAAATAGTTATAATTATCATCAAAGAATTTTATGATACTCTTTGGTGTAATTTATGCAGGAGAGCATCAAAATGAAACTTCTCTCTCTTCTAAACATGGAATACATAGGCTTGATCCAGTTATGTTTGTTTAGCACTTGCTATTGGAAAAATGACTCCTGGGAGGGACTAGCTGGTGCCTTTCTTCCCTGAATTTACACCTAGGTTAAACAAACGGATGAGGAAAGTTGCCCAAGAGTCACTTCTCTCCTATTTCCTGGTCACATATGCTAAAGACTGATTTTTAAACTAAACTGGCCACCAAACTGGCCACCAAACTGGCCACCTTTTATCAGTATGAACTATCATATGAATTTAGTTCTAAGGCAAAACTTTGGTCCATTTCATGAGCCAGATAAAATGTTGAGAACCACCATGCAATAGTCACTGTGCAATGCCACATATAACGAATAGTTCATCAGGTGCTACCTAAGCCTCAAATGGTAACCAACCATCTTGATTCACTCAGACACTAGAACTTTCTGTTTTAAAATCAGAACAATCCTCATCATAAAGGGACAAGGTCAAAAGTCAGATGAGAGAGCCAGACATGAACAGATGAGGGGATAGGCAACCATTTCATGATGTTCCTGTATCAACACCCTGGTAAAGGTCAAAATAATTTAGCATAATGATTGCTAGGCATCCTGCACTCACAGCCATGGTCTATGCCAAGGGATGTGCATTTATTATTGAACTTAATTCTCCAGAAGAAATAACAACATTAAATGTGTACAGTTTACAGCTCCATGAATAACTCTGATGCCCCCACCTAGAAACATTGCTGTAGTCTCTTTTCCAGGGCTGTGTTGATTCTTTCCTAACTAGTCTCCCACAGGCACTCCTCCTTGCAACTCTCTGCTCACCCAGAGCATCTCCTGTGAGTTCTACAAATGTACCTAAAATTATGCCTCTTTAACTGGCTTCCCATCTCACCCAAAATAAATCCAAGTCCTTATCATGATCTGGTATTTCCTACACAAATGTCCTAATGTCCTGTCCTTCAAAATCCCTGGTCTCATGGTTATTGTCCTGAGAAAGTAGATTTTACTTTTTATTTGCTCTTTACTCAACATTTAAAATATTTAACCAGACCTGCTTGAATATTGCCTCCACATAATGGCATTTTTTGTTGTCTCATCTGTCCCTCCCTTTACTCCACTTTATTTTTATTCATGGAACTAATCACTGTATATGACATTAGATTGGAAGTTAGAGTTTGCTTGCCTATTCTTTGTACATTCATTAAACTTTAACTACGTAATTGTAGATTCTTGTATGTTTTAATCACCAAAGCATTTCAGTACCTAGCTTCACTGACATATAATAGAAACTAAGTGAATATCATTTGAGAGAATGATGGAATTATAATGATGGTGATTGTATGTTTTATCTTTACCTGTTTAGGTCATCAGTTTTATTTCTGAAAAGTAATAGAAAGTAGAAACTGACTACAATCCCATCTATCACTGATGCTCAACCAAATTATGCACCTGTTATATCCTTGACTTTGCACTTTTCTTTGTTAGCATTTGTCAACTAAAAAGCTATAAAACTGACTTTCATTTTCTCTATGGAAATTTATTTTTCATAATTTTATTCTTGCTTAAATATTATATGAAGTAATAAATGATTTTAACTTCTAAATATGGATAATTGCAGCAAACCATTAATTGCTATTCCTTAAAGTTGAAAAACCAGTAACACAAGTATGTAAACCAAATCAATGTCTTGGACATGATGTGCCTTGAGATGTCTCCTTCAGACAGATGAGCACACATAAAACAGGAAATCCCACATGGAGACACAGTAAAGGAAGAAATCAAACATATAGTTGAATTATAAGACGTGCAACAATCACAGTTTAGGCATGTTTGGGAGAATGAGTGAAGGAAAGAACAAATTTCCAAAATTGAGGTAACATAAAGAGAAAGGGCTATAAAAAGTTGAGTTACACATAAAAAACCCCAAAGGAAAGGTATAGGCGTAACAAGCTTCAAAAAGTCTCTAGAAGGTGAAATTTATTCACCTTTAAACTTCTTGATTATTTTCTTCTAAATAAGTACGATTTTAATTTTGCAGCTGTATTTAATCAATTCAATCTGAAAAGGTGAGTACAAACACACATGAAGTGTAACTCAAGAACCTTTTCCTGCTCATACCTGCTTTTCTAGTGGAATAACTTTGCAATTGCTTGATTCTGTTTCCACTGACAGTAAGTAAACCAAAATGCAGAGAGAAACAATAAACATATAATCTCAGTATACTTTGCCCTACTGTGAAATATGGAATTAAGTCTGATCTTTTGCAAAAGAGTAACAATTATACTACTTGATTTGAATAAGGCATGGTACACAAAGCAAAGCATTTACCAAACAATTAGGAAACTTGGAATATTGAAATAACTCGAAATTTGAAGCAATCACACAGGCTCAAAATGTGATTGCATCACTAATTGTATTTGAGAATATTATTCTTCACATATATGAATACTACTTTTCTTATTGGAAAAATGAAGATATTAATGCCTAAATTAACAGAATTTTGGTTTGGGAAGAATTATAATAAATGAGGTAATGTGAGGAACATCTCATGTAATTTATGGTATCTCAAAAGTATATGAGAGAAAGATAAATATAGATGTAAAGATATCAATAGAGATAGAGAGTATATATGGAGATTGAGACCAATTGCCATACTCTTGTACATTTTCATTATCATGCTACTTATTACTTCAAGCAGTGGAAAATGGAATGCAAAAATATATATCATGTAATCTGTGATTTTTGTCATGTGTAATATACCTAATGAAGAAAAGAAAATTATGTATAAAAATCAGTGCATTTGATTTTGAATTCTGTAGTGATTCAGAAAATGGAAACATCATTATAGGAGAGAGAATATTCAAATAATATTTTATAATTAAGGTCGATCTTGTAGGGCATGCAATATATACTTGTATAGTTCAAACACTTTGATTTTGGGTGATGGGCACATTTTTAGGAAAGGCACAGAACTTATAAAGTACATGAGAGGTAAAGAATCATAGTTTGTCTGTCTGGGGTAGTGGCAGTGGGGAGGAAAGACCAGAAATTAAAGATGTAGAAGAAGGCTAGGTAATAAAGGACTTAGAATTTAATCATGCGGAAAGTTTCTGAGTTACTTATGCCAGTTGCTGTTGTCAGTTACTGTTATCATTATGATGTGCTAAATTGACAGACGTTCAGAAAGGCAGGGATTTCTGTGATTTGTTAACAAATTGTGAGTCATATGCTTGGCCAGGAGTTATCTAGAGAGGAATGATTTAGTTATCTTTTTTACCTTTCTGGTTATGACACTAGACTTTATACTTTAAGATCATTTGCTAAAATGCTTACTAGGAAAATTGGAAAGGGAGCATTCATTTCAGATACCGAAGTTGATTGAACCAAAGCTGCGATATTGAAGGAAAAACAATTTATTTTAAACAAATGTTAGCAAAATCACAGTTACTTTTTACGCTCCTGTTTTGTTTCATGTCCTGTGCTTTGTTTTTGTTTTTTGTTTCAAGGAAGTTAAAGCAGTGAGTTCTCATGTGGAAATGGAATCCAACTTCAAATCACTTCATTCTACTGGGGTTATTTCCCTCAAATCAAACTAGAGTGCTTCCCTTGTTCTTTCTCATCCTCATCTTCTTTCTCACCTTGATGGGTAACTCAGCAATGATTCATCTCATATGCTTGGATCCCAAGTTCTGCACACTGATGTACTTTCTCCTCAGCCAGCTCTCCCTCATGGACCTGATGGACATCTATACCACCATCCTCAAGATGGTGTTCAACTACCTCTCTGGCCAGAGAGGCATGCCCTTCCTGGGTTTTGGGGTGAAAAACTTCTTCTTCCTGACCATGGCATGTTCTGAAGGCTTACTACTGACCTTTATGACCTATGACTGTTATGTGGCTATTTGCCACCCCTCTATTATCCTATATGAATGAGTCAAAGAACATGTGTAAAGATGATCATAGGATCTTAGTTTGGATATTTATCAACTCTTTGGCACACCCAATCTACACCTTCCATATTCCTCACTGCCAATTCAGGGTCATTGATAGGTTCTTCTGTGATGTCTCAGCTACGTTGCCTCTGGCTTGTATGGACACATGTGTCTATGTGTACATGTTTTTTGTGAACACTAGCTTCTTTTTCCTTTTTTTCTTTCCTTTGTATCACTGCTTTCTATGGCTGGGTCCCTTTTGCTGTCTACAATATGCACTCAAAAGAAAGAAGAAAAATGATCTTCAGCATCTGTTCAACCCATCTGACTATAATGACATTTGACTACACAACTTTTGTCTATACCTGTCTTTGGCCCAGGATTCTCTGCTTACCAGCAACATATAAGCTTTTGGCAGTCTCCCACACCATCTTCACCCCCATGCTGGATCCTATTATCTGAAGCCTGAAAACGAGAAAGTCCTGGGGCCATAAAAAGCATGCTTGGGATAGTCTCTTCTGTAAAAGAATAATCATGGCTGACCTCACTCTCCTTTATTTCCCTTTACGTGTTGATCAGAACACCCTAGAGCAGCACTGTCTAATAGAAGTACAAGGTGAGCCACACGTAATTTAAAATTTTCTAGTAGCCACATTTAAAAAGTGAAATTGATTTAAAGAATTTATTGATGTAATGCAAAACATTATAATCAAAATTGCTATTAACAACATTGATATTAATGACATTCTTACAATATATTATGTTACATATACGGTGTACATATATATATTACTATTTATATAGTGATATTTAAACTCATATTGACATTATCATTTCCATATGTAATCAACATAAAATTATTAATGCAATCTTTTGTTTTCTTTTTTAAAGATTGGCACCTGAGCTAACATCTGTTGCCAGTCTTTTTCTTCTTCTCCTTCTCTTTCTTCTTCCTTCTTACTTCTTCTCTCCAAAGCCCTCCCAGTACATAGTTGTATATTCTAGTTGCAGGTCCTTCTAGTTGTGCTATGTGGGGCACCACCTCAGCATGGCCTGAGGAGCAGTGCTAGGTCCATGCCAAGGATCCAAACTGGCAAACTCCTGGGCTGGCAAAGCAGAGCACAAGAACTTAACCACTCAGCCATGGGTCTTGCCCCATTTATGTTGTTTTTAATGTCAGTCTTCATAATCTTGTGTGTATTTTAAACTTAGAGGACATTGAACTTTTGACTATACATGTTTCAAGTGCCCAGTTGCAACATGGGGCCAATGGCAACTGCATTGGACAGCACAGCCTTAAAGCATCCCATAAAATATTTTTTAAATTATATATGTGCAGTACATAAAATGTATTCATGATCTATAAAATATAGATACTGGAATATGAAGGAAGAAAACAAGGATGCAAATCTGATGTTTATAAGTTTGCTTACCTGTTTCGCTTTATCTTGAAGGTAATTGATATCAGAAGTCCAAGTTCTCCTAACAACATTTTATAAAACATTTTTGAGGGGGATTATTTAATTTAGTATACTTCTGATTTCAGTTAAAGTATTGAGATTAAGTGACCTCCATAAGGATATGGGAATAATCAATAACTTATTCTAAATTAAATTAGGAAACGTATGTTTAAACAAGGTGAAAGAAGTTATTTGTGTTTAAATAAACTATTTACTTAAAGACATGGAGACAAGTAACTAGTTAACTATAGCATGTGACATATGAAGTAAAAAGAGAAACTTCAGGTTTTAGTTACAACATGTAAAATATAAATACAACTTTTCACAGGTTGAAATTCTGTGCTAACTTAGAGGAGGAAGAAAGATTTCTCTACCTTTCTAGGTCCTTTTGGCTGGTCTAAGAATTAAATTGACATGAGATAAAACAAGATGAGAAAGTCAAACAAGTTTAATAACATGTAAACATGGAAGAAAAACAGGAAACCTGAGTAACTTACCAGAATGGCCAAAGCCCCCACTTAATTACCATTTTCAGCTAAAGGCAAAAGATGGTCTTTGTGGTAATGGTTTAGGACTTCACAGGGAGGAAGGAAATTTACATGGAGATGGAAAAGCAGATGTTTGGTAGACACATGTTTGGCATACCTTGCAAAGACAATGGGAAATGGAGAGGTGTTTGATGAAATGGACCTTGTTAGTTTCCTCCCTGCCCACCACATCTAGTTCGTATAATACTATAGTTATCTATGTTGATAGATCCGCCTTGGAACAGATCTTCTACCTTAAATTCTTTTAGGCAGTTAGGCAGAAGGTCAAAGTTTCTTCCTCAGTCTTTTATTGTTAAAAATACTCAAGCTGAAGAGACACATTTTGAGGTAGCAAATTCTTCTCAGCTACATTAATATTTCATAATGAAGTGTATAACAAAAGTTTTACTACTGTTATTTTACTAATACACTTAAAGTTACTTCAGACTATGAAGGAGGTCATGTAAGAGTTTTAATGATTATAGAAAAGAATGAAGGACTCTTAAGAGAGTCCATCCCCACAACTGTCCAATTATTACCCAAGTTCAAACTCCTAGTGTCTTTCCCTGGCATCTTTAATACCTTTTTAAGTGCTTTTGTGTCTAGAGTCTGTTTCAAAAAATTATTTCCTATATATTCCCATCCAAGGTTTTTTTTCTAAAATATAAATATGATATTTTCATTCCACAAGCTATATTTCCCTATTGAATTCACAAAACTTTCCAAACTTAAAGTCATATACAAGTGCTTCTAAAATGTACATTATGTCTACCTTTGCCTGTTTCTACCACCCAATCCAGAAGCAATGTCATGGTTCCCTTAGATCTCTAGCCTGTCTCTGCAGCCCTCAAATACCCTAGACATCTGAAACTTAGCTCAGGCCATTTCCCAGTTTTAGAAAGTTGTGCTTCACATTTCTTTGATGGCCAATCTGAGTCATGCCATCTTATGACCACACAACTTACAATTCACCTTCCATCTTTTCATGTCTATAACCAATATTGCCCTCCCCACACCTCCACTCCTACAGTGGTTAAGATGACATATTTTAGTGACAGGTTTTCATGTCTAATTCTGAATCTACTTTTAAATTGAAAGTCATGGAATATAGTAATAATTAGGATGATAATGCTAGGTAGCGTTTAGCAAGTCTAAATATTCACCTACATTATAACTCAGTCTTTACTACAATACTACCATTTTAATATTTGCTCCACTTTGAGTGAGCACTTTGAAGTTTTGGTAGATGAACAGTTCTGCTTTTGGTCAGAGAACTGGAGGAGAAGGTCTCTGTTTAGGAGATAATTTTTTTATCAGAGTTGAGGTGATTAGTCTCCACATTATCCTGGTTCTGTGTGAATAAGAATCTTACTTTTTGATCTGTGTTTCTGTGGTTTTGTGATTTATAATAAGAAATACATATTTGTTCTTCATCAGGTCCCATTTCTGGCACAGTCTTCTAGAAGTCTTGGAATTTCCTAAGTGATTAGAGCTATAAAGATGTCTTTTGTTATGTAAATGAAGAGACTTTTAGAAAGAACCCAGGTAACCTAAGTATGGGGATGGTTGTCAGGGGATCCAATGATGTAATCAGAGGGTGGGAACTTTCAGTCTTATCTCCATTTCCTCCATGTTGAGGAGAGGGGCCCAAGATTGAATTCAATCACCAATGACCAGTGATTTAATCAATCATATCTATGCAATGAAGCCTCTATACAAATACAAATGACTGGGTTCAGAGATCTTCTAGGTTGATGAAACCCACTGTTTCCAGATGCAGAGCCTCAAGCTCTTCTGTTCAGGACCTTTCAAGACTTAACCCTTTGTATCTCTTCAGCTGGCTGTTCATCCATATCCTTTAATGTTCTTTTTAATAAACCTGTAATCTAGTAAGTAAACCAGTTTCCTGAGTTTTTTGAGTTACTTTAGCAAATTAATCACAAGTGAGGAGGGGCTCATGGGAACCTTCATTTTATGGCCCACAGATCAGAAGCACTAGTACTTGGACTTATTTTTGACATCTAAAGTGGGGGCAGTCTTTTTGGACTGAGTTCTTAACCTATGCATTCTGATGCTATGCCCAGGTTGATAGTGTCAGAATTTAGTTAAATTTGTGGGACACCTTGTCAGTGTCTGGGGAGAAATTTAGTTAATTGCTTAATGGTGTAGAAAAAAGAAAACATATTGCAGTGCCTCCCACAGAAGAATGGGGTGCTATGGTATGCAAATGCTAGATACATTTATTTGTATTGTGTTATTTGTGGACTAAACTGAGACTATTGAGAGGTGACGCCATTTAAGTAAAATTGTGAACATGCTGCATGACACATCTGAAGGAAAAAATAACCGGATAATTTCTCTACACAAAGGTTAAGGTTCATTGCCTTGAGTCTCCCTTTATCTTCAAATGAGGAGTGATCTTTGAGCCAGATACCTCAGTCTATGATACAGTTCATTTATTTGCTTTACTGGAGCCAGTTCTTCTTCTTTAATTAAAATTTAAAAATGTACATTTTCCTGCTCTGAATATGACCTCTGGGATTAGTTTTTGGGTTTTGGCTTTAGTGTTTTGGTCTTTCTACCATTGATTTGATCTCTAAAAGTCACCAATAATATGATTCTTCATTTAGTAAAAAATATAATATTTCTTACTATATCCTGGAAAAATTAAACAATCATCTCACTTTTATGCAACAGCAACAACAGATGCTGTAGAGACAATGCCAAAGTAAAAAAAATAGTCTCCAAGATTCCCACCAGGCACTTGCAATTTGGAGGATGTTATGGAAATTCACTCACCTTCATCTACACTTTATTAATTCAAGGTATGCGTTGAGCATTTTCTGTGTGATGCTCATGGTTCTCATTACTGTGTGTAAAGCAGTGGACAAAGAGATACACCCTCTGACCTTGAGGATACCAAATGTTGGTGTGAGCTGTAAACACCTAAAGCACATGTTATATAGTCATACTGGGCATTGATGAAGTGAGGGAGATTTATCACATAGAATCATCAGATAGGCCACCCTGACATGATGAAGAGACTGGCCATGTCAGCCTCAGGGAAAGAACTCTCAAAGACATCGCATGACTGAGGAATGAGTGCAGCAGGAAGCTGTGAGTGGGAGAGGGGTACAACTTGTAGATCAGAGCAGCCTCACAGCCAGCTCATGGTGGGGGATATGGACTTTTTGTAAATATAGTGGAAGCTTTGCATGGAAATATCTTCTAGAGTACAAATGTCCAAATCCACTTGGACATTCAGTTGGAGTGAGTGCTGGGCAAATATTTGAAAGTGCAGGAAAATGGAAACCTCTATCACAGCCACTGCTTCTAAAGAATTGCATTCTTCATCCTTAAAACATCATTTATTTTCTTTTAAATTTTAGACTTTGCTCTTACAGAAATATTAAACTATAAGAGCCACCAAGGAACCAAATGACTTACATCTCTAATCCTTCTCCTGAAAAATTGTATCTAAAAAGGCTACTTCTGTCATGAGGATAGACAATACACTTTTCCATCTCAAAGTCCCTTCCAATTCCAAGAACAAGTCATCAACATAATCACAGAGTGAAACAGGAATGGAGTCTTGGGTGCATGTCATTTCTTTGGTGGTTGGCAGCTGCAAGTATGCATTTAAAGCCTTTGAGACAACACAGAACAACAGGGAGAATACTATGATCACTATAAATAGGATAATTCCCAATGTTTGGAGTGAACTTTGGAGCCATGATTCCCAGGGCCCAAACCAATCCAAATCACATAATTCAAAGACCCTGTTGAAGAAGTCAATTTTTTGAGCCAAGCAGTCTGTTCAGTGATATTATCTAACTGAGTTTCAACTTCCCTAGAAGTATTAGCCCAGATGCTGCAGGTAGTGTTGGCCACAGCACAGCCATCTCCAACATTTTTGAGAGTTAAGGAGAGGTTCCTAACCATATTCTCATTGACATTTACTCCAAACCAGGGAAGTAAGGCTCTGCAAAAGGAAGCAAATCCTGAAGCATGAATTCCTCCTGATAGGTCCTTTTTAATTCTGTGATGTAAATTCATGGGAAACAAGCAATGAGGTGTCTAATTTATGAACAGTTAGGGGCACAGCTACATAACCTAGGAAGCATTGTCCACTTACGCACCAGCCATCTAGGCATTCACAGGCCCAAGGAGAATAATAACCACCACAGACTGAGATAAGTCCTGTTGGGACACAAAACATTTTCATTAAAGTGGGACTATTAATGGATTCATTTTCAGGGATTGTTACATTTGTCTGTTCAAACCAGGGGTCAGTTTTTCAGTGCTTTGGGAAAGCAAATCTCCCAGCTTGAAATAAACAGTTGTTCTAAATGCCATACAAAGATAGATGCTGCTGGTGAGATATTTTCACAATTGGGGATAGACCTGATTTAGATAATCATGAGAATGTGAGGGTGCAAATGTACTAAGATTTGCATAGATAATTGTATCTAACTGGGAAATTTCAGTTATCATAAAAGAAAGGTAACAAACAAGGCACCAGATGTCCTGGCCATAAGAGTTGAACTTGGTAAGTGACTTTTAAGGGGTGTTGATTGTAGTCTTTAATTACAGTGGGAATAGAAGACAAATTGGTGAAAGGAAGACCAGAGGATCTCTAGCATCACAGATAGAATGAACTCTTGTATGACACATCCCAACAGCAAGGTTTGACATTGAAAGACTTTAATCCTTATACCAGACCCTTCCTCTCCCATCAGTAGATCCTCCCTCTCCAGTGAAATATTTACTTCTATTTACAAACACATTATGCATCCCGTCTTTAAACATGAATCAAAACATCCCTTAATAAGACATTTCCTCATTTATCCATTTCTTTTTATACCACATCATATTCTATAAGCAATAGAATACTGCTTTCTCATCTTCCTTCTTTCTTCACCACACTCCAGCTAGGATTTTATTCTTAACTGATCCTCTGAAATTATCATCAAAGTCACAAACACCTTTTCCTTTCTTTGTTCTTTTTCTTTTTGGTGAGGAAGATTTTCACTGAGCTAACATTTGTGCCAATCTTCCTCTCTTTTGCATGAGGGATGCCCCCACAGCATGGCTTGATGAAAGGTGTGCAGTTCGTTGCCCAGGGTCTGAACATGCAAACCTGAGGCTACAGCAGAGCATGCAGACTTAACCACTACACCAGCAGGCTGGCCCCACCAACAACTTTTCACTGGCAAATCTCATGGTCATTTACATGCCCTCTCCTGTAAGTTTCCTTTTTTCTTTTAATAAAATTTATAATTAGATTACACAGTACACTTTTGATTTAAATTTCTACATATAAAATAATGAGTAAATTTAACCTTTAGAGCATTACATATGTGATAGGAGGAATGTCATTCCTTTAAAGCAAATTTTTATCTGTGAGTGTGTGTCGTTTTATTGGCGTACTTGTGAATTTTACACTAATTTTTGTAGTCGCTTTATCTGCCACCCTTCCATCTTCATTATATTTTTTTGTCTACTTATATTGGGCACTGATGATGCATGCATGGATTAGTAATGAGTACTCTGCATTATTTTCAATTAAATATCATGAAATAAAACACATTTATTTGTTTGGAAATGCATTCAACTGGAAGAGTCATATCTTTTACTCTGACTGTTAAAAGGGCAATAACTGACCAAGAGGGAAAATCACAGCAGAATTATGTGATAAATCATGCAGCAGACAAAAACATGCAAAAACAAACAGTAAACTAAGCAAAAAGAGGCAAGAATTCAATAAAGGCACAAGCGTTCTATAAATCATATTTGACATAGAATGTTGGAATCTAGGAACTGATTTATTAAGCAAATAATTTTAAAACAGACTTTAGACAATTGATAGCTTATCTATTTATTTTAGTTTTCAAAGTAGGCAAAATAAACACCTGAAAATGTAAAACTGGTTAAGAGAAGGGTCTTTGATGTTAAGAGACAGAGAGATGTGGTACAGTAATGTTCTTAACAGCACAAACTTGGAAGCCAGAAGACAAAGATTTCTGCTCCTGGTTTGGCCATCTTTTGCCTAAATGGCCTTAGCCAAATTCGTTAACCTCGTTGTGTGTGGGATTCCTCATTTTTATGAAGCAGTCTTCTCTGCTGGTGTACTTCTATCATCATTCTTTCTAACTTCTATCTTGACATCCAAATTTCTGCATTTCCTGTCTAGAATTCTTTATACTGTTCAGACTATGTCATGAGAGGGAGCATGTTGACAGAAGTTGGAGAACAGAGAGGACTACTAGAAAGTGGAAAGGTTCTATTGTCTATTGAACACCTTCCTGCAGGGCTTTTAATTTTCTTAGTTGAATAGTGTAGATCTCACTAGGATGATTCTGAAAATCACATTCAAAGACACCAATCTGTGCCTTTTTCCATAAAGAAGCTGGCCATGAATGACATTGTTCATATCCATTACCTTACACGGAATAATTCAATTCCCCTTTCTCTTCTGAATTATATACTTCCACAGTTTCTGCAGGTGATGAGTCACAGCTCTGCAACTTAGACAATTAACTCCTCATTGTGAACCTCAGTTCTTCATCTCAAAATTGGGATGCATTAGCATTTACCTTGTAGGACGATGGTAAGCATGCCCATATTTGTTCAACTGACATTTATTGTGTGCATTAGTCACTGTGATAGACAGGTTTTCATTGGTGAACAGCACCTACCCCCTTGGAAATAATATTCTAATGAGAGAGGCAGATGCTAATCAAGTTATCAGGCAAATTAATACAAACTTTGCAATAAAAGGGAGGTATATAGCGCTAAGAGAAATATGAAGATTTACTTAGAAAGTTTTTCTGAACGAGTAATGATTGAGCTCAGATTTAAAAGTTGAGACGATATCTACCAGGTACAGAAGAGTATTTAAAGTAGAATAAATAATATATGCACAAGTCCATAGCAAATAAAAGGGACTGATGGGAAATAGTACAGTGTGATTGAAGAGAAAGGAGCAATGAGGTATGAAATGGGGCTGAAGACATAGGTGCAGCCATGGAGAGGATTTCAGGATTTCATTATCTTCAGTGTTACATAATGAAATAGCTATGAAATGTGTAGATGATAGTCAATTCTTTTAGGGATTCCAGTTTCTGCCTTTGTCTTCTCAAAGTACACAGAATTTGAGATCTGATCTGACCTTACCTAAGTAAAAATCAGCTAAGTTTCCCCCAACCAATTTGAGGAAACTCATGGGATTTTGGATCGTGTGAATCCCCTTAGTCCACTAGGAACAAAAGTGGTGGTCTCAGTTGTGAGCCCAGCAAATTTAGCTCCCCTAGTTGGAATTCTAGTTCTCTGCCACTGGGCAAATACAGATGTACCAGCAATTAAGATGTTGAAATGTAACTTCCCTGAATGTGGCCGTGCCCATTTTCTGGACTTGTACTCAATCAAGTAGAAATGCTGTAATCCGTATTTTGTTTTCTTTTTTTATTGAATTCATGATAGTTTACGTTATTGTGACATTTCAGTCGTGCATTATTTATTGTCTGTCACTGCATAAGTGCTCCGCTTCAGCCCCTGAGCCCGCCTCCCATCCCCTCCCCCAGTAACCACTGAACTGTTTTCTTTGTGCATGTGTTTGTTTATATTCCAGATATGAGTGAAATCATATGGTGTTTGTCTGTCTCAGTCTGGCTTATTTCACTTAGGAGAATACCCTTCAGGTCCAACCATTTTGTTGAAAATGGGATGGTTTCATCTTTTTTTAATGTCTGAGTAATAGTCCATTGTATATATATATATATACACCACATCTTCCTTATCCAATCATCAGTCAATGGGCACTTGGATTGTTTCCATGTCTTGGTCATTGTGAATGGTGCTACAATGAACATAGGGGTACATATGTTACTTTGGATTGTAGATTTCAATCTGTTTGGGTCGCTACCCAGTAGTGGGATAGCTGGGTCATATAGTAGTTCTACTTTTAGTATTTTTGAGGAATCTTCATACTGTTTTCCACAGTGGCTGCACCAGTTTGCATTCCCACCAACAGTGTATGAGGGTTTCCTTTTCTCCACATCCTCTCCAATATTTGTTGATTTTGGCCTTGGTAATTATAGCCATTCTGAGTGTAGGGGGATATCTCATTGTAGTTTTGATTTGCATTCCCCTAATAATTAATGACATTGAGCATCTTTTAATGTATCTGTTGGCCATCTGTATATCTTCCTTGGAAAAATGTCTGTTCATATCCTCTGCCCATTTTTTCATTGGGTTGTTTGGGGATTTTTTGTTAAATTGTAAGAGTACTTTATGTACCTTGGAGATCAACCCTTTGTCTGATAAATGATTTGCAAATATTTTATCCCAGTTGATGGGTTGTCTTTCCATAATGCTCATGGCTTCTTTTGCTTTTCGGAAGACTTTTAGTCTGATGTAGTCCCATTTGTTAACTTTTTGTTTTGTTTCCCTTACCCGAGTAGACATGGTGTTCAAAAAGATGTGGCTAAGATCAATGTTAAAGAGTGCAATGCCTATATTTTCTTCTAATATTTTTATGGTTTCAGATCTTACACTCAAATCTTTAATCCATTTAGAGTTAATTTTTGTGTATGGTGCAAGATAATGGTATACTCTCATTCTTCTGCGTGTAGCTGTCCAATTTTCCCAACAACATTTATTGAAGAGACTTTCCTTTCTCCATTATGTGTTCTTGGCTACTTTGTCAGAGATTAGCTGTCCATAGATGTGTGGTTTTACGGCTGGGCTTTCAATTCCGATCAATTGATCTGCTTGTTTTTGTGCCAGTACCATTCTGTTTTGATTACTATAGGTCTGTAGTATGTTTTCAAGTCAGGGATTGTGATGCCTCCAGCTTTGTTCTTTCTTCTCAGTATTGCTTGGGCTATTCAGGATCTTCTCTTGTTCCATGTAAATTTTTGGTTTCTTTGTTCTACGTCTGTGATGAATGCCATTGAGATTTTGATTGGGATTACATTGAATCTGTAGATTGCTTTAGGTAATATGGACATTTCAACTATGTTTATTCTTCCAACCCATGAACACGGAATATATTTCCATTTCTTTATGTCTTCTTCAGTTTCTTTCAATAATGTCTAAAAGTTTTCAGTGTACAGGTCTTTCACCTCTTTGGTTAAGTTTATTCCTATATATTTTATTCTTTTCATTGCAATTATAAATGGGATTGTATCCTTGATTTCCCTTTCTGCTACTTCAGTTAGTATAGAGGAATGCAACTGATTTTTTTAAATTGATTTTGAGCCCTGCAACTTTGCTGTAGTTTTTGATTATTTCTAATAGTTTTATTGTGGATTCTTTAGAATTTTCTATGTATAGAATCATATCATCTGAAAATAATGAAAGTTTCACTTCTTCCTTTCCAAACTTGGATTCCTTTTATTTCTTTTTCTTGCCTAATTGCCCTGGTCAATACCTCCAGTACTGTGTTGAATAGGAGTGGTGGGAGTGGGCACCCTTGTCTTGTTCCTGTTCTCAAAGGGATGGTTTCCATTTTTTCATTATTAAATATGAGATTGGCTGTGGGTTTGTCATATATGGCCTTTATTTTATTAAGGTACCTTCCTTCAATACTCATTTCATAGGGAGATTTTATCATAAATGGATGTTGGATCTTGTCAGATGCTTTCTCTGCATCTATTGAGATGATCATGTGATTCTTCTTCCTCATTTTCTTAAGGTGGTGTATCACATTGATTGATTTATGTATGTGGAATGATCCCTGAGTCCCTGGAATGAATCCCACTTGATCATGGTGTACGATTCTTTGAATGTATTGCTGTATTCAGTTTGCCAACATTCTGTTGAGGATTTCTGCATCAAAGTTCATCAGTGATATTGGCCTGTAGTCTTCATTTTGTGCTTGTCTGGTTTTGGTATCCAGGTAATTTTGGCCTCATAGAATGTGTTTGGATGTGTTCTATCATCTTCAATTTTTCAGAATTTTTTTGAAAAGAATAGGTACTAAATCTTCTTTCAATGTTTGGTAGAATTTTCCAGAGACGCCATCCGGTCCTGTGCTTTTGTTTTGGGGAAGGTTTTTGATGACCGTTTCAATCTCTGTACTTGTGATTGGTCTATTCACATTCTCTATTTCTTATTGATTCAATTTTGGGATGTTGTATGAGTCTAGGAATTCATCCATTTCTTTTAGGTTATTGACTGTGTGGGCATATAGTTCTTCATATTATTATCTTATAATCCTTTTTTACTTCTGCACTATCTATTGTAATTTCTCCTCTTTCATTTCTAATTGTATTTATTAGAGCCTTCTCTCCTTTCTTCTTGGTGTGCCTGGCTAAATGTTTGTACATTTTGTTTATCTTCTTAAAGAACCAGCTCTTAGTTTCATTAACCCTTTCTACTGTTTTTTTAAGTCTCTATGTAATTTTTTTCTGCTCCGATTTTTATCATTTCCCTCCTTCTGCTGACTTTCGGTTTTGTCTGTTCCTTTTCTTGGTCTGTTAAGTGCATTTTAAGATTATCTATTTGAGATTTTTCTTGTTCATTCAGGTTTGTTCAGGTTTGTATTGCTATGAATTTCCCACTTATGACCACTTTTCCTGCATCTCATAAGAGTTGGCATGTTCTATTTTCATTTTCATTTGTCTCCATGTATTTTTTAATTTCCCCTTTGATTTCTTCAGTGATCCAATGGCTCTTCAATAGCATGTTGTTTAGTCTCCACATATATCTAACTTTCTCAGTTTTATTCTTGTAGGTTTCTAGCTTCATAGCATTGTGGTGAGAAAAGATGTTTGGGATGATTTCTATCTTCTTAAATTTATTGAGGCTTGTCTGGTTACCCAACACATGGTCTCTCTTGGAGAATGTTCCATGGGCACTTGAAAAGAATGTATATTCTGCTGTTTTTAGATGGAATGCTCTCTGTATGTCTATTACGTCCATCTTGTCAAGTGTTTCATTTAAATCTACTCTTTCCTTGTTGACTTTTTGTCTGGATAATCTACCATTGAAGTAAGTGGGGTGTTGAGGTACCCTAATATTGCTGTGTTGCTGTTAATTTCTCCCTTTAGGTCTTCTAATTGCTTTATGTACTTTGGTGCCCCTGGCTTAGGTGCATATATAATAATAAGTGCTATGTTCTTTTGGTGGAAGGTCCTTTTATCATTACATACTTTCCCTCTTTGTCTCTCACTGTCTTTTTTAACTTGAAATGTGCTTTTTCTGATCAAAGTATGGCAACATCTTTCTTTTGTTGGCCATTAGCTTGGAGTATTGTCTTCCATCCATTCACTCTAAGTTTATGTTTCTCTTTGGAGCTAAGGTGCATTTCCTGGAAGCAGCATATGGTTGGGTCTTGTTTTTTAATCCATCCAGCTACTCTGTGTGTTTTGATAGGAGAATTTAATCCATTTACATTTAAAGTGATTATTGTTATATGGGGACTTAATGCTTCCATTTTAATTCTTGTTTTCTGGTTGTTCTCTGTTTCGGTTATTTCTCTTCCTTTGTAATGCTGACTGCCATTTCATTTTGGTTGTTTTCTGAGGTGAATTTCTCAGTTTTCTCTTTTTTTCTGAACTGTGGCTCCACTCTGATTTTTTCATTAGTGATTATTGTGAGGATTGTATGAAAGATATTCTCTTTTAGGTTGTAATTTAGTCTTTCCCTCCCCTACCTGGTAGAGAGGTACAGGTTTCTGATCATGTCTGTCTATTTATCTCTTGCTCAGAGCTTTGTAGATCTTTGCATTTTTGTTGCTGGTATGAAGGCATCTTTAATTATTTCTTCTAGAGGAGGTCTAGAGGCGATGAACTCCCTCAGCTTTTGCTTATCTGGGAAAGCTTTTATTTCTCCATTGTATCTGAAGGAAAGTTCACTGGATAGAGTATTCTTGGCTGAAAGTATCTGGCTTTGATTATTTTGAATACATCACTCCATTCTCTTTTAGCCTGTAGGATTTGTCCTGAGAAATCTGCTGAAAGCCTGATAGGGTTTCATTGGTAGGTTAGTTCCTTCTGCTCCTACTTTTGTTATTTTTACTATTATATGCCTTGGAGAAGGTCTTTTAGCACTGATGAAGTTGGGCATTCAATTAGCTTCATTTATCTCTAAATCTGAAATCATCTCCAGCTTTATGAATTTCTCAGCAATTACTACTTTGAGCAAGTTCTCTGCTCCTTTCTCCCTCTCTTCTCCCTCTTGAACATGTATAATCCATATGTTGCTTTTCCTAATTGAGTCATATATTTCTTGAAGAATTCCATCATATTTAAAAATCTTAGTTCTGTCTCCTCCTCCACCTGTAGAATTTCTACATTTTTCTCCTCTAGAAGACTATTTACTCCATAAGATCAGTTCTGTTTGTTAACGATTCTCGATTATTTTTTATTCCATTAATTGTCTTTTTCATATCCAGAATTTATGCTTGATTTGTTGTTAAAGTTTCAATCTCTTTGGTGAAGAGATTCATTTTATTGCTGAGCTCCTTGAATTGCCTTTCCCTGTTTTCTTGTCAGTCATTGAGTTTCTTATGACTGCTATTTTGAATTCTCTGTCATTTAGGTTTTACTGTGTCTTCAGCGTTGGTTTCTGGAGAATTGACATTTTCCTTCTGGTCTGAATTGTTGCAGCCATTTCTTATGGTGTTTGATAAACTAATATTTTGTTGGGTCATTTGTGGTATTCTTAGGACACAGATTCCCCCATTACAGCTAGGGGGAAGCAGAAGCAGTGTTTCTGGCCCCATCCCATCTGCTGGAAGCTGGGGGCCTATTATAGGTGCCTTCCCCGGCCTGGGGTGAATTCAGACACTTGTGTGGACTGCCCTTGGCAGGTGGGGCTCCCTCGCTGGGCTAGGGTCACTCTTTGGTGCTTCAGGGGCACTCTGAGCTCCCTGCCCCACCAGAAAGTGATCACCAGTGGGCTCAAATCTGCCACTGCCTCACAGCCGCCCAGGACACATTCTCTATTTGGGAGCTCAGCACCACTGTGAGACTTCATGTGCATACCTGGGAAGCATTTGCCCCAGTACATAGGTCTGCTGCTGTCTCTGTTTACAGTCCATCGGACTGTTGTGCCTGGTGGGAGGGGCTTCCTTGCTGGGACCTGAGGTATGGCTGCTCCTTGGTGGCACAGGGGCATGGTGGCCTCCCCTTCCCCACCAGGAGAGTGAACGCAAACACAGGCTAAGGGTTACCACCAACTCCTCCTATTGTCACCCTAGTGTGTGTTCCCACTGTCAGGTTCTTGGCCCAGGTTGGAAAGTGTTTGTGTGCATGCACGGGGCTACCAGGGGAGGGCAGGGTGTGCTCACCCATCTCGCTTCCCTGGGGGCCAATCCATTCACCCTCAGATGTACAACTGTGTGTGTCTCTCAGGCATCCTGTTGTGATTTGTGGGTTTCCACCATAGGTCAGTGAATGTCTATTTAGTTGTAGTTCAAAAGAGGGGATGATGAAGGGACCAGCTCACTCTCTCATGTTGCTGACTTCACACTCCTGTATGTTTCTTAGCAGCATTCCAAATAGTTGATGACTCCATCTAGAGCTTGGTTTGAAAAAAACAAAAAACTCTTGATTTCCTTTTATTTCACTTGCTTACTGTTATTTATTACTGCAAATCAAACCACCCCAAAACCCAGTGCTATAGAATAACTACAATATTGCTGTTGCTATTGATGAGTCTGAAATTTTGACATGGCTTTGCTGGAAGGGCTCATCTCTGCTCCATGTTCTGGCTGTAAGTGCCACGTGCAAGGCTGCATTTGCTGGTTCTTTGGCTCTGGCTAGATGACCTCATTCACAATGCTAGAGGCTGGAATGACTGGATCTTGGTGAGACCTATCTCTCTCTGTGTCATCTGTCATCATTCGACTGTGTGGTCTGAGTTTCAATACATGAAGTCTAGACCCCAAGAGAGCAAAAATAGTAGCTTCAAGGCCTCCAATGACCTGGGCCCAGAATTGGTACAGTATGACAACTGCCACACTCAGTTGGCCAAAACAAGTCATGTGGCTAGACCATATTGAAGGGCTTGTTTCTGGATGGAAGGAGCAGCATATATATATAGTAGGGGAGAAACTGTTAGCCGTCATCTTTGAAAACAATTTGCACACTGCCCATTCTAAAATATTTTGCTGGTCTCTTTTCCTCTGCCTGATTCCTAAATATTAGTCAATGTTTTATTTTTATTGAGGAATATTGGCCCTGAGCTAATCTGTGCCAATCTTCCTCCACGTTATGTGGTATGCCGCCACAGCATGGCTTGATGAACAGTGCTAGGTTTAAGCCCACTTTGAGTAACTACATAATTGCTCAAATTACAAACCTAGGAATTATTCTTGATTTTAATTGTTTCCCATCTCACAAGTTCCATTAGAAAATACTCTTGGCTTGATCTCTAAAATATACCCCTGACTTACAAATGTTCTCTCTCACTGATAATTCTTCAGTGCAAACCATCACAATATGTAGCTTGATTTACTACAGTTGTCTTTTTTGCTTCCACATTTGTCCCATAATATCCATTCTCTGAACATCAGATGAAGTGGACGTGTAAGACTGTAAATCAGGGGCAGGCCTGGTGGCACAGCGGTTAAGTTCACACGTTCTGCTTTGGTGGCCTGGGGTTCATCGGTTCGGATCCCAGGTACAGTCATGGCACCACTTAGCACTTCATGCTGTGGCAGGCATCCCACATATAAAGTAGAGGAAGATGGGCACAGATGTTAGCTCAGGGCCAGTCATCCTTGGCAAAAAGAGGAGTATTGGCAGCAGATATAAGCTCAGGGTTAATCTTCCTCACAAAAAAGAAAGTGTAAGTCAGATTATCTAACAAACTTTTTTTATGCTTGCACTTAAAGTTTCTACTCTTTAACATGCCTTTACAATACTTCCCCTACTCTGGACTTTTTCCCTCTCTGATGGCAGCTCCAATTATTTCCTCCCTAGAACTTCACTTTAGTAACAATGGCTGGTGTATTTATGATCTCTAAGCATGTCAAGCTCACTGTCATTTCAGGAACTTTGAACTTGGCATCCCTTCTCCTGGAGTGATTTGTGCAAGTTTTTCTTTAAATCATTAAGGTGCAAGTGAAATGTTATTTTACCAGAGGCCTTTCCAGATCATCCTATCTAGTGCTTTCCCAACTTCATGGTTACTTTCCATAATATTACTATATTTTATTTTATTTACAACATTTATCACTAAATGATAGCCTTATTCTTTGTTATTTGTTGTCACCAGCACACACATTAACAAGTAAACTTCACAACTTTAGGGACCTTGTCAATTTTGATCAGAAGTTTAATCCCAGCACCTAAAACATATCAGGAACAGAAAAGCCATTCAATAATTGTTAAGTGAACGAATAGATAAGAAGAAATAGTGGCCACATTTTCCTAAGAGAATGTTTTTTGTTTCTTTTGGTTTTGTTGTAGCATGGTGAAAGAGGCATATAAATTTTTGTTCATGTTAATAGTACCTTATAAAGATTTGCAAAAGTGAATAATAGAAATGAAATAATCATTGTGATCCAAGTAATGGGTAAACATTTCAGAAAGTCTGAGTGAGAGAAATTCCATCTCTATGTCTTCCCTCTTCTTTTCTGCCTGACTAGAAAGCATGGCATTTCTCACTGCCCCAAGCTTTTTATAACAGTATGAGAACCATCCAGACACACGTGCATCAGTGATGATCAATAGACTATCTTGGAAGTATTTCTTTTTAATTCGAAGTGTACATCATTATATTTTGACTTCTGTAGAGACCACATGGTTTTCACCCCCAAAAGTCTAGCTGCCATCTATCACCCCTAAATGTGCTGTTTCACCCCTTTTGCCTTTCCCCTACCCTTTTGCCCTCTGGTAACCACCAATCACTTCTTTATATCTCTATGTTTTGTCGTTATTGTTTCTTTATGAGTGAAATCATGTGGTATCTGGCTTTCTCCATCTGATTTATTTCACTTAATGGCAATGGCAATACTCCATCTTTTTTCATGGTTGAGTAATAGTCCATTGTTTGTGTGCATATATCCCATCTTCTTTATTCATTCATGGGCACCTATGTTGTTTCCAAGTCTAGGTTATTGTAAATATTACTGCAATGAACATAGGGCTGTATCATTTTCAATTAATGTTTCAAATTTTTGGATAAATACCCAGCAGTAGGATAGCTGGACCATATTGAAGCGCTATTTTTAATTTTTTGAGGAAGATCTATACTGTTTTCCATAGTGGCTGCACCACTTTATATTCCCATCAACAGTGTACAAGTGTTCCCTTTTCTCTACACCCTCTCCAACACTTATCTTTTGTCTTTTTGATATTAGCCATTCTGATGGGCATGAGGTGATATCTCATTGTGCTTTTGATTTGAATTTTTCTGATAATTACTGATGTTGAACCTCTTTACATAAGCCTGTTGGTCATTTGTATATCTTCTTTGTAAAAATGTCTGTTCAGATCCTCTGTCCCTTTTTTAATTGGATTGTTTAGTTTTTGTTGTTATATGAGTTCTTTATATATTTTGAATATTATTCTTTTATCAGATATGTGATTTGTAAATATCTTCTCCCAATCTGTACGTTGGCTTTTCATTTTGTTGATGGTTTCCTTTGCTGTGCAGAAGCTTTTTCATTTGATGTAGTCCCATATGTTATTTTTGGTTATTTCATTCCTTTGCCTAAGAAGATATTTCCAAAAAGATATTGTTAAGATCAATGCCAAAGAATGTATTGCTTATGTCCTCTTCTAAGAATTTTATGGTTTCATGTCTTACATCAAAGTTTTTAATCAATCTTGAGTAAATTTTTGTGTTTAAGATAGTGTTTTACTTTCATTCTTTTGCATGTGGCTGTCCAGTTTTTCTATCACTTATTGAAGGGATATTCTTTTCTCCATTATATGTTCTTGGCTTTTTTGTTAAAAAATAGCAGTCTATAAGTGTGTAGGTTTATTTCTGTGCTGTCAAATATGTTCCATTGATTTGCATGTATGTTTTTGTCCTAGTATCATGTTGTTTTGATTACTATGGCTTGGTCATATTCTTTGAAAGCAAGAAATGTGATGCCTCCAGGTTTCTTCTTTTGTCTCATGATTGCTTTGCTTATTGGGGGTTTTTTGTTGTTGTTCCACATAAATTTTTCTGTATTTTATTTCTCTCAAAAGTGTCATTGGGATTTATAAGGGATTTTGTTGAATCTATAGATTGCTGAATCTGCACATCTGCAGAATATGCAGAAAACTTTTCCATTTCTTTTTTGTCTTTGAGGTCTTTCAACAGTGTCATATAGTTTCAGTGTACAGGTCTTAACTCCTTGGTTAAATTTATTCTTAAGTATTTTATTCTCTGTTAAGTTTGTAAATGGGATTTTACTTTTGATTTCTCTTTGCATTTTGTTGTTGATGTTTGGAAATAAAATCAATATTTGTACATTTATTTTTATACACTGTAAATTTGTTCAGTTATTATTTCTAATAATAAATAATACATAAAATATTAAAATGTGTCTAATGATAATAAATTTTAAGAACTATTTCTAATAGTTTTTGATGGGTTCTTTAGGGTTTTCCCTGCATAAAATCATGTCATCTGCAAATACTGACAGTTTTACTTCTTTTTTTCCAATTTGGAACTTTGTTGTTTCCTTTTCTTGCCAAATTACTCTGAGGAGATCTTCCAATACTATGCTGAATAGGAGTAGTGAGAGTGGGCATCCTTGTCCTGTTACTGTTCTTAGAAAGTAGCTTTCAGTCTTTCAACATCGAACACTATTTTAGCTGTGGGTTTGACATATATGGCCTTTATTATGTTGAGATACTTTTCTTATATACCCATTTTATTCAGATTTTTTAATCAGAAGTGGATGCTGAATCTTGCCAAATGCTTTCTCTTCATCTATTGAGGTGATCATGTGAGTTTTTCCTTTATTTTGTTAATGTGATGTATCACATTGATTGCTTTGCATATGTTGAACCATTCGTGCCTTCCTGTAATAAATCCCACATATTGATCATGGTGTATGATCCTTTTACTGTATTGTTGCAGTCAGTTTGCTATTTTGTTGAGGATATTTGTATTTATGTTTATCAATGATATTGGCCTATAATTTTCTTTTATTGTGCTGTCCTACCTGGTTTTTTTATAAGCATAATGTTGGCCTTATAAAATGAGTTAGGAAGTGTCTCTTTATCTTCAGTATTTTGAAGAATTTGAGAAAACAGGTTCAAATAGTGAATTTTTATAGAATTCTCTAGGGGAGTCATCTTGTCCTGGATTTTTATTTTTTTGGGTACTTTGAGACTGTTCTTTAAATCTTTTTACTAGTGATAGGACTATTCAGATTCTCTATTTCTTCTTTATTCAGTTTTGGGACGTTGTATTATTCTAAGAATTTATCCATTTTTTCTAGATTATCCAATTTGTTGGTATACATGTTTTCATAATATTCTTTCATAATCCTTTGCATTTCTGTGGTATCTGTTGTAATTTCTGCTCTTTTGTTTCTGGTTTTATTGTTTATTTTATTTGAGCTTTCTTTTTTCTTAACGGATCTAGCTAAAGATTTGTCAATTTTGTTTCTTTTCAAAGAAATTTTTCTTAGTTTCATAGATCTTTTCTATTGCGTTTTCAGTCTCTATTTCATTGTACTTCCACTCTGATTTTTATTTTTTTCTTCCATCTAATTTGGGCTCCATTTGTTCTTCTTTTTCTATTTCCTTTGTGTGTCCTGTTAGGTTTTTTATTTGAGATTTTTCTTGTTTCTTGAAGTGGACCTGCATTGCTATAACCATTCCTTATAGTACCACTGTCACTGCATCCAATAGATTTTGGTATGATGTATTTTCATTTTCATTTGTCTCTAGGTGTTTTTTTTTAATTTCTCCTTTGATTTCTTCATTTACCAACTAGCTGTTCAGTAGCATTTCATTTAATCCTCACACATATTTGAATTTTCTAATTTTCTTCTTGTTGATGACTTCTAGTTTTATAATACTGTGGTTGGAAAGGATGCTTGATATTATTTCTATCTTTTTTTAATTTATTGAGACTTGTTTTGTAGCCTAACATGTAATCTATCCTGAAGTATCTACCATGTGCATTTAAAAAGAATGTGTATTCTGCTGTTTTTTGATGAAATGTTTTATATATATCTATTAAGTCCATGTTGTCTAATAAGTCATTTAAGGCCAATGTTTCCTTATTGATCTTCTATCTGGATGATATATCCACTGACATAAGTGGGGTGTTAAAGTCTCCTAATGTTATTGTGTTACTATCAATGTCTTCTTTTTTCTCTCTTAAAATTTGCTTTATGTTGTTAGGTGTTTCTATTTTGGGCACAAAGATATTGACAAGTGTTATATACTCTTGCTGGGTTAGTTCCTTCATCATTAAATAATGCCCTTGTTTGTCTCTTGTTACAGTTTTTGTTTCATAGTCTATTTTGTCTGTTATATGTATTCCTAACCCAGGTTTCTTTTCATTTCCATTTGCATGGAATATCTTTTCCTGTTCTTTTTCATTCAGTTTGTGTCTTTAGACCTGAAGTGTGTCTCTCGTATGTAGCATATATATATTTCTTATTTTTTTATTCATTTGACCACAGTATGTCTTTTAATTATAACATTAATCTGTTTATATTTAAAGTAGTTGTTGATAGGTATGTGCTTATTGCCATTTTGATACTTTTTTCTCATGTTTTTGTAGTTCTTCTTTATTCCTTTCTTCTCTTGCTCTCTTCTTTTGTGATTTGATGACTTCCTTTAGTGTTATGTTTGGCTTCATTTCTTTTTATTTTTAAGGTATTTATTACATATTTTTAGTTTTTGGCTACTATGAGGTTCACATATAACAACTTATGTATATAGCAATCTATATTTAGTTGACTGTCTTTTAAGCTTGAGCTCATACTAACAGCCCTATGTTTTTACTCCCTGCCATATTTTATGTTTTTTACCTCTTTCAATTTTGTGTATCACTTAGCCTCTTATGGTAGATATAGATATTTTTTCAGTATTTTTTTATTTTGACCTTGATACGAGCTTTGAATATTACAATTGATGTACTCCTGAATAATTCTCACAAAAGAAAATTAAGAAAATAAATTTAAGAACAAATAAATAAAATAGTAATAAAAGAAAATAAAGTCTGTACAAACTCTGACAGATGGTGCTCATGTAAGAAAATGATTAAATATTCCACATTTTGTAATATTTTACCATAATGAGTTTCTTTCATTGTCATATAATTTATTCCTTAAACCTAGATTTTCAAAAATCAATCTTCTCAATGCCTTCTTCTTTTCATTTCTGAAAGTGTCGCTCTGGGGATTTAGGAATAGCGTGATGTTGCTGTGGAGTAGAGTGATGATCTTTTCCTGGCCCTGGAAAGAGCTGTTTCCAGTTTGCATGCATATGTATATGGAGTTTCCATAAAAAAGTGAGACCAAAAAGTGAAATGTGAGCCACCGGTATTAAAAGCTTTGTGCCTCTTTGAGGATGACTGAATATTTAATATAAATCACACAATATAGTCATAGGAGATGACGACAATCACCAGAGGTAACAGCACAATGCCTACTGCCATAATAAAATCAATGATTTTGATGGTAGCTATCTTGGCACAGGCTATCCAGATCAGGGTGGACATCTTGAACAGGAAGTAGGCAAACTTGTGGTACCCACAGCAGGATAACCACAGGGTCATTGGAGACATAAACAAATAGTTGGCCACCCAGAGCCACAAGCAAGGGATACTAAAACCAGGGAGAGCTGTGGATTCGTGATCACCATGTAGTGCAGTAGCTTGCAGACTGTAACAAAATGAGCATACACCATGAAAGCCAGGGGCATGCACTCTATGCCATCCAGGGCCATGGATAGGAAGTGCTGTATGGCACAGCCTATGTATCTTATGACCTTGTCACATCCACACATGTTATAGAGCAACTGGGGAATGGCGGTTGTGGTGAGACTGAGGTCTAGGAAGGAGAGGTGTGTGAGAAAGAATTACAGGGGGCTGTGGAGCTAGAAGTCCAGCATGGACACCAGAAGGATGGTGGCATTGCCACAAGGGTTAGGAGATATGCAATCAAGATGACCACAATGAGGATCCTTTCCAAATTGGGGAGGTCAGAAAATCCAAAAAGGATGAAATTTCCCTGGGTGCTGTCCTGGGTTCCATCCATCTCTACTGCACCTCAGGAGAATAGAAAATTGGGGAAAAAGTAATCTATAGCCACTAACCACTCTTCGTGTCTATCATACTAAAAGTACTTGAAATTTCCAATAAAAATGTGTTTGCATGTGTTTGCATAGCATAGTATCTTAAAAATAGACAGAATTGGATAAAAAGTATATTTTTGGCATAAGAAATCTACTCAAAACAAAACACAAATTTTGAATGCCATTTAAAAAATAACAAACATTTTAGTGAAAATTGAAAATGAAAACATTTTTGATGAGAAGAAAACGAACACATAAACTCAAAAACAATATACTGATGATATTTTCCTAAAAGTTGACCATATTTTTAGATTATGTGTACATCTTACAAAATTTTAAGGAAATAATTTTTTAAAATAGAGAATTTGTGTATTCCTCCTCTAGTCCCTGAATACTCTGAACCAGTCTACTTGGAAAATGAAAAACTTATTTGTACTATACATTAGTCTAGGTAGAAATTTGGTATATCATCCTAAGATTAGATTCACTTTCTCTCCTTTTCTGTAAATATATTTTCTGAATGTTCTATAAGGTGGTTAGAAGTGGTTGATAACTATTGGCAGTCATTAACTTCTGGGAAATGTCAACTCCTTCCAAACTTGTACACAAAATATCAGACTTGAGAGAACATTTATTGGGGTTTCTGGGTCTCTACGATCTTTAGCTGTCAGGACCAGATGTGAGTTCATCCACCTGGTAGACACCACCACAGATTATAGTTTCAGTTGTCGTCTATGATCAATGTTTTAGAAAGTTAATGTCTAATGCAGTCATACCCATATGCCACACTTTTTATATGGTACTACAGTGCCTTGTGAATCTAACTCTCTTAAATTACTGCCAGTCTCCTTTCCAGATACAAATTTTAAGATGTAGATTAATCTTAGGATTATCTTACAATTCCAATACCTAGTATTTTTCCTGCATTTTATAGGGAAACCACAGTTATTCACATTTTATTTAATTATTGCAGTAGTTTCTGGCTTCCTCATGGACCTAGAGGGAAGAATTTTTTAGTAGGTTTTTCCCTGATGATTAGCGATGATGAACATCTTTTCAGTGTCTATTGGCCATATTCATATCTTCTTTTGAGAAATGTCTGTTCATGTCTTCTGCCCATTTTTTGATTGCGTTGTTTGTTTTTTTGTTGTTCAGCCATGTGAGTTCTTTGTATATTATGGAGATTAACCCTTTGTCAGATAAGTGGCTTGTAAATATTTTTTCCCAATTAATGAGCTGTTTTTTTGTTTCAATCCTGTTTTCTCTTGCCTTAAAGAAGCTTTTTAGTCTGATGAAGTCCCATTTGTTTATTCTTTCTATTGTTTCCCTCAACTGAGGAGTTATAGTGTCCGAAAAGATTCTTTTGAAACTGATGTCAAAGAGTGTACTGCCTATATTCTCTTCCAGAAGACTTATTGTTTCAGGCCTAATCTTTAGGTCTTTGATCCATTTTGAGTTTATTTTGGTGTGTGGTGAAAAAGAATGGTCAATTTTCAATCTTTTGCATGTGGCTGTCCAGTTTTCCCAGCACCATTTGTTGAAGAGACTTTCTTTTCTCCATTGTAGGCCCTCTGCTCCTTTGTCAAAGATTAGCTGTCCATAGATGTGTGGTTTTATCTCTGGGCTTTCAATTCTGTTCCATTGATCTGTGGACCTGTTTTTGTACCAGTACCATGCTGTTTCGGTCACTGTAGCTTTGTAGTATGTTTTGAAATCGGGGATTGTGATTCTGCCGGCTTTGTTTTTCTTGCTCAGGATTGCTTTAGCAATTTGCGGTCTTTTGTTGCTCCATATGAATTGTAGGATTCTTTGTTCAATTTCTGTGAAGACTGTTCTTGGGACTCTGATTGGGATAGCATTGAATCTGTATATTGCTTTAGGTAGTATGGACATTTTAGCTATGTTTATTCTTCCAATCCATGTGCATGGAATGTCTTTCCATCTCTTTATGTCGTCGTCAATTTCTTTCAAGAAAGTCTTGTAGTTTTCATTGTATAGATCCTTCACTTCCTTGGTTAAGTTTATCCCAAGGTATTTTATTCTTTTTGTTGAGATTGTGAATGGGATTGAGTTCTTGAGTTCTTTTTCTGTTAGTTCATTGTTAGTGTATAGAAATGCTACTGGTTTATGTATGTTGATTTTATACCCTGCTACTTTGCTGTAGTTGTTGATTATTTCTAGTAGTTTTTCTATGGATTCTCTGGAGTTTTCTATAGATAAGATCATGTCGTCTACAAACAGCGAGAGTTTTATTCTTCATTACCTATTTGGATTCCTTTTATTTCTTTTTCCTGCCGAATTGCTCTGGCCAACACCTCCAGTACTATGTTGAATACGAGTGGTGAAAGTGGGTACCCTTGTCTTATTCCTGTCCTCAGAGGGATGGCTTTCATTTTTTGTCCATTGAGTATGATGTTGGCTGTGGGTCTGTCATATATGGCCTTTATTATGTTGAGGTACTTTCTTCTATACTCATTTTATTGAGGGTTTTTATCATAAATGGGTGTTGGATCTTGTCGAATGCTTTCTCTGCATCTATTGAGATGATCATGTGGTTTTTGTTTTTCATTTTGTTGATGTAGTGTATCACGTTGATTGACTTGCAGATGTTGAACCATCCCTGTGTCCCTGGTATAAATCCCACTTGAGCATGGTGTATAATCTTTTTGATGTATTGCTGTAATTGGTTTGCCAAAATTTTGTTGAGGATTTTTGCATCTATGTTCATCAGTGATATCGGCCTGTAGTTCTCCTTCTTTGTGTTGTCCTTGTCAGGTTTGGCGATCAGAGTGATGTTGGCTTCATAGGATGTGTTAGGGAGTACTCCATCTTTCTCAATTTTCTGGAACAGTTTGATAAGAATAGGTATTAAGTCTTCTTTGAATGTTTGGTAGAATTCTCCAGAGAAGCCGTCTGGTCCTGGAATCTTATTTTGGGGGAGGTTTTTATTACTGTTTCTATTCCCCTACTTGTGATTGGCCTATTCAGATTCTCCATTTATTCCTGATTCAGTTTGGGGAGGTTGTAGGAGTCTAGGAAGTTGTCCATTTCTTCCAGGTTGTTCAATTTGTCAGCATATAGTTTTTCATAGTATTCTCTTATGATCCCTTGTATTTCATTGGTATCTGTTGTGATTTCTCCTCTCTCAATCCTAATTTTATTTATTTGCGATTTCTCTCTTCTTTTCTTGGTGAGTCTGGGTAAAGGTTTGTCGATTTTCTTAATTTTTTCGAAGAACCAACTCTTTGTTTCATTGATCCATTCTATTGTCTTTTTTGTTTCAATATCGTTTATTTCTGCTCTTATTTTTATTATTTCCCTCCTTCTACTGACTCTGGGCTTTGTTTGTTCTTCTTTTTCTAGTTCTGTTAGGTGTCGTTTGAGGTTGCTTATGTGAGCTTTTTCTTGTTTAGTGAGGTGAGCCTGTATTGTGATGAATTTCCCTCTTAGGACTGCTTTTGCTGCATCCCAGATGATTTGGTATGTCGTGTTCTCATTTTCATTTGTCTCCAGATAATATTTGATTTCTTCTTTAATTTCTTCAATGATCCATTGTTTGTTGAGAAGCGTGTTGTTTAGTCTCCACATTTTTGCACCTTTCTCTGCTTTTTTCTTGTAGTTGGTTTCTAGTTTCATAGCATTATGATCAGAAAAGATGCTTGATATTATTTCAACTGTCTTGTATTTATTGATGTTTGCTTTGTTTCCCCAAATATGGTCAATCCTTGAGAATGTTCCATGTGCATTAGAGAAGAATGTGTAACCTGCTATTTTTGGATGAAGTGTTCTATATATATCTATTAAGTCCATGTGGTCTAATTTTTCATTTAATTCTATTATTTCCTTGTTGATTTTCTGTCTGGATGTTCTGTCCATTGGTGTTAATGGTGTGTTGAGGTCCCCTACTATTATTGTATTGTTGTTGATGTCTTCTTTTAGTTCTATTAAGAGTTGCTTTACAAATTTCGGTGCTCCTGTGTTTGGTGCGTATATATTTATAAGTGTTATGTCTTCTTAGTGGAGAGTCCCTTTTATCATTATATATTGTCCCTCTTTGTCTTTCTTTATCTGTTTTGCTTTGAAATCTACCTTGTCTGATATTAGTATAGCGACACCTGCTTTATTTTGTTTATTATTAGCTTGGAGTATTGTTCTCCATCCCTTCACTCTGAGTCTGTGTTTGTCTTTGGGGCTGAGGTGTGTTTCCTGGAGGCAGCATATTGTTGGGTCTTGTTCTTTGATCCATCCTGCCACTCAGTGTCTTTTGATTGGGGAGTTCAATCCATTTACATTTAGAGTGATTATTGAGACGTGGGGGCCTACCACTACCATTTTATTTCTTATTTTCCGCTTTTCTTCAATTCCCTTTATTTCCCGTCCCGTGGTTTAATCTGTTCTGATGTAGAGCTGCTACTCTCTGTTGTTGTCCTTCTACTTATCTCCTCTGCTCTTGGTTTTGTAGCCCCTTTCCTTTTTTGGATTTTTCAGGAATGAGGGTTTTCCTGAGGATTTCCTGAAGAGGAGGTTTTGTGGCAATGAACTCCCTTAATTTTTGTCTATCTGGGAAAGTTTTTATTTCTCCATCATATTTGAAGGATATTTTCGCTGGGTACAGAATTCTTGGCTGTAATATTTTGTCCTTCAGATTTTTGAATATATCATTCCACTCTCTTTTAGCCTGTAAAGTTTCTGCTGAGAAATCTGCTGATAGCCTGATGGGGGTTCCTTTATAGGTTAGTCTCTTTTGCCTGGCTGTCCTTAGTATTTTCTCCTTGTCGTTGACTTTTGCTAGCTTCACTACTATATGCCGTGGGGTTGGTCTTCTTGCATTGATAAAGTTTGGAGATCTATTGGCTTCTGTCACCTGAAGATCCATCTCTCTCACCAGATTTGGGAAGTTCTCAGCCATTATTTCTTTGAATAGGCTTTCTTCCCCTATCTCCTTCTCTTCTCCCTCTGGTATACCTATAATCCTTACGTTGCATCTCCTAATTGTGTCTGATAATTCTCAGAGAGTTTCTTCATTTCTTTTTAGTCTTACTTCTCTCTCCTCCTCTGACTGCAGCATTTCTATATTCCCATCTTCCAAATTGCTAATTCTTTCCTCCATATTATCGGCCCTACTGTTCAGTGCATCTAGATTTTTCTTAATCTCCTCTATTGTGTTCTTCATTTCCAGTATTTCTGTTTGGTTCTTCTTTATCGTATCAAACTCTTTTGTGACATAGCTCCTGAACTCGTTGAGTTGTCTATCTGAATTCTCTCTTAACTCATTGAGTATTTTAATGATGGCTGTTTTGAAGTCATCGTCATTAAGGTTATATATCTCATTTTCTTTGGGATTGTTTTCTGTGTATTTGTTATTTTTCTTCTGTTCTGGAGATTTAATGTATTTTTTCATCTTGCTTGATGTTGTAGATTTGTGCCTCCGCATAGAGATAGAGTTTAGTTGCTCCTCCACCTGTTTCTGCTTGTGTGGTGGGGGAGCAGCTGTTTATACTGCACCAACCAGGAACCCTATTCGCAGTTGCTAACTGGGCCTGGGCCCCTCCTCGTAGTCACAGTGGTCCTTTGGATTCCCTCTTCTGCCATTGGGGCCACCACGGGGTGGCTTCAGGCTCCTGGTGCCTACTGTTGCAGCCCACCTAGATGTGCTCCCTCCTTGGGGTCTGCAACAGTGTTATGGGCTTTTCCAGCGGCCAGGGGTAGGATCACTTATATTTGCCACTCTGCCACTATCGGCACCCACAAAATCTGACTTGTCCACTATGGGTCACAGCAGAGCTATTGGCATCTTCTACAGTCTGTGGTTAGCTCACCTAGCTATGCTACTTTTGTCCCGGGGTCTTCCAGCCTTGTGGCTCCCAGATGGGTGCTCTCTACTAGTGCTGTGCAGAGGCTTTCCCTGAGGCTGCTTTGAGCCTGTAGGGTTTCCCCCTAGGCTACGGAGCTGGGTCGCTGGAACTCCACCCAGCCCCAGTCCTGTTCCCAGGGAACTTGAGGAGCCCTTTGCCCTGTCTGGGGGATAGCCAGAGATCCTGATTTCAGTGGTAGCTTGTCGGCTGCTGCCCTGCCTGATATTCTCCTCTCTGGGACCCTCCCGGTGTTGTGGATGCTGGGTGAGGCCCCTCCGCTAATAGCAGACAGAGAGTTTTGCCTGCTGCCCGGGCAGAACTCTGCAGCTTCCCCTCTGGGCCGCGGAGCCAGCCTCTGGAGCTTCACCCAGCCCCAGACCTCTCCAAGATCTCCGCCAATCCCTAGCCCCACAGCGTGGGCAACAGCAGCTGGGGGTCACCTCGCCCTCTGGGTTTCTCTCCGGGACTTTCCCAGAATTGTGAATGCTGGGCGTGGCCCCTCCACTAATGGCAGACAGTGAGCTTTGTCTGCTGCTGGGCGGAACTCTGGAGCTTCCCCTCTGGAGCGCGGAGCCAGCCTCTGGAGCTTCACCCAGCCGCAGTCCTCTCTGAGATCTCCGGCAATCCCTTTCCCCACCATGCAGGCAGTGGCAGCCTGGGGCCGCTGTACCCTCTGTGATTCTCTCTGGGGCCCTCCGAGCGCCAAGAACACTAGGCGGGATCTCCCCGTCAACGGTGGGGTGAGACTCTCCCTGCGGGCTCAGGTGTGTAACTCTAGAGTTTCCCTCTGCATTTACGAGTAATTGCGGGGGGGTTAGGTAGGGTTCTGGTCACCTCTTTCCACCATTGCTCCTCTGGTGTGTGCTCGCTCCGGCCCTAGGTGTGTGTTGATCTTCTGGGGGCGTCTGTTGGAAGAAAGCCACTTGCAGGTACTAGGCTGTTCGGTCGGGGTCAGAGAGTTTTCACCTATCTCCACCTCCTCTGGTGGGAAGTCTGTCTGCCTTCCGTTGTATAGTTGCGTGGGTCTCTCAGAAGTCCTGAGATGCTATCTGGATATCCTTTGTTAAGCGATGAGTGTCCAAATACTTGTAGACTCGAAGGGGGAGAGAAAAAGAGGACTACTCACGGCGCCATCTTGGATCCTCCTCCCATCTTCCTCTACTTTTTATATGTGGGACACCTGCCATAGCATGGCTTGCCAAGCAGTGCCATTTCCACAACCACGATCTGAACTGGTGAAACCCAGGCTGCCGAAGCAGAACGTGTGCACTTAACCACTCTGCCACTGGGCTGGCAGTGATTTCTCTAATTTAAATCAGCCAGTTTGTGTGTTTGTCAGTGAAAGATAGACCCAGCATTGGATAAAAACCATTAAATTGGGAAAATCTTGAAAGGTCTCTAAAATTACAACTAGGAGACCAACCTGCTGACCTGTGGTATGATAAAGCTCATGCAATAACTGGAATCATCATTGGGAAATTCATGGGTCATGCCCAAAGTCTATTGATTGGGAAAAAATCACCCTTGTGTGCAAAAACCTGATGAACCTGTTCATGGCTGTTACAATTGACTGCATATTGTTGTAAAGAAAATTTGGTTTTCCTTCAGATGTTAGTTCCACCCAGGTAGCTTTTAACTCTATGTTTATTAATGGGCTGAACTGGGAATTTTCTTTTCTACTGCAAGAACCAGAATAGAAGAGAAACTATGTCCGCTCTAGATTTTGTTGATCTGGTAAACCAATTCTCTTGCACCCTAAATGAGTCCCCTAAAAGACAGATCGTTTAAATTCTTAATTCTCAACTCTAGCAAATGACGTCATCTGAATGAAATTTAAAAAAAAAAAAAAAAACTCCTATTTCCTGCTATTGTTGCAAACAGCCAGAACATTGGGGAATAAATTGTTACAAATTTACGTGCTTCAATTGCCTTCAGCCCTCTCACCTGCCTCTCCAGTGTCCCCCAAATTCTCAATGATTTTGCTCTGAGGAACTGCAGGGGCTCTTCCCAACCCTGCCTCTTAATCAGCTTGCAGAAGCATTTCTCCAGATTGGAGAGGAGTCTGTTTCTCTCCTAATTGATAATGAATCCACACTCTTGGTGCTCAAACTTACGTCTATAAAGCAGTCCCTGCCTTGGAGTACTAAAACAGTTCAAATAGTGGGGCGACCAATATATCTCAAAAAGTTCCTGTCTCAGAACCTAGTGCATTTGTTTAGGCCCTTTGAGAGACATACACCCTTTTCTCTTTGGTCACTCTGCGTCTGTGCATTTATAAAGCTGATACTTCTTGGAAAATCATACTAAAATTTCTTTCTCCCAAAAGGAGGAAATAATTCTAGAATTTGACAGTAGTCATCAAAACAGCCAGCCAAGTGAACTAAATGACACTTTGATATCATTCATTATCTCTGTTTCTGATGGTACTAGGACTGATTCTGGAAACATTGGTTATTTATTCCTATTGAATCAGCAACCACCTTCCTATGGGCAAAGTCTTCAGCTGATATTGATAAAATTCACAGTGTACGTCACATCAAGATTCAAGTAGATCCCCCAAAATCCCTCCCCAGACTTAGTCAATGTCTTATAGGTAAAGAGGACATCAAGGGACAAAGCTCACAAAAGAGAATTACAAGTCTCAAGGCTTCATTATCCCTTATACTAGTCCCTGTAATACTTCTATTATACCTGTGAGAAAACCCAAGAGCCAAGTGCAGAGGCCCATCCAGGACTTCTAAGCAGTAAACAAAATTGTGATCCCTTATCATCCTATTGTTCCTAACCATCATACACTTATATCCATTCCCACCTGAAGCAAATTCTTTATGTTAATTATTTTATGTAGGGCATTCTTTAGCATACCAATAAATGAAGCTAATCAATATCTTTTTGCCTTCACTCGAGAAGACAAACTGTTCACCTAGACAGTAATGCATCAGGGTTGTACTGAGAGCCCTTTTTATTAATCACAAATCCTGAAGGCTGATTTGGAAGATATAGGAGTTCTACTTTGTTGCAATATGTGGATGATTTACTTCTTTTCTCTGCTTCCAAAGTCTCCTCAGAAGACATAATCCAATTGCTAAAGATTTTAGATTTAAAGGGATGTATGGTTAACAAGGAGAATTGCTGTTTTCCCAAACCCAGGTTTGATACTTAGGACATCTGATATCAGAACAAGGGCTAAACTTGGATCCACATAGGTTTCATGGTGTTTAAATTTCCCCAAACTCAAAACTAAGTTCCAACAGCAAGATTTTCCTGAGCTAGTTAGTTATTGCCAAAATTGGATTCCAAATTTTTTCTATAATGCCTAACTGTCTGTTCTACTGATGTACAACAACCTCAACTTAATTTTATGAGAATATTGGACAACATGACATTTAATGATTTAAAGGATAGTTTGATAAACCCAGTTGCTCTTGTATATCTTGAATATCAGTTCTTCCTTTTCCATTTTTGTATAGAAAAAGGAAGAGAATGCCCTCAAGAACAGGGGACCAACATTTACTCATAGGGTATTATAGCTAGCAACTGGGCCCTGTGGCATGGGGATACCCCTCTTGTTTTATAGCCTTACTGCCTCTGCCTTTTTGGTTAAGGCCACTGAGAAAATTATTGTGGGATCCCTTTAACTACTTTTGTATGTCACTCAGTAAAATCCCTCATAAATTCTCATCACACTCCACATATTTCAATCAGCTGCCACACCTTCTATAAATTCCTTTTGTTAACTGCTCCTCACATAATTTTTCACGTTGTAATAGCCTTAACTCTTCTAGTCTTCTCCCCACCATTACTGAAAAAGTCCCTGAAGAATACTTAATGCTGATAGATCACCTCCAAAACTCTTCATGATGATCTGCAGGAAACTACTTTGGGTAATGCCGACTTCTCATGGTTCAGTGATGGTTCTTATTTAAAAGGTCACAATGGCAAATATTGTGGTGAGTAAGCTATTGAAACTCTTTTTGATAGTGTTGAGGAGGAACCTTTACTTATGGCTACTTTGACACAAGCTGAGTTATACACAGATACACAAGCTTGTACTTTCGCCAAAAGCAAACTGCCAATATTTATACTGAGAGTAGACAAGATTTTGGAGTAGCTCATGATTTTGGAATGTTGTGGAAGCAACATAGTTACCTTATTTCCAGTGAAAATAAAATTTTAAATGGTGCATATATTCGGTATTTAATAGAGGCTATATTTTTACCTGCTTCTTTAGCTTTTACGATCAGGCATTCTAAACTTGACTCTGAAAACCAAACGAAATTACCTTGCTGATATCTCTGCAAGAAATGCAGATCTTAAAGGAAAAAACAACACCCAAACATCTATCGTGGTCTAAGGGGATATTTCCCCAAATGAAAACTTAGAAAGACTGTCTGGGAAGGCTAACTATTGGTCTCAGAAAGGAAAAAAGGAAAGTAGAAGTTCAAAAATTGTTGGTTTAACGAAAAGAGCAAGTCCTGGATCAGACCAAAGAGCAACCCATTCCTACCAGAGATGCTAAAATTCCTATTCCTAACCACTGTACATGCATTTAACTATTGGTCTACTGACAAACGATAGCATTCATTAATCAAAATTGGTGGGGAATTTTTAACAAAGCTGCCAAAAATGCCTACCTCACTTGTCCCACTAGTCCAAAATACAATAGGGAAGCCTGTTTCTATGGTTCCTGGACTTTTTAAACCGTGTAAACACTCATTCAAGTTTTGGCAATTGGGTTTCATACAACTTCTCCCATATCATGGATATAAATATCCCTCAGTCATCATTTGTATGTTTTCTCACTGGACAGAAGCCTTCCCTTGCTGCCGCATCTTCTGTGGCATGAACCCTTTTGGAAAGGGCTATCCATACCTGGGGAAGACCTCTCAAACTTTATAGTGATCAAGGAATCCATTTTACTGGTCATGTACTTCAACAAATATCCACTATTTGGCTAGTTTAGCAATACTCTCACTGTTCTCAACACCCTCAATCTTCTGGTCCAATTGATTGCAATATGAAGACTCAATTGAGAAAATTTCTAGAGATTCTCCAAATGCCTTGAGCAAAAGCATTGCCTTTGATCCTTCAAAAATCTCAGATCCACCCCTTTGTAACTCATAAACTCTCACCATTAGAGACAATCACTGGATGCCCAATGAACTTGGCTTCTGCCTCTCTTTACCCACAACTGATAAAAGGAGATATACTCCAATATTTCAAAGGCCTAATTGCTCCCATTAAAAAAGACCATGTTTTGGTAGAGCAATCTTTTGACAGTGTGCTCCAGGGAGACAAAGATCTTATTCATTATGCCATGTAACCAGGAGATTTCCTCTATTGGAAAAGACACCTGCAGAAAGACTCTCTTCAACCTCACTGGAAAGGACTCTCATTGAAAAGGTACTGTTAGCTGACCCTTGTGCCACCAAATTCCAGGGAATAGACTCTTGGGTTGTGACACATCTACAGAAACACCAATTTCTAACTGGACCTGCACTTCACCTGGTGACCTTAAAGTAAAGATTGCTGGAATTGAAGCAGATGACATCTGATGAGACAGCTTTCCCAAGATGTCCAGACCAAGCCTTTGGAAGTTTGTCTGCCAAGCCTTTGGTGACAACATAGCACTTCAGATGATCTCCAATGCCTATGATCCTGATATGTAATTTAGAAAAAAGGGCCTGAAGGTTCTCCTTTCTATCCAATATTTGTTACTCAAATGTGGCTACAATAGGTTTCCAATCAGTGAAATTTCCCTCCAATTTGGGACATGACACCCAGAAAACTCCTTCCTGGCATCAGGGGACAAATGCTTGATGAAAGTGGGAAAACCTCACTCTTGATCAGTGATGCTTTCAAAGGAAGATCCTGATCAAAATGGGAAAATATGAAAATTAATAAACAGGATCCTCATTAAAGTGGGCTCGGGAGGCCAAAAGGGGGAACTGTCACATCCTACATCGATAGTGGAACCCAACAGGGCTTCCTCTTCTTGACTGGCAAGAAGCTCAGCCAATGAGACACTGGGCCAATTCAGCCAATGCAAAGCCACCATACATAAACCTCTCGATTCCTCCAATAGACACTTTGTTTAAATTGCCCTCCCAACTTCTCCTTGCCATTAATAAAAGAATTTCTCCTGACCTTTTCTGCTATGTAGGTCCACATTGCTCACTATAGTTATAGACATTGAGGCAAATAAACCCATTTTGCTGAGGAACGAACTGGCTGTCTCTTCCTTAAGATGAGCAATTGCTACTCAAGCTTTCTTTTTGTTTCCATTTGTGTGAAACATATTTTTCCATTCCTTTACTTTCAGCCATTGTGTATCTTTAGATCTGAAGTGAGTCTCTTGTAAGTGGTTATACGGTTCTTGTATTTAATCCATTCAGCCACTGTATGTCTTTTAATTTGAGCATTTGATGCACTTACATTAAAATAATTATTGATGGATATGCGCTTATTGTCATTTTGTTAATTGTTTTCTGGATGTTTTTGTAGTTATTCATGATTCTTTTATTTTTCTCTTGACCACTTGTCTTGTGGTTTGATAATTTTCTTTGGTGTTATGCTTGTCTTCCTCTCTCCTTATTTTCTGTGTATTTATTTTAGGTTTTTGATTTCTGGTTATCATGTGGTTTAAATATACCAATCTATGTATATACCAGTCTGTTTTAAGTTGAGGATCACTTAAGTTCAAGCACATTATAAAAGCACGACCTTTTGACCCCCACCATTTTGTGTATCTAATGTCATATTTTACATCTCGTTGTTCTGTGTATTCCTTGACTAGTTATTGTAGATATACATGATTTTACTGCTTTTGTGTTTTAATGTACACACTAGCTTTATAGGTATTTGATACTATATTTTTGTCATTACAAGTAATATTTTTTCTTTTATAACTTTTTTGTTTACAACGTTTTCTTTTTCATTTAAAGAAGTCACTAACATTTCTTGTAAGCCTGGTTTAGTCGTGATGAACTCCTTTAGTTTTTGCTTGTCTAGGAAACACTCTCCTTCAATTCTGAAAGATAACCTTGCTGGGTAGAGTATTTTTGTTTGTAACTTTTTTCTTTCAGCAGTTTGAATATGTTATATCAGTCCTTTCTGACCTGTAAAGTTTCTGCTGAAAAATCACATGAAAGTTTTATGGGGGTTCCTTTGTATGTAACTAAATGTTTTCCTCTCACTTTTAAGTTTCTCTCTTTATCTTTAACTTTAGACAGTTTAATTTCAATGTGTTTGGTATAGGCCTCCTTAAGATCATCTTAGTTGAGACTCTCTGTGTTTAATGGACTTGGATGTCTATTTCTTTTGCAGGTTGGGGAAGTTTTCAGCCTTTATTTCTTCAAATACATTTTCTATCTCTCTCTCACCCTTCGCCTTCTGGGACTCCTATAATGCAAATACTAATCCACTTGTTGTCCAAGATGTCCCTAAGATATCTTCATATTTTTATTTTTGTTCTGTTCCAATTGGATGATTTCCACTACCCTGTCTTTTATATCGCTGATTCATTCTTCTGCATCATCTAATCTGCCATTGATATCCTCAAATATATTTTTCACTTCAGTCATTTTATTCTTTAGCCATGAAGGGTTATTTTTTGTACTTTCTATCTCTTTTTTTGAAGTTCTCACTGTGTTCATGAATTCTTATGAGTTTGATGAGCATCTTTATGACCATTACTTTTAACTCTTTATCAGTAAATTATTTATTTCTACTTTATTTGTTTCTCTTTTTTTTCAGGTTTTGTCTTGTTCGTTTATTTGGAACATACTCTTGGTCTCCTCATTTTGCCTGTCTGGGTTTGTTTCTATGTATTAGGTATGTCTGCTATGTCTCCCAGACCTGAAGAAGTGGCCTTATGTAGAAGGAGTCCTGAGGAGCCCAAGAGCTCACATCCCACTGGTCACCAGAGCCAGATGCTCCAGTTATATCTCTTCTGTAGGCTGCATGTGCCCTCCTTTTGTGCCTGGGCTTCAGTTGCTGTGGGGATTCTGGCATGTGAGATTGGCTCCCTCTGGTTGGGATATGGTTTGGAGGGGTTTCAGTGCAAGCCAGAGCCACCTGCTGGGGGAGCAGGGCGGGAGTCATTTTGGAGGAACATTGACTGGGGCAAGTCTATAGGCAAGTGCCAGGGCAGGAGGAGTGGTGTGAGCAAGGTAAATAGAGACTGTTAAATATGGTGCCCAGCAGGGATGGGTCACCTAGGAAGAAGGAGTGTAAAAAAAACGGCACCCACCAGCACTTTTATTTCTGCAGAAATTTCCAACACATTTCTGCTCCTCAGGCACATGCCTTACAATTATTCAGTGGGTCTCCTTCAATGTAATCCAGGGCTTTTCAAACTGCCACCTCTGCACTGGCAGACAATGACCTCAGAGACAGTGACCTTGCATATATGTTTTTTGAGAGTGGAGACTTGGTTTCTTATAGGTTTCTGGCTCTCCCAGACATAAGCACTATTGGTTTTCAAAGTCAGATGTTTAGGGGGATTGTCTTCCCGATGCAGGTTCCTTAGTCTGGGAAGCCCAATATGTGTCTCATGCCCCTCACTCATCAGAGAGGATCTCCATGGTTGTGTGTTGTGATGTCCCTCCTACTGTGTGTGGCCATACCAGGGGTGTTGGCCCTGACTAAACCATATCTCCACCGCTCCTACCCAGCTTAATGTATTCTTTTTAATATATTCTTAGTTGTGAAAAATTTGTCCTGCTAGTCTTAAGGTCATTCTCAGCAACAGTTGTTCTTTATGTAGTTGTAGTTCTAATGTGTCTGTGGGAGGGGTTGAGCTAAGAATTTTCCTCCTCCACTGTCTTGATCCTTTCTCTACACTATTTATTTTTTATAGAAATTGCTCATATATATATATATATATATTTTTTTTTTTTTTTGCTGAGGAAGATTCACCCTGAACTAACATCTGTTGTTAATCTTCCTCTTTTTGTATGTGAACTTTCACCACAGCATGGCCACTGACAGATGAGTGGTGTAGGTCTGCACTTGGGAACCAAACTTGAGCCCCCAAAATGGAGCACATCAAATTTAACCACTAGGCCACCCGAGCTGGCTCCAAATTGCTCATATTTTTAACTAGCAAGAATATATTTTACTTTTAGGATGAATATTTCTTTATGTCCCATTTTAGTTTCAGTTTATATCTTCCTTTACATTTTTAAAAAGCAATTTCTCTAAGGTTAATTCTTCTTCCTACTCTCTGGATTTTCCTTTCAAGCTTCATTGTTATTTATTTTGGGCTGTACTTCATGAAAGGTGATTTTCTCATATATCTGATGATTCTTCTCTGTTCATATATATGAGTTAGCCACTCAATGGAATTTCTGACGAGATGGAAGATATTTTTTTAAATATAGCCATATATGTTTCAAGTGGTGACACTATTTCATTGTGAGAAATTTAAAATATTAGGGCCTGTGGCTCTCTTCTCTTGAGCTGACCAGCTTCTAGAAAGTGAAAATTTCAATATCTCCTCTAAAAGTTATTAGCATGGCTGCCAGTATCACCAAACAAACGGGAAGGAATTGGGCCTCCAGTTCAAGATGTGGATGATTACACACACTACTATTGTCAAGTTGGTCTTCTGTCTGCATCTGTCACTGGTGCCCCCTCTCGTTCAAAGCCTCTAAAGAGAAGCTTTGGGTTTCCATAAGACATTAGCAGTCATCTAAATCTGAAACTGTTCACGCATTCTCAAAAATTTAAATAATGAAAATAAAAGCAATAAAATCACCCAAATTTTATGTCAACATATACATAAACATCTTAAATGAACAAAAGTCACCTTTTGGGACACAGTGGAACTGAGGGTCACTAATAATACAGAAAAGAGAAGAATGCTGTATGTTAAAGAGTTCCTGGTTCAATGTAGTTATCAGAATTCAAAGATAGCACATAATGATACACGTCCTAGTATAATCTCCTTCTTTTACTTTCATTATGACTGGTTATCACGTCATGATTAGGTTATGTCAAAACTGAAGGGATTTTGCAAGTGTAAATTTGATGTAATTCAAATATAATTCTACCTTTCAGTTGACTTTGAATTATACATATATAATTGTTTATGTCTGTCTTATAAATAAAAAGTTTTCTAATTATAATAGTAGTTGTCTAGGAGATATTATGTCTGAATGTCATGTATTAACAAACTGGTTATAACTAGATCGAATAGATAAAGTAGAATAAGCTTCCAGTAACCTCGTAATCCACCCTCACTGGAGTTAGATACTTTTGATCAGTTAATAACACTTGATTTAACAAACTATGTATAGACTTAATGACACATGTCCCAGAATGCTAGTTTTCAAAACTTACTGGGCATAACCACAGTCTTTCTTTTTCTCCTACATCCTTTGCATCAGCAATTAAAGATACTCTAGTGTCAGTTACTCAGGCATTCACTTATTCCTTTACTACTTCATTCAAAACTGTTTCATGAGAACTTAATGCCCACCAGCCCCTGGAGATGGGGTAAACGAGAGTTTCCCTTTATAAAATTCTTACTTTAATGGGGTCTAATTTCCTTTCTGATTGGCAAAACCTCTGCTTCTGTTAGGGATAATAACCTCTAGCAATTTCCCTCTTGCTGTGATTTAATGTTTTAAATTTATTTCTTTTATATCGTATGTCTTAAAATGTCAATTAGATCATGTCCATCAATACTTTTCTTTTATTCCCCATGTGATATTGATCCCATTATCTCTCCTCTTTAAATTATAATCATAATTATTATTACAATAATCAGAGGAATTCAATCTTAAACCCGTCTACTGACAGTTTTTGAAGGAAAAAAGCTCTACTGGGAAAAGACACCTCCTCCCAATCTGTGACCCTGGAAGGTTTTATAGCTCCCTTCTCTTCTCATACAAGCACCTTAAAAAGGAAGAGTAGCCTCATGTTGTCTCCTATAACTCTCCAGAACATAGACATCTGGCTTCTTCTCCTAACACTTCCCTAAAACTACTTTGACAGAGGTTTTCCATATCCATGGGCTTGTCACCTCTAATTCCTTGGACATTTTGCAGCTTTCTTTACCGACTCTGCCATGGATGTTCCTTCCTTTGGAACTTTTCCTCAATCACATTTGTTGGTTCTGTACCAGCTTCTTACTCACCCCCTTTATTTTCCTTCTTTCTTATTTCTCATGAAGTCTTTTGCTTCAGCTGACCGCATCAGTATTTACCATTCCTATCCTTACTTCCTTGGCTTCATTCCCTGGAATAATTCTGCTTTACTAATGATTTTTACCATAATTTTTAAAGTAACTCAAATAAATATCTGACAGAGGCTTTTTTATAGAATTTCAGACTGTTTTATAGGAAAAAGAGTCTCCAAGGGGAATTTAACTTGATATGTTCAACTGAAAACTCAGTGTTTACAACCTTCACATGGACACCTCACCCCAAATGTGCTACCTGTGCTTCCTTCATCCAGCAGTTTTCACACCTGCAATTATCTTGCTTATCTATATTTTTTGTCTATGCTTGTGTGCTACAAATTTCTGCAATTGCAAGGACCTTAGCAATTGTATTTGCTGTTGTAACTCTAGTCTCTAAAATAGTAGCTGGCACGTAGTAGGTGCTTGCCATATTTGTTAAGCTGATGAGTATATCAGTAGATGGACCATGCAGGCACGGTTCCCCTTGGCAACACCTACCATGAAAATGAAGACGGCTGATTGCTCTGATAGGTGAGAATCAATCAAGTGAGTATGAAACTCCTCTTGGCAGAATGTTCTGGAACAAAACACAACTTAATGCGTCTTCTTTGCTCATGCCTCATTTTTCTTCTGCAACTGCGTATGTCTTCTACAGTATGAGAACTTTGAGACTCTTCATGACAAAGGGAAAAGCTATAAACATTGGTTGCCAAAGAGAAAACTATAGTTATGATAGCAAACTTGTGGTAGACCAGGGGAGACTTGCTATTTTCCTCAGTGTTTGGAGTAAACAAACAGGAAGGATGGGTAGAGTAGAAAAGGAAGGGCTTAGAATCATCAAACGTTTGGAAGAAAAGATCACAAATCAGTTTAGGTTTTCAAACTGGAAAGAAAGCTGTGAGAAAAGTAAGATTTAAATGAGCCAAAGTACTGTGGAGAATTTGAGGCCAGCATATACTAAGTCAGTTGATTCATGAGTTTTACAGTAATCAGTACAAAATATGGACAAAATAAAAGAAAGAATATGGCATATTCCTTGATCTTTGGCCCACTAAAATCCCCAATATAATAATTATGTGAAACAATACAAATGACCTGTTTTACTCCATTACTGTTACCCAGGAAGTACTATATATATATATGTATATATATACACACATTATATATATATATATATATATATATATATATATATATATAAATACATACACACATTATTGTTTTTAACAACTTTCCTTAGTAACTTTTCTATCTAAACTACACTCACACACACATAAATGAATGAGATACATATGTAATCACAGATATATACACATATGTGTGTACATATAATATGTGTATATATTTTACCTGTGTGTGGAGTATGTAGGTGGAGTCACAGATAAAATCTATATGCAAGAATGTACAAAATGTTTAGATACAGAATATTTAAAATATTTCATATGAGATTAATTGGCATTTGTGTAACATTGGAGAGGCTTTCCTATGGCTGGGATAGGGGTAGAGTCAATGAAGATGTTCAATGGGAATGAGTCCCACACTCACTCAAAAGGAAGAAAGTAAGACAAAGATCAGAGGTGACAGGAATTTCTATCTCCAAATCTGACTCCATAACTATTTAGACAGCCAGTAGTTAAGTCCTGCTTAATTCTTTTTCCTTTTGGAAATCTTCTGCAATAAAGACTTTGGCCTCTCAGGAAACTTAAAAGTTTCGAGCTCTAAATTTTCTATAAAGACTATGGGAACTTTATTCATCTTAACAGACATATTTTCTGATAGATTTCATGATATAATTGGTGATATCACCCCCCAAGGCGGCAAACGTTGCTTCTAGAAGTTTAAAAATGTCTCAGGTATTTCAATAGTTTTTGACTCTAAAAATGCTATCGTACATAGATAATATATTATATCTCTGGTATTAAAGTTTTTGGTGGATGGAGTGATCAGAAAAAAATAATTAAAAGCTCTTTAAGGGCAGTGATGATTAGAAATAGATTGAGAAACAGAGTTAGACAATTCAGAAACAGAGGAAAGTGTAAAATATTGTACATGACAAGGTTTTGTTAATTTCCACTGATGGGGTTCAGGACGTGATACCCCAAAATACTGCACTTGGGTATAGTGAATATCTTAAGCTGAAAGAGTTTGAGAAAATAGCAAAAGCAAGGTCACTGTGACCTCCCCTCCCTCACATCTTTTCTCTGACAGTAGGAGATAAATCTCTCACATAAAGTTACCCTCCTTGCACCAGGAAGAAGGGAGACAGTCTTATTAACTTTAAAAAACAAGAAAACAGGCCAAAAATGGTGTCCCTTATGCTAAGCCCCAAGTCACTAAAGCTAGATCTTACTTACCTACAGTTTCAGCTCTCCCAAATGGAATCTTAAACCACTCAATCAGGAAGCACCACCAGATCAGCTCCAGTTAGATAATCTGCCTGGAAGACCCCTGCTATCTCCTAAAGGAAAGTAGTGTTGCGACAACCAACTCACTTTTTTGCCAGTGTAACTACCTTTTCCCTTCTCCCTTTTGCCTATAAAAGTTTTTCATTTTATACAGCTCCTCTGAGCTCCTTTTATCCACAGTGTTAGATACTGCCCAATTCAAATTGGTTTTTGCTCAAAGAAACTCTTAAAAAATATGCCTTAGCTTGTCTTTTAACATATCAGAGACAGGGAATTTAGGTTATGAAGGCTGCATTAACAAACCTTGTTACTTCTTCATCATTTTATAATCCCTAGACTAAATTCCTTTCTTTTGTCAATTCTTCACAAATAATGTTTCTTTTTCTAAATATATAAAATTTCCTACTCTGGTCACTTTTTTGAGTCTTCATTCTCTTGTGAAGGCTTCAATGTACATTCAACTAAATTTACATGCTTTTCTCCTATTAATCTATCTTTGTTAATTTTAAGACCCAGCCAGGGAGCCTAGGTGGGTTGAGAAAAATTTTTTCCTCCCCTACACAAGTTTACACAAATTGAGAAATGTTTAGATGATTCACTAGAGGGTATTGATGGTGGGAGGAGGAAATATTATTCTGGTTAAAACAAAACTACCACTTTCCTAGGTGAAAAAATACTACAATTCTTTTACATTCTGGATCCTGTAGGATTTGCTAAGACTTGGCCTTGTAGGGGAGGGGAAAGTTTTCCTAGACCCTTTTAGGATCTCTTGCTATGTCTAATAATTAAACTTACAAAGACAGTTTAACAAGAGAAAAGCATATGAAATTATTTAATATAAGTTTTACATGATATAGGACACTTCATAAGGAAGTGAATACCTAGAGAAACAGACCTGTGTGTTGTTATGCCAGGCTCCATGACGAGTGGACAGTCACAGAGGAATATGACCGGTTAAAGAGTATGAATTAACTGTAGTAAACTGGGGAAAACCTAGCAATGCCTGTTTGTTAGTATTCTGCTTGGGGTCCCTTTGTCTTTGGATATAAGGATGTTCCTCTCCTCCAGGTATGGGGGAGCACCTCTCACATGAGGGCTTTATGATCTGTTTTGGGGGAGATGGTGGGTGGAAAGTCAGAATGGCCTTCCTGCATCTGCTGTTTTTTCAAACTGCTTAAGTTTAAATTATTTGATATGTCATTGCCATATTTTGGGGTAGCATTTCCTGAATCCTATCAGCCTGCTCAGGGCTTCATATAAGTACTATAGCCAAGTGACTATACTATTGCATTCCCACTCTCAGGAACTGAATATTAAAATGTCTGAGACATAACTTTCTCACTTGTAAAAAGTATGTGATATTTCACACTACGATATCTTTCTTGAGGATTCAATGAGTAAACACAAGTAACACCCTGAGAGTGGCAGCCACATACCAAGTACCCCAAACATCCTATTATTAATAACAGAAAGAAATTTGTTTCAATAGAAAGCTATGCATTATGTATGGCACAAGTTCTGGCTATCAGATTCTAGACCACTTTCCTTGCATTTGAGCAATTTTGCACTTGTAAGTTGTAAGCTACTGATAGATATGAAAATTATCCCATGTTTAATAGACAGTTAATTGACATTCCTCCTCCCAGTGGAAAATCAGTTTTGCTTCATTTGCAATTCAGCTAAATATCCCTCTACTCAGTAAATTTATATTGTTTTGATTTTTCCATTAAGCTGGCTATAGCATCTACCTAATTGCCTCAGGTTCTATGGGTAAAATAAATCCTTGAGTCTGCTTTTATATTGTATGAGTCATAATTTTACCTTTTTATGAAAATTATCTGTTAATAATATGCATGATACAAGTGGCATTTGTAGAAGAGAAACCCACGGCTGTAGTAAAAGTGAAAAAAGAAAAGACTTGACTGCAGCAGTATAAAGAGTGATTAACAAGAAGAAGAGAAAGGAAAGATAAGACAATAAAATCTAGTGGCTATTCAGGGAAGAGCAACACAGAGGATTAAGAGAGGAAGAAAAAGCAGTAGTTATCAACCAATAATGGGAACAGAAAATCATTCACCTAATGGAGAGGACAATTCTATTCTATTCTGTTCTGCCTCACAGTTTGACACAATTGTAATCTTAACATTTTTACATGGTGTAGGAAAAATTACTGTGAAACCAAATGCACTGGAAATTAATGAGATGACCTTATCCAGGCTATTGCAATAGAGAGAACGTTCCTTAACAAGTGTCAAATGACAAAAATAAAATGGTTTCATAATGAGTTTGATGCCTTTTTTTAAAGGGAAAACAATCCATAGGTTAGGGGAGTACAGTGCTTCACAAACAGTGAAGTGCTCTTCCTAGGGTTGTGTGGGCAACAGCAAATTTCATAAAGCATTAGAAGCAGCACTGAAGAAGCAGAGCACGCTTGGCTGAGGTTGCATATCTGATCTTATTTAGAAAGATCAAGGAACAATAAAATCAGTATGCAGCCCAGAGTTAGCTTGGCATTTGGGGGTTGGCAGACTGGATGTACTGTGTTTCAGGTCCAGCAGAGCATTTACAGGAACAGAAAAGTTCGGTTTGCTGATGTGGCACCCTGGGTAGGAGTGGTGTAGAAGTTTATTTCAAAAAGAGGAATATCTTCTAGAAAAGGAATGAGCCTGGGGATTTACAGAGCTGCTAAACGAGAGAGTTATGAATCTGAGGAACAGGAGAGAGGGAACTCTTCTGAAACATGTGGGGAAGAGCTACTCTTCAAAGTTAGCTCTTGCCTGGCGCACAAAAGTGTGGTGGAGATTTCTCACCTGTTGCTGTTTTCTGGGAGCCTAGGGCTCAGGTAAAATCAACTTTTGTCTGACTTAGACCCATTGAGTTAAGTCTCTTACACAATTCCACAGCAGCTATCTTTATTGGTGACCCCACATCATAAAATGATCAGAGGTGTTTAAAATAAAACAATAGGCCCTCAATGGAGTCACTAATGCTAAGTCCCATGTCACCAAAATGAGACAACTTAGTCATCGTTTCATTGATCCCAGAAATGAAACCTTACACCACTCAGGAATCACCTGATCAGCACCAGTTAGGTAATCTGCCTGAGAAACCACTGCCAACTCTTGTAAGGACATCAACCTTGCAATAACCAATCTGCCTTTTCTTAGTATGACTTCCTTGTTCCTTCTTCCTTCTGTCTATAAAACTGTTTCATTTCGTACATCTCCCCAGAGCTTCTTTCAATCTGCTAGGTTGGATGTTGTGTGATTCATGAATTAATGAATAAAGCCAATAAGGTTGTTAAAGCTTATTCTCTTGAATTTTGTTCCTTAGCAGACTAAACACAATAAAAATCACTCACCACTGTGCAAACTAACTACTTGTATTCACCAGAGTTATGGAAACCTTCTTTGTTCTCTCCAGGACATTTTTCCAGAGGCAGAAATGCTGGCAAACTGTGACCTCAGAGCCCACAGGGCTGCTCTGCTGATTCACACACGATGGCCAGCAAGTGCTTTCCATGAAGATAAGTTTGGAGAAGTCCTGGGAGCACCATCCTAATTCTTTATTATATCTCCCTCTTACTTGGTTCAGTACCAAGGTGGTATTGTGGAGTTTTATAAATCGTGGAAATAAACCCTGACTGTCATGCCAACAACTCTCATTCTGTCATTCAGTAACAGACCATCTGCATCACAGTTTCTTAACAACAGCAGTTTTGAGTATTCAGAGCAGGGTGTCCTGGAAGCACAGCAAGTACCCTTCTAGTAGACCTGGTTTTGCTTATGCTTAAATGACCCCACTGGGGATGGTGCCCTGGAAGGTGAGGTGAGGTGAAGGAATGAGGAGGTTAGAAAGGAAAGGGTGAGAATACAGTCCACCTTGGAAAAGAGGCTCTGAAGCTGAGGGGACAGAGAATTGAAGTGATGGCAGAAGAATGAGGACCCCCCCAACATGGCTCTTCTCATTATTCCCTCCCCATTTCATTTAGTCTATGAATCCAATCTCAGCTTATTCCAGAATGTGTCTGCCCTCTGCATGTCCTCAATGAAAGTTGTAGGATCCTTAAATTACGGTCTGAGAGACAGCAGTGAGTGAGTGAGGACCTCACCTGGGAAGTGTGCAGAAATGCAGAGTCTCTGGCCCCTCCCAAGACCTACTGAATAAGAATCTGCAATTAATTATATCAGGTAATTCACTTTTACATTAAGCGAGAGAAGTCCTTGACATTGTTCATGATGACCTATGTCAAAATATGGAATTTTGGCATATTGAATATTTTTAGGTAAAGAAATTTGGAAAACAGCAGGTGCAGGAAGAACTTTCTGATCTTCCCTTAAACCAGGTCATACAACCTCCATGTGAAAGGTGCCTGCCATACCTAGGGGGAAGAACTATAGTTATTTTCAAGATGGAAGGATGTGGAGAGGAATCTGAGCAAACAGGACCTGCTATGATTCTCTAATTTATTACATTTAGCTTATAACTCCTTTGTCCTATCATATTTCTCCACCTCTGTCAACTCTTCGTCAAATCCATCATAAAAATCAATCTTTGGATGTTTAATTTAAGGCTTTTGTGTCACACAAAATTTATATTAAATAAAATTGTATGCTTTTATCTGTTAAGCTATCCTTGTCACCTAAAATTTTAAATCCGTAAGCAACAATAAGAGGTTCCAAGGAAACATTTCCCCTCCATACACCCTGGACTGTATTATGTAAGGAACAGAAACCAGTCATGTTCCTTAGGTCTAAAGAGTCTTTGACACTACTTGTTAAACACTTTCGGATTTTTGCTCTTTAAAAATTCATTTAGCAATAGAAACAAGAGGAATTGACAGTTACAGAACTTGGAGTAAATCTCTGGTTCAGTTCTATTTGAGCAAACGATTTAACCTCCAAGCCTCAAGTACCACATAGGTAAAACAGGCACAGTAAGCATCATGCTGACCTCCCACAAAAGCAGAGAAGAGTAGATGAATTACGAGCACGTGATTCAAAGTAGGAGCTTAACAAACACTAGGTCCTGCTGGTTAATAAAAAACATACCTGAGAAATAGTGATGCTTTAAAATTTAAAGTACACATGCATCATTGTTATAGGTTAACTTCCTGGTTTATCAGAATCTTCACCAGCCTTTATGGAAAAATGCCAAATGTTGGGAAAAAGGCAGAAAAAACAACACAATTTGATTAAAGACTTTTGATAGGAATTTAGGAAATAGAAAAGAAGCAGCTGTGCTGACTTCCCCTGTTTGACGGCTGTCAGCCAAGAGAAGTGGTTGATTGTGATCATTCTGTCTAAACTCCTAAGAAAGTTGTTAATGAATCAAAAACAAACCACTATAGAAACAAAGTCTGTTGGAGAAAAGCGGTTTCATCCTTGGCATTCTGGTACATGTTATGGGAACTTAGCTTTATAACCATACACTTATCCTGCTTTGTTCTTTGGGCCTGCTTTACAGATCATATAAAGGAGTTTTGGATGATGTGTGTTGTGCAGTTCACTCATCAGAACACTTAATGTTGTAACTGGAACGGTCTCATAGTAGTCTAGATTAAGACATAAGTTTAGAAGCGCAGGTCAAGCCCAGATCTGGTCCAACAGCTCCAGATGCCATCGCTGGTCCCTGATGGAAATGACAACGAGCTTGGTGGGGCCCGTCTCACCCCTTTGCCCTTACTTCTTTCCTACCTCTCTGTTTTCCTACCTCTGGAATTTTAGGTAGAGGGCACATCTTGGATAAAGACCCCATGGTGGAAATTACCCAGCCAGGAAGCCATGATAGAAAGAGCAGGATGAAAAGAGAAGTAAGGAGAAGAAGTCAGATTCAGAGAAGGAACTGGTGTCCATATCCTTAGAGTCTGAGCGTTCATTGTAAAGTTTTTCTCTTTAAATTTAGGTTGAATGAGAGGTCATTGCAGTGGTGTGACCATCTTGGATGCTAAAAGGATCAGTTCAGCAGCCACATTAAAAATGCATATGGGAGATGCCAGAGTACAGCTGTGATAACTGTTAAGAAATTAATGTAGCGCTCCAATGGGAGAGTATAGAAGCTCTCCCTGGGGTTATAGAAGTGGAGTGGTTAGGGCAGACTGAACTCTGGATGTATTCTGAAGGCAAAGCCAATAAGGTTTGCTAATGGACTAGATGCGGGCTAGTGAAATCAAGAGAGGAATCAGGGGCCTGCCCAGTGGCCCAGTGGTTAAGTACTCATGTTCTGCTTCAGCGGCCCGGGGTTCACCAGCCATATCCTGGGTGTGGACATGGCACCAGTTGGCAAGCCATGCTGTGGTAGGCGTCCCACATATAAAGTATAGGAAGATGGGCATGGATGTTAGCTCAGGGCCAGTCTTCCTTAGAAAAAAGGGGCTGATTGGTAGATGTTAGCCCAGGGCTAATCTTCCTAAAAAAAAGGAAAAAAAGGAATTAACCAGATTTTTGACCTTAGTAACTGAATAAATAGAGTTACTATCCATTGAGATGGAGAACTCTGTGTGTGCATGTGCTCATGGGTGTGTGTGTGTGTGTGTGTGTGTGTGTGTGTTTTGGTTAGAAGAAAGTTAGAGCTAAGTTTAGGTATGTTGAGTTTAAAATGTGTATTTTGATGTCAAGTGGACAGTTGAATATAGAAGTCTAGCATTCAGGAGAAAAGATAAGGAAGAAAGTAAAGGAGAAGTCAGAGAATAGGTGTGGATTTGGAGGATTTTCCTGTCAGAGAACCAAAATTCCAGAAAGAATAGTAGGCACATTTTAAGAATTGGGAAGGGGAAAAAAACAGATCATAATAGGAGGTGCACAAAGCTTTGTGAATCTTGGAATGCAAACGATGAAGAAATACTCAAGTTGGTTTAATGACTGACTTAAATCATGATAAAATGCACAATTAAATGACTGAATCCAAAGGAGCCAGAGGGGACCAGGATGCTAGCTTTCTACGTAGGGAGGAGGCATTCCTGGGACTCCCTGTTCACCTCTTGAGGAGAGTCGAAGGTTTGAACCTGTGTGGTGGTCTCCTTTCACCAACTGGGCGTCCTTGTCCTGGTAAAAGCATTGATCCACCTGGGGATGCATGATCTCGTACCAGTGACTCTGCCCCTTCTGATCCCCATGGAGAAGGGGCTCTGCTGCTCTGAGTGTACGTCCTCTGTCATGACTTCTGTCATAGAATGCTGGCCTTGCAGTGACACAAACACTCAGGTGTTACACTGAGTTTCCAGCCCCCACTTAGCCTCTGATCATGAGGAGTCATGAGCTGAGATCCACAGCATGAACATCTTCCCTACACAGATCATGCATGGAAGAGTCCTAGAGCCTGAATGTTCTGTAAGACATCAAAAAGAGGGATGGGAGGATACATTACCATTACTTCTGTTTGTAAGTGAGAGATGGAAGGGGAATTCTTTGCTTATAAGCAAGGACAAATGTATCAAACATGAATATATAGAAATCTTCCTTTAATATCTGGAGTCATCAATAAGATAGGTGAACCCATCTGGAAATAGAGTTTGAAATTGTTCCATTTCTAAAATTGTTGTATTCCATAATGCTCCTGCTAATGCAAAAAGTTTAGAAAGAAAAATGTTTAAAAATATAGAAATAAAGAGACATCAAAAATATTATTGGAAAGAGAGTGAAAGATTTCAGTCAAAGAAATCTCCCTAGAAGAGTAAAACACCTCAAAATTCAAGGTAGAGATAAAGAAGAAGATTAAAGATTTGCCAGTTTATTAGCAGGATAATATTAACTAAGTTTGTGATTAATTAATATTTGTTTAGCATTTAAGCATTTCAGCAATTAGCTACCAATTACTTATTAGATGCAGATAAAGATTAAGCTGGCAGAAAAATTAGCCTTGAATGACAAGAATGTTATTGGGAAAGTACAGAATATACTTTAAAACTAAGGCAAATATTATTACTGTTTTGTCATCATCATCTACATCTTTATGTTGTATTTAAGTAGTAAAGTTGTATTTAAACCAATAATACCAATCATGACCTTACATATTTACCATATCATTGTAGGTGGATATCATTATTCCATAGATAGGAACCATATTAAGTAGCTGGGAATGACAGAGAGAGAGGCTGTTTAAAGTTTTACAACAAGTAAATGGCTGGGTCAAAGAATTAGTTGAATCAGAATTCTGAGAAACTTCTGCTCTTAAAAAAAAAAAATGTATCCAAAGAGAAGGAAAACGTTACAGCTCCAGAGGGGTGTTGTGTTGGAATCAGTGATATTAGATTCAGAGGAATGAATCTCACAATCCTTCAAAATCAGTCCCAGAATAAAGAGAATTTAAAAAGTAGTTGAATATAGTCTTTAGGAATCATGAATGCATAAAGGAATGGTTCTGAATATATTAATTTAGAAGGAAATGGACGGTTGACCAATAAGTGATGTAAATCAAAAAAGTAAGGAAGGATCAAAAAAGAGAGAGAGAAAGACTGAAAAAGAGAAAGACTCAGAAGCAGAGAGACAGAGAGAGAACAAGAGAAGACAAGGACAATAAGAAGAAGAGAAATATAATTATGGATCTGATGCTGCAACAATATTGGACAATTCTGAGCCAATTTAAGAATTGCCATATTAAATTCTTAACATATGAAATCTTGGAATGAAAATTTATTAAAATAAATAATTATAAATGTATAAAAATCGTTGTTTACTACAAGACCCATTCATTTGAAGAAATACTCATCAAGAAATTGTGTGGAGACACCTGGAAGAAGAGTGATGAGATTGCTCAATTTCTAAAATGATTATACTCCACTATCCTCCTCCAAATACCAATATTTCATATTTTCTGTTTATTCCCTATGGGAAAGTTTCCATAGCAAGAAAGATTAAAGTTCTGATTTGTTGAGGCTTAGAGTATTTATATTCTCTACTCCACTCCAGGAACCTTTACTAGACTTCAAATTCTCAGGAAGAGAATATTAAGACTAATTCCTAACATTAGAATCAGAGTCAAAATGACACATGGATGTCCAGTTTCTTGATCCACTTCTGTCATAGCTGGCAAGATAAAAAGAATCATGTCACAGATGAAGAAATAAGGTTGGAGAAGACCAGAGAACAGTTGCGTGGATGTATAGATTCAGTTTTGATGCTATAAAAGCTTTCATCTGCTTCATAGTCCAAGAAAATCCCAACACAGCAAGGCCATCCAAGGTGGAGGAGAGCTCCTGATGGACAGGCAAGGACCATGTACTCCCTCCACTTTCACACATGGCCCATACCCCATTCTCGGGAGACAGTATGGTTTCTCCCTTTCTTGATTTAGGTCTTGACAGAGATGTAAACCCTATTCGTCTCTTTCTGCCACTATGAATTCCCAGGAATTCCTCTCTGATGAGAAGTTCTACAAACCCAGGATACAGGGCCATGTGTCAAATCACTTGGGGTTGCTGGGGACATTCCTTCACAGTTCTCCATCCTGCATACTGTGCAGTTCAGCAGAAAGAGGAGGCTATGATGTGCTGTGGCAGGGACCAGCTTTATATCAACTGTGAAAAGAATTTTGTGGGACACCTGAAAGCACAGAAAATACTGGTAAAAACTTAGGAAGCCATCATATTGAGGAGAATAGTCACATTGTTCCTCATTTTTCTCTAATAATTCCTGGAGAAAACAAAATAAGTATTTCACCTTAAAAGTCACTGAATATATTCTTCACTATTTCGGGATGTATTTCACTGCTACCTCTGTATAATTCAGGATGCATTATCATGCCAATAAAAACATAACCATTGATGGTATGACAAACTGAGTACATAACCATTTAGGTTCCTTTCATTTACATTCAGAACACTTGGATGCTCTTAGGAAGATGTTTTTCAGTTAAAATAAAATTTACAACTCCATCGGGATGTAATTTTTCTTCTCAAATTCTATAGGAAAATTTCGTTAATATGAAATTTACCATTTTCAAAAATGGGTAACTGTGGTAGACAGAATTCTAAGGTGGACCCCATGATCTTCAGACTCGAGTTACCCTCATGGTTGTGTTGTATTTTCTGACAAGAGGGAGGTTGTCTGGGTGGTTCTAATATAATCACATGGGTCCTTTAGAATCAGAAAGGTTTTTCTGGCTATTGGGCTGGTGGCAGAAGGGAAAGTCAGAGAGATTCGGATTTTATGTGTCGTTGTTGGCTCTGATGGTGAAGTGGGTCACATGAGGAGAAAGGCGAATGACCTTTAATGGATTGCCAGGAAGGAAATTGGGATTTCAATTCTCCAAGCACAAGGAAGTGCATTATTCCAACAAACTGAATAAGTTCGGAATTGGATTCCTCCCCAGACCCTTAAGAGGAGCCCAGCCTGGCCAACATCTTGATTCTGATCTTGTGAAACCCTAGGCAGAGAAGCCAGCTGATCCCACCTAGACATATGATCAGCAGAATTATGATTTAATAAATAGATGTGGTTTTAAGTAGCTAAATCTGTGGTAACTTGTTACACAGCAATAGAAACGTAATACTGATACTGATACAATCTCCCTCCTAGGGAGATTCATGTGAAATTGTACTTGTACACATAATTAATAGATGTCTAAATCTCCCCAGTAAAGAAGGGAGGATGTAAAATATTCAGTGTCTTCTCTTCATGAATATTTACAAATAGTAAATTTCACTAACATAGTTTTATTTTTAATATTATAATAACAAATACTACTACTACAATTGTTATTATTTGTCTTTAAAGCACTTCTAGTGATGTTTTATTGATATTCAAACCTGGCTGGGTCACATAAGTAGTACATCATCTATGCTAACCTGTGTAGCTACAGTCAAGATGGTCATTATGATTCCCACGTTCTGGATGAGCAGATTCTGGGTCAAGGAGTTTATGTGATTTCACAAAACTCTAGAAATTTTAAATAACAGGGATTGAAAGGTGAGTCTCTATGGAATTGTCAGGGATATTTAACATATGTTATGTCTTTAAACACCATTCTTGCTCCAGCACAATTCTTTATTTCATTTATAAGAAAGCTGTGAAGTGGCTTTTAGTAAGATCTATCTCCTGTTCCTCTTCTTATACCTTCTCTCTTAAACTCAATTGCTCACCATGATAGAACAACACCTTAACCAAACTGCTCATGCCTATATTCCCCGTGACCTCCACACTGAAGAATGGACAGTCATTTGTGTTCACATTAAAAGGTTTTTCTGTAGCATTTGATGCCACTGAGAACCTCCTTTCTCTTTCCTGAAGAAACCAGTCATCATGTTTTCCCTCCCTCTCCACTTGCCACCCTGTTGGACTCTTTTGCTGTTTTCTCCTATTCTCCTGCACCACTCCCATTGGAGAAATCAATGATCCCAGGACTTGGAACTATTCCCTCTTCCTCAGTTCACTCCCAATGTGTTCTTGGGCTGGCTGGCTCATTACTGTAATTAAATTACATTCATTTGCTTTGATTCCAAATGCATATCTCTAGCCTACACCTATCTCCTGAAACTCCATATTTGTAAATTAATCTATCAAATATCAACATTCTGATATTTAACATTCATCACAACATTGATTTGTCCAAAACCCAACTCATTACATTCTGCCCCACCTGCAGGTTTACTCCTGAATATAAATGGGAATTTCATTATGCCAATTCTGGAGATTTAAACCTTGGAATCATTCATGACTTTTCTCTTTCTCTGACACCTGGTATCTAATCCAACAGCAAATCTTTCCAGGACTACTTTCAAAACATACTAAGAGCCTGTCCATTTTCAGCACCTTCAGTACTATCACAATCATCCCTGATTGAATTATTGGAAAGTCTCTTATCTGCTCCCTACTTCAAGGTTTGGCCATCTCTAGCTTGTTCTCAATAAAACATACAAAGTGATCCCCATAAAACCTTAATCCAATCATGTTATTCCTCTATTTACAACTATTTTGTTTTCCCGTTTCACTGAGAAGTAAATAACCACACTCACAGTGGCATGCCTGTAGGCTCCTGCACTATTGACTCTCTTCTCACTCACTCTGCTGCAGCTGCACAGTCCTCCTCATACCTCCTAGAACACATCTTCCATCCTTCCATCTCAGGCCTTGGCACTCATCATTTCTGTTGCCTAGAATGCTCTCCTCCAGATCAGATATTTGCTGACTCATCCTCTACTGTGTGAGGTCTCCCTTGATCATCAATTAAAAATTAGATTCCTTACCCTTGAAATTTCTAGTCATGCTTAACTTTCTTCTTTTTTCAATGTTCTGTATCATCTAATATTCTGTGTATTTTGTGTAATTTAAGTAAATATTTGCAAAATAAAGCTATAGATTTGTGAGAATTTGTTCTTGTTGCTCAGTGATATATAACAACACTTAGAAAAGTGACTGGTATAAAATAGAAAATATTTGTTGAATTGATTAATTAATTAATTCAGTGAAATGAAATGGAAATATGAGGACAGTGATTCTGAGAATGAATGACTTGCAACAATTCACGCAGCTGGTATACTTTCATTTGCCCTTCAGAACATGGATTAAATCATTGAAAAGGACAGCTAATATGGGTTTTCTCAGTATGGAACAAAGCTATTTCCCTATAAGTAGTGAAACCATTATTTAGCCACATTCTGTTTTCAGTTCCTGGTATAAATTGGATTAAAGAAATTTAAAAATATTGAGAATATGCTGTCATAAAGAACAATAAAATCAGACCAAACAAAGTAACTTATGACACTACATTAATTCCTGTATAAAAGTAATTGATTCAGTATTTTTGGCCTTAGTGATTCTCTAATTTAAGAAACTCATCAAATTAACATATGATAAAGCAAACCAAACCCATTATAATTTGATACTCTAAAATTCTTTGATATAGATGATTGTTTTCCGTTTTCAAAAATGGTTCAACAATATGTTTTTAAGCATTTTATAAAAAAGGAAATGGAGACTTAATGAAAATAGTGTTATTTGCATCACAGCTAAGACGAGATGAATTGTACTTTCAGCCCTCTGTTCTAGCCAAATGTAGCTTATGTGGGTGTCAGTGAATCTGCTATTCCATAAGACTGTTCACAAATATCACAATCCTAAATATCTGCTAAGTTTTATCCCAGGAGTTTTATGGTTTCAGGTCTTACATTCAAGCCTTTAATCCATTTAGTGTTCACTTTTGTGTGTGATCTAAGATAATGGTCTACTTTCATTCTTTGGTATGCACTTGTCCATTTTCCCCAAGACTATTTATTGAATAGATTTTCCTTTCTCTATTGCATATTCTTGGCTGTTTGGTGAAAGATGAGCTGTCCAAACACGTGTGTGTGTTTTTTCTTCTGGACTATCAATTCTGTTCCATATATCTGTGTGTCTGTATTTCTGCCAGTGCCATGCTGTTTTGACTTCTATAGCTTTGCAGTATATTTTGAATTCAACAAACGTGATACCTCCACCTGTCTTTTTTCCCCTCGGGATTACTTTGTCTATTCAGGGTCTTTTGTCATTCCATATAAATTTTAACACTTTTTTGTCTATTTCCATGAAGAATATTATTGGCATTCTGACTGGGATTGCTTTAGGTAATATGGACATTTTAACTCTGTTTATTCTTCCAATTCATGAGCATGGAGGATCTTTTCACTTATTTATGTCTTCTTTGGTTTCTTTCAATAATGTCTTATAGAGGCCAGCCCCAAGGCTGAGTGGTTAAGTTCATGTGTTCCCCTCTCGGGGCCCAGGTTTTTGCCAGTTGGGATCCTGGGCATGGATATTGCACCACTTATCAAGCCATGCTGAGGCAGTGTTCCACATAGCAGAACCAGAGGCTATCACAGCTAGAATATATAACTATGTACTGGGAGGTTTGGGGGAAAGGAAGAAGGAAAAAGAAAAGATTGGCAACAGATGTTAACTTAGGTGTAAATCTTTAAAAGAAATTGATGTCTTATGTCTTATATCTTATAGTGTTCAGAGTATAAGTCTTTCACCTCCTTGGTTAAATTTATTTGAAGTTATTTATACTTTGTGGAGGATTGTATTCCTTATTTCTCTTTTTTCTAGTTTGTTATTAGTATATAGAAATGAAGCTGATTTTTGTATGTTGATTTTGTATGCTGCAAATATGCCATATTGATTATTTCTAATAGTTTTTTGATGGATTCTTTAGGATTTTCCATATATGGAGTCATATCATCAGCAAATAATAGCAATTTTCCTTCTTCCTTTCAAAATTGGATCCCTTTTATTTCTTTTTCTTGCCAAATTTCTCTGGCTAAAACGTCCAGTACTAGGTAGAATAAGAGTGTTGAGAGGGGGATGCTTGTCTTGTTCCTGTTCTCAGAGCAATAGCTATCAACTTTTCACCACTGAGAATGTTATTGACTGTGGGTTTCTCAAATATACTCTTTATTATGTTGAAGTACTTTTCTTCTATACTCATTCTAGTGAGAAATTTAATCATAAATTTATGTTATTTCTTGTGAAATGTTTTCTCTGCATCTACTGAGACCTAAAACCATAAAACTTCTAGAAGAGAATATAGGCAATAGGCTCTTTGACATCAATCTTAGGAGTATCTTTTTGAAGACTGTATCTACTCAAGCAAGGAAATAAAAGAAAAAATAATAAATGGGACTGCATCACAATAAAAAGCTTCTGTATGTCAAAGGAAACCATGAATAAAAAGAAAAGACAACCCAGAGTGATGTCAGTGACATGGCAGAGTGAGCTCACCCAGGACTCTCTCCCCTCCAAATTAAAACTAAGGGGAGCAACTGCATTCCAACCAAAGAAATCCCAATAACACAAAAATTGTCAGAGACCCACAGCAGCCAAACAATGGAGGTTAGAGAGGCTGGAGCCACCCTTGGAAGAGCTGGAATGGGGTAAGAGAGAACTTTGCTCCCTCCCCTAGAGACTGGGATCACTGCTGCAGGAGGCTCTATGAGGGAAGGAACAGGGGAGGGTCCATGCATCTGGAGGATCGCCCAGGACTCCCACAGACCCATGCAACAGAAACCCTCTAATGGGAGAAAGCTTTCAAGTGGGGGAATCCCATCAAGCCAAGGCCCCAGGAAACCAGAGAGCAAAAGTTGATCTGAGTCCAGGTCTGCACATGGGAGAAGGTGCCCTTCCTCCCCCAACCCGTGCTGTGTGCCACCATGGCAGCTGAAGGTGGAGGGCTCAGAATGCACTGCTCTCAACACCTTTCCAGTGGTGATAGGCTGTAACTGCAACTGAATAATAGAATTATCCTAAAAACCTGCTCCTCTACCATCCAGCAATTTATAAAAACTCTAGACCAAAAGGAAAACAATAAAAACACAGACGTATGTCCTGAGGACTTGGAAATAGGTAAACTAAGTGAAAATCAATTCAGAATAGCTATCATCAAAAAAGTCAATGAGGTAAAAGGAAATATAGAGAAACAAATCAATGACTTCTGAAGTTACTTCACAAAAGAGATCAAAACTATAAAGAAGAATCAATAAGAAATAATAGAGATGAAAAATACAATGGGTGAGAGAAAACAGAATATGGACTCCCTGAATGCCCATGTAGACAACATAGAGGAGAAAATTAGCATAATCAAATATAGACAGTTTGAATGGCTCCAGACAGAAGAAGAAAGAGAACTAAGAATTTAAAAAACTGAAGAAAATCTCAAAGAAATACCCGACTCACTGAGAAAATGCGACTTAAGAAACATCAGAATTCCTGAGAGTGTGGAAAAGGAAAATGGAGCAGAAAGTGTGCTCAATGTCATAAGAAGAAATATGTGTGGAGGAAGGTTTCAGATCTCCTACATTTGTCAGTGTAAAACGACCTACTCCAAGGTATATAGTAGTAAAAATTGCAAAAATGAATGACAAAGAATGAATACTCAGGGCAGCAAGGCAGAAGAAAATAACCTACAAAGGAAACCCTATCAGACTTTTAGCAGATTTCTCTACAGAAACCTTAAAGCTAGGTGAGATTGCAATGACATATTCAAAACTTTAAAGGATAAAAATCATCAGCCAAGAATACTCTATTCAGCAAAAATATCCTACAGATTGAGGGACAAATTAAATCTGTTCCAGACAACAAAAGCCTAGGGATTTCATAGCCACAAAAGCACCCACACAAGAAATTATCAAGAAGGCCCTCAGACGTGAAAAAAGAAAAAAAGGGAGAAAAGGGTCACAAAATACAGAGTAGGGAGACAAATAGATAGAACCAGAATAGGATAGCAAATATTCAACTATAGCATTAGGCTAAAGGGTAGGAAATCACCAAAGCAAAGACAATCTTATCACTCTAACCACAACCTTACAACACAAGTTGGAATAAGAGATGAAAATAATAATTTAGGAGGGGAGGAGGAAAGGGACTGAATCAGTTTAGGCTAAGAAAGTAACAGGCCACCATAAAATGGACTATGTTACGCATGATATTCTGAACACAAACTGCAGGGTAGCCACTAAACTAAAAGAAAGAACAGAGACACAAAACATAAATAAGGAAAAAGATAAAAACCAAGCATAAGAAATTGCAGAGGTCAAAACGCAAAGGAAGAGAAACAAAGGAACCACAAGAAAACCAGAAAATGAGTGACAGAATGACAGCAGTAAGGCCTCATGCATCAATAATCACCCTCAATGTAAATGGATTGAACTCTGCAATGAAAAGACACAGAGTGGCAAGATGGATTAACGAACAAGATCGAATAGTTTGTTGCCTCCAGGAAACAGACCTCAGTTCTAAGGACAAATACAAGCTCACAGTGAAGGGGTGGAAGAAAATACTCCAAGCCAATAGCAAACAAGTAAAAGCAGGTGTTGCAATTCTTATATCAGACAAAACAGATTTCAATATAAGGCAGGTAAAGAGAGACATAGAAGACCAATACATAATGATCAAAGGGACACTTCATCAAGTAGAAATAATGCTTATAAATATCTATGCACTCAACACAGGAGCACCAAAGTTCATAAAGCAACTATTAACAAACCTCAAAGTAGATATTAAAAATAGCACAATAATAATAGGAGACCTCAACTTCCCACTCAGATCAATGGATGGACCATACAGATAGAAAATCAACAAGGAAATAGTGGAGCTAGACAAAAAGCTAAAACAGTTGGACTTAATACACATATATAGAACGCTTCACCCCAAAACAGCAGAATACACATTCTTCTCAAGTGCACATGGAACATTCTCAAGGATAGATCATACGTTGGGAAACAAGGCAAGCCTCTACAAATTTTAAAAAACTTGAAATAATAACAATCCTATTCTCTGATCATAATGCTACAAAGCTAGAAATTAAGCACAAGAAAAAAGCTGAGAAAGGCACAAAGATGTGGAGACTAAACAATATGCTATTGAACTAGCAATGGCTCATTGTAGAAATTAAATAAGACATCAAAAAATATCTGGAGACAAATAAAAATGATAACACACCTTACCAGCTCATATGGGATACAGCAAAAGCTAAATTAAGAGGGAAATTCATTGCAATACAGGCACATCTTAACAAAAAGGAAAAATCCCAAATAAGCAATCTTAAACCACACCTAACTGTATTAGAGATAGAAGAACAAACAAAGCCCAAGGTGAACAGAAGGAGAGAAATAAAAATCAGAGCAGAAATAAATGAGATTGAAACAAAAAAGGCAGTAGAAAGGATCAATGAAACAAAGTGCTGGTTCTTTGAGAAGATAAATAAAATTGACAAACCTCTAGCCAGAATTACAAAGAAAAAGGAGAGAAAGCTCAAATAAACAAAAGCAGAAATGAAAGGAGAAATAAGAACAGACTGCACAGAAATACAATGGATTATAAGAGAATACTATGAAAAACTATATGCCAACAAAATGGATAACCTAGAGGAAATGGATAAATTCTTGGATTCCTATAATCTCCCAAAGCTTAGTCAAGAAGCAGACAATTTGAACAGACCAATCACAAGCAAAGAGATTGAAACAACAATCAAAAGCATCCCAAAGAATAAAATGCCGGGACCAGATTGCTTTCCTGGGGAATTCTACAAACTTTCAGAGAGGGTTTAATACTTATCCTTTTCAAGCTATTCCAAAAATTTAGGGAGGATGGAACACTTCCTAACACATTCTATGAGGCCAAGATCACTCTGATAGCAAAGCCTGACAAGGACAGCATGAAAAAAGAGATCTACAGGCCATTATCACTGATGAATGTAGATGCAAAAATTCTCAACAAAATTTTGGCAACCCGAGTTCAGCAATTCCTCAAAAGGAGCATACATCATGATCAAGTTGGATTCATACCAGGGACACAGGGATGGTTCAACATCCGCAAATCAATCAACGTGATACACCACATCAAATATTGAGGAATAAAACCCACAAAATCATCTCAATAGATGCAGAGAAAGCATTTGACAAGATCCCACAGCCATTTATGATAAAAACTCTGAAGAAAATGGAGATAGAAGGGAACTACCTCAACATAATAAAGGCCATATATGACAAAGTCACAGCCAAAATCATATTCAATGGGCAAAAACTGAGCACCATCCCACTGAAATGAGAGATGAGAAAAGGGTGCCTTCTATCACCACTCTTACTTTACATAGTACTGGAGGTTTTGGCCAGAGCAATCAGGCAAGAAAAAGGAATAAAAGGAATCCAAATAGGGAGGGAAGAAGTGAAACTCTCACTGTTTGCAGATAACATGATCTTATATATAGAAAACCCCAAAGAATTGATTGGAAAACTTTTAAATATAATCAACAACTACAGCAAAGTTGCAGGGTATAGGATCAATTTACATAAATCAGTAGCATTTCTATACTCTAATAAGAAACTACCAGAAAAAGAACTCAAGAACACAATACCATTCACAATCTCAACAAAAGGTATAAAATACCACGGGTTGAATTTAACTAAGGAAGTTAAAGACCTATACAACAAAAACTATGAGGCTTTTCTGAAACAAATGGATGACAACATAAAGAGATGGAAAGACATTCCATGTACATGGACTGGAAGAATAAACATAGTTAAAATGTCCATTCTACCTAAAGCAATCTACAGATTCAAGGCAATCCCAATCAGAATCCCAATGACATTCTTTACAGAAATAGAACAAAGAATCCTAAAATTCATATGGGGCAACAAAAGACCCCAAATTGCTAAAGCCATCCTGAGAAAAAAGAACAAAGCTGGAGGCATCACAATCCCTGATGTCAAAACATACTACAAAGCTACAGTAATCAAGACAGCATGGTACTGGTACAAAAACAGGTGCACAGATCAATGGAACAGAAGTGAAAGCCAAGAAATAAAACCGCACATCTACAGACAGCTAATCTTTGACAAAGGAGCTGAGGACATACAATGGAGAAAAGAAAGTCTTTTCAACAAATGGTGCTTGGAATACTGGACAGGCACATGTAAAAGAATGAAAATTGACCATACTTTTTCACCATTCACAACAATAAATTCTAAATGGATCAAAGACCTAAAGGTAAGACCTGAAACCACAGAGCTTCTAGAGGAAAATGTAGGCAGTACACTCGTTGACGTCAGTATTAAAAGGATCTTTTTGGACACCACGTCTTCTCAGACAAGGGGACCAATAGAAAGAATAATCAAATGGGACTTCATCAGACTAAAGTGCTTCTTCAAGGCAAAGGAAAACAAGATTGAAACAAAAAAACAACCAACTAACTTGGAAAATGTATTTGCAAGTCATACATCCAACAAAGGGTTAATATCAATAATATATAAAGAACTCATACAACTCAACAGCAAAAACTCCAAACACCGGGTTTAAAAAATTGGTAGGAGATATGAACAGGCATTTCTCCAAAGAAGATATATGGATGGCCAATAGGCACATGAATAGATGTTCATCATCACTGATCATCAGGGAAATGCAAATCAAAACCCCACAAAGATATCTCCTTACACCCATAAGAATGACAAAAATAACCAAAACAAATAGTAACAAATTTTAGAAAGGTTATGGAGAAAAAGGAACCCTCATACACTGTTGGTGGGAATGCAAACTGGTGCAGCCACTACAGAAAACATTATTGAGATTCCTCAAAAAATTAAAACTAGAACTACCATATGATCCAGCTATCCCACTACTGGGTATCTATCCAAAGAGCATGAAATCAGCAATTCCAAAAGCCCCATGCACCACAATGTTCATTTCACCATTATTTACAATAGCCAAGATGTGGAAGCAACCTAATGCCCATCAACTGGTGATTGGGTAAAGAAGATGTGGTGTATATATACACAATGGAATACTACTCAGCCATAAAAAATAACAAAATTGTCCCATTTGCAACAACATGGATGGACCTTGAGGGAATTATGTTAAGTGAAATAAGCCAGATATAGAAGGACAATCTCTGTATGACTCCACTCATTTCAGGAATTTAAAAATGCAGTCAAAGAGAACAGATTAGTCTCTACCAGGGGAAAGGTGGGGTGGGGGCTGGGCACAAAGGGTAAAGGGGTGTACCAACAACACAACTGACAAACGATATGTTCAACTGAAATTTCACAAGATTGTCACCTATCATTAACTCAATAAAAATTAAATTTAAAAAAAAGGACAAGCCACCAACTGAGAGAAAATATTTGCAAATCATATACCCAAGAAGAGGTTAATTTCCAAAATATATAAATAACTCATACAACTCAATAACAAAAAAATGAACAACTCAATCAATAATGGGCAGAGGATATAAACAGACATTTTTCCAAAGAACATATACACATAGACAACAGGTACATGAAAAGATGTTAAACATTCCTAATTATTAGGGAAATGCAAATCAAAACTGCCATGAGATATCACCTCACATCTGTCATAATGGCTATAATTAATGAAAAGAAATAAATGTTGGAGAGTACGTGGAGATAAGTAAACCGTCATATACTGTTGATGACAGTACAAAATGGAGCGGCCACTATGGAAAACAGTATGGAGATTTCTCAAAAATTAAAAATCTAAGTGCCATATGATCCAGCTATTTCACTACCAGTTATTTATCCAAAGAACATAAAGTCAATAATTCAAAAAGACTTCTGCAGCACTATGTTTATTGCAGCATTATTTACAACAGCCAAGACATGGAAACGACGCAAATGCCCAGAAAAGATGAATGAATAAAGGAGATGTAGTATATATATACAATAGAATATTAGTCAGCCATAAAAAAAGATATAATTGCGCCATTTGCAACAACATGGATGAACCTTGAGGGTCTTATGCTAAGTGAAATGTCAGACAGAGAAAGTCAAATACTATATGATTTCACTCGTGTGGAAGATAAACAAGCACATAGATAAGGAGAAGAGATTAGCGCTTATCAGAGGAGAAGGTAGTGGAGGAGGGCAAAAGTGGTAAGGGGGCACATATGTATGGTGACATATAAAAACTAGACTATTGGTGATGAACATGATGTAGTCAATACAGAAACTGAAATATGATAATGTACACCTGAAATTTACACATTGTTCTAAGCCAATATGACTTCAATAAAATAATTTTTAAAAAAGGAAAATAAAAATAATCTGAGAAATTTATTTGAAACACAGTGGAACATACAGACATAAAATATTACTCTAAATGACCCTAAGGAAACCCCAAATTCTTCATTCTTTGAGCCAACAGGCCACAGCTCTGGACACATATATGAGTAGGTTACATAAGTGGATAAAAATGAAAGGTATTAATATATGGCAACATTTTATCTCAGAGTAGATTATTAAATCAATCATCTGTATTATATTTCCCTATCACTCTAAAAATAGCCACCTGTCAAAATATTTTTTAAAAAGTAGATAAATGATTAATTTCAGTTTTTATAGAAATTGCAGTCCTTAGTCTTGGTCATTGTGGGTAAAATGCGTCCTATTGTTACTGGGGAAAAAAGGAAAAAGTGGGCATAAAAATTAAAATAAATTATTTGAGAATATATTCTCCAAAATATTTGTATTATAACTCATTTTAAAATTGCTTTTGTGCTAATAAATGCTCATCATTATTATTATTATTGATTTTGGTGAGGAAGATTGACTCTGAGCTAACATCTGTGCCAATCTTCCTCTATTTTTTCTATGTGGGTCACCACCACAGCATGGCTTGATAAGTGGTGTAGGTCCACACTGGCAATTCAAACTGGTGAACCCCGGGCTGCTGAGGTAGGGTGCACGTACTTAACCACCATGCCGCTGAGCCAGCCCCTAAATGCCCAATTTAAATATACTTTGAGTTATGGTAGGATAAGACGATGACACTTATTATGGAAAGTGCAAAGGTTTTGTGTATTTACTGTGTGAAATTTAGAAAATTCGTTTCTTTCTGACCCTTAGTTTGTTCACAAGGAAATGAGCATAGCAATAATAATAATGATGATGATAATGATAATAATAATACATAGTTTATTTTGAAATAGATATAATAAGGACAAAATGGGACAGATTAAACACAAATACTTTGTAAATTCCTTCACTTAGAGACCCCCACTATGTGTCCAGGGCTGTTTAGTCACTCTACTTGTATGAAGCTGTGAATTATTTTGTTCAGAAATCCCTGAATAATTCATTAGGAATGAGATAGATTCAAGTGTGCCCAGAAAATTTCTATTGCAATGGGTTCTATTGTGACAACCTAAGCCCATCGATAATGACTTTCCCAATTCACTTGGGATTTACTATATTCTTGGAGGATTAAAAACAAATATTTCCTTTTCCCTGTTATTTTCTTGCTCTGTAGTCTCAAGTGGATTGTGAGCATGCTGCATGGAGCCCTTGTAATTCCTTGCCCCTGTGTCTGGAATAGGCAAGTGACATGGAGAAGGAAATTAGCATTTGCCTTAAAATTTAACATGAAAATTCTAAGCTGAACAATTGAAAGCATTATTTATATGCTTGGTTATTGAGTCAAATGAGTTACTAATGATTAATTTGATTGGCTGTCACTGAATACATCAATCTAGTCATTTCAAAATTGACTGTGAGGCTTTAAGTGTTTTTCAGCCAGCATAGAGTATGGTGTTCTTTTTCTGTTTAAATTTATGTAAGCCATCAAGTTAACTTTAATTTTTAAAAAAATATTTAACTTTTTGTCGTTATTGTGACCTATTTTTTTATGATTCTCTGGTGTCCCTTCTGATTCTAATGGTAGGATTTAAAATTAACAGGCTTCCCATGTAAGTTCTAGGGCACCCTTTTTCCTAAAGAGCATAAATACCAAAGTGTTTTTTTTCTGAAAGCCACTGTCTGTCCCCTTGGTCGCATATTCACCACTCCCTTCCCCACCAGGCACCCAGCCTTGCCTCCAGAAGACCCAGGGCTAGGCATTGGCACCTCCCCTTCAGTCCGAAGGCCAGCTCCTTTAGGGCCCTGCTCTGCTGGAATACCCTCATCTCCAGCAGGCTCTGCCCAGTGGTTCACTCGCCCTCCTCCAGCCACCTCAGCTGCAATTGTTCCTTTTGGGCCAGGAAGCCACGATACTTCTCAAATCTAACCTAAACTGCTGCCCCTCCATTTCCACTTTCTCCCTGAGTGACACAGTAAATCAAATCATCAATGATGGGGGCACAGTGTCTGGCTGGCTTCTGCCTTCATGTGTGGGACAGTGAGGATGGAGAAGGCAATGTCCTGAGTGATCTCCACTCTGAAAAGACTGGGTGCATTTTAACAACATGCAGAAATAAGGCGCCACTCATATGAGAAGCGGACTGGTAGAATTTTCGAACTCAGAGTTTGAGAGAGACTGGTGGATTTGGGTTCCCATTTTTCCATGGACTTGGAGGCAAGGCATATCAATTTAAAAAGCAAAAGCAAATTCACTTATTATTTTACCCTCAAAATGAGTTTATTCAGGAATAGCTAAAAGAACTGAAATTCAGAATGTGCATGCTATGGTTAGCCACAGGCAAATCCAGAAAACAAAAGAGAGGCACTTACTTTTATAGAGAAAAATGGGGATCAGGGAGGGCTGTTCTAAACAAAAGTCCATTGGGGGAAAGTAACAGTTCAGGGCAGCAATGGCTTCTCATTGACTGAGCTGCAGCATTTCTCATTGGCTGGGCTGTTGCCTGATGGGGAGAGAAATCTTCCTTCAAGAATAATGTAGTTTTATTTCCTGTCAAAGATGCTGATAATATCTCTTCCTGTTTAGTTTAATTGACAACGTATGATAGGGCATGAGAGCTCCCCCTGCAGGCCTTCCCAACTCTAATTTCGTTAAGGTTTCTTTCATTAGTTGGCACATTTTCCTCTTTTGATCAAGATCTTTCTCCAAAAACATTGCTGATCAATAGTCAGGTTCTCTGCAGGTAGTGATCTTGTCCCTCAGTGCCAAGAGGGACCTTTCCTGGTTGTCATGTCCAACACCGGAGGGAAAGTGCATAGTATTCAGAAAATATTTAGTTTATGTCTGAGTAACAAAGGAGAGGGAGAACTCTCTGGCATTTCCTATCTAAAGTCTACATTTCTCCAAGGTGGTAGGCTTTGGAGATCATCTCGAAGTGCTGAGCCAGCATCACCTTATTGGACATGTCATTTTTACAGAGGTTCAACAGGCAATAAGTAAAGAACTTTACAATAAGTATACATAGTAAGACTAAGAGCAATACTGTAAACCCAATTTACAAGACGGTTCTAAATCAGGGGCTCAGACTTAAGTGTAACCAGCTGAATAAATCAAAAGACAATTGGTTATGTGGTGAAATTTGTTGTAGCAAATGTTCTTGCTCTCTAATATTATGTAATTGTGTTTCTATGTCCCTGAAGGCATTTACCCATGTGCAACAGGAGGTGTTTGCTACCACAGGGATGCCTCTTTGCTCAGCAAGTAGATAATCAAGGGGCATATGATTATCTAAAGCTCCCTTTTCCAATGAGTTAAGTGACCACTGCTGAGATAAAATAGATTTGGGTGTGGAGTCAGTTAATAACCACAAGTTAATATTAACTTACGGAGAACTTACATCTTCCTGATGTTGAATTATCCTTCCTGAGAATAAAATAAATTATACTAACTTGCTATGGATTCCATAACCAAGTACCACTAACTGGGTGACTTAGAACAACATAAATTTCCTGTCTCACAATTCTGGAAGCTGCAAGTCTGAGATCAAGGTGCCAATAGGACCATGCTCCCTGTGAAGGAGCCAGACATACTTCCATTCCAGGCCCCTCTCCCAGTTGTGGTATTTACTTGGCTTATGGAGCAACACTCCAATATTCGCATGGTGTTCTCTCTGTGTGTGTCTGTGCCCAAGTTTCCCCTCTTTGTAGGGACAAAAGCCATATTGGATTAGAAGCCCAGCCTACTCCAGTGTGACTTTATCTTACCTAATTTCATCTGCAACAAACCTACTTCCAAATAAGATCACTTCTGAAGCACTGAGGGATAGGATTTTAACACAGCAATTTGGGGGTGATGTAGTTTGGCCCATAAAATTTTCTCTCTGGTCCCCCCAAATTCATGCCCTTCTAATAATATGTTATTCTCTTCTCAATACCCCTGAAAATCTTAACCCATTCTAGGATCAACCCTAAGTTCATAGTGTCATCCAAGTATCCAGCTCTGAGAGAGTTTCCAGGTATAATTCATCCTGGGGAAAAATTCCTCTCTCTCTATGAACCTCTGAAACCAGATAACACATTATCTACATCTAAAACATAATAATGAGACAGATTTAGGACAGACAGTCCCATTCTAAAAGTGATAAATCAGAAATAAAACAGGAGTCATGAGACTGAAGATAGTCAGAAACCTCACCATGTAAATTCCATTAGGTTTTCAGACAAGAACAATACTGTTTGACTCAATTTTTTGTCCACCGATATGATGGCTCCACTCCTGAGCCCTGGGCAGGTAAGTTTCCATTCCTTTATATCTGTGCTTGTATCTTTCAGGATTATTTTCAAATTTTCCTCATATAAGTCTTACACATTTCTTATTGAGTTTAGTTCCTAAATGTCTTATCATTTTTGTTCCTTTTATAAATGAAATTTTCTCTCCATTACATGTTCTACTGCACTATTTCTTCTGTATGTGAAGATAGTGATTTTAGTATATTTATTTTATATCCTGTTACCTTATTATATTTTTTGTTGTTATACATTTTTAAAGATGAAACATGGTAAATCAATACCCTGTATCTTTCTAGAAAGTGAAACATAAAATGATGAAAAACACTAAAAATTGGCACAGAGGGTTGTTCTTTATTGTCAAAGTTAAATACAGATTTTACAGTATAGTACATTTCATTAATACATGAGACTGAACTAGAATATGTAATGAAAATATTCAAATGAAATATTGGAATCAGTAGCAGATTTTAAAAATGCAGAGCCATGCAGTTACATAAAGATCAATAGCTATTCTGTCACTATTAATGCTTATTATTTACAAATGGGAAAATATTCTTTTCAAACTGCTCATAAAACAAACATCTTGAAATATTCTGGAATAATCTCAACTATTACTATGGAAGAATTTTAGGAAAAAACTTTTAAAAAATCAGGTTTAGCTTCTAACCATTTGAATAAACTGTAAAGACAACCATATTTCTAGATGAAAATCCTCAACAGTTTAACAATATTAATCCTTCTTAAGTATTTATTTTAATTGCATTCTAATAAAAATTCTATTAGATCTTTGGGGCCAGCCCAGTGGTGCAGTGATTAAGTTTGCATGTCCCTCTTTGGTGTCCTGGGGTTTGCCTGTTCAGATCCCAGGTGTAGACCAATGCACTGCTTATCAGAGCATTCTGTGGCAGGAAGCCCAAATATAAGATGGAGGCAGATGACCACAGAAGTTAGCTCAGGGCCAACCTTCCTCAGCAGAAAAGAGGAGGATAGGTGGCAAATGTTAGCTCAGGGCTAGTCATCCTCAAAAAAAAAATAGGAAAAAAATATATTCTATTACATCTTCTGAACTTGACTGAGAGATTTAAAAGATCAACTTAAAGAAACAAACAGGCAAGAAATTGCCAATTTTGAATGTGAATATAGGGATAACAAGGAGAATTGTCCCACTAGATGTTAAAATTCTCATGAACAACATCAATAAAACACGATATTTTAAAGGCATTTGGCATGAGGTGATTGGAAAAGAAGAGGTGAGATGGAAATTTAACCTCATCTACACCGGTTTCTGGTGTAATACACCCACGATCCCTTCTCGTGCAATCCCATGGCTTCTTACACACATTGCTCATCCCCTAAACCATGACCTCAGCTCTGTCCTCTCCTTTGAACTCCTGACTCAGGCACCCAGTGGCCTTGCCTCATCTCCATGCACATGTCTATTGGGAAATTTGAGTCTCAAACTCAGTTCTAAGTTTCCTCTCCAGCGTGCCCAGCCCCAGTGTCCTGAGTGCATCGATAGCACTTCAACCTAACATCACCACCCCTTCACTCAGCCACCACGTCTCTCACCAGGACTCACTCAAACCACTCTCTGCATTCTTGCTTCCTGGACTTTTTCTCCATCAAGCCTCCAGTGATGCTTCTGCACCTAAGTCCTATGATGTCCTTCCTCTCTCTCAATCCTCCAGTGACATCTCAGAGTGGGATTTACCAAGAGGCAGGAGAGTAAAAGCTCTGAAGGCCTTCACTCTGTGAGGCTTTGTGAGTGCTGGCAGTTTCTGGGAGTTGTAGCATGTTATGGTGGGGAGGACAAGCCAGGCTGCAGTCAGGACAAAAGAGAGTGTGAGCATGTCTAGTAAACTGTCCTAAGAGATAATAGAAGAAAGAGACCATTGATTGTTTGTGATTTTCTTTCCTTTTCTAAATGCACATTTACTCTTTGAGTTTTATACATGTCTTTTTTAACCATTTCGCTAAACAAATCTCGATCATCTCTGGTCCTTCTGAGGCTCCTCACAATCCTGGAGGACCTGCCTCTTGGCTCCATGTGTAACCTGATTTTCTATGTTTCTCTAACTTTCTCACCATAACCTGTGGTAATGGATCTTCTTGTCGCTAATCACACATGGCAAGTGAGAGTCTGTCTCATGGTCTTTACCCTTCCTGTTCCCTCTGCTTAAACATCCCTGCCCATATGTTTAATGGCTGACTCCATTGTTTCATTGATGGATCTGATGAAATTTCACATTCTGCATAAAACAAATTCCATCATGATTCTCACCCCACTTTTAACTTTATTCATTGTAGTTATTAATACCTGACATAATATTGTGCATACAGTAGTTTATTGTCTTCATTTACCACAGGAATATGAGATGTATGAGGACAGAATCATTGTTTTCACCATCATGAACCTAGAAGAGTGGTTGGAACATAACTGGTACTAACAAATACTTTTGGAATGAATGAATGAAAAACGGATCATTTAGCACTTTAAGTTAGTCTCTGCTTGCAAACAATCATGTTAGAAATCCATTTCATATCACACCCCCAATAAGTTATTGCTACATTAGAAGTTAAATTTCCAAAAATCTGCTCAAGCTCATTCTTAAAAATATGTAAAGGTGAAAATATTAATGATCCAAAAATCTGTGAGGACTTTCTAAACACAAAGTTCCTGAAAGAAATCATTAAAGTTAATATATTGAACTAAATATTTTTTTAAATTCTTATGGAATAAAATATCAAAATTAAATGAAATAAAAATATTATGGTCCATACAACTCACAGAGTCACTATTAATAATATGTAAACACTTTTATATTTATAAAGAAAAGCTTTCAATACAAAAAATGTACAAAAGATATAAACATATTTCACATAAGTAGTTACAAGGGTAAACATACCAAAATCATATAAACATTAATAATCTAGAAAGGTAGGTTAAAGAAGGATTTTCTTTTCCTATTGACTGAGATGAAAAGGCACATACAATTTAATGCTAGTGCAGGTGAATTTTGAGGTCAAAGCATAATTTGAAGAAGCTTTTGGAAAAGCAATTCAGTTTCGTGCATGAAAAAACTTGAAACTTTATATACCCCCCAGTAAATTGTCTTAGGAAAAGTTACATTCAGAGAATGCTTTCTGTATAAGCACTTTTATTTGTCAAAACTTATAATTTAGAAATCTGAATGCAATGTCACTATTCAATATTAGAGGGGATTGTAACTGAGGTATAATTAATTTCATAGAACATTAACATCATTATTTAGTGTCCAATCATATGCAAACACTTTATGCATTTCAAATTGAAGAGGTTTAATGCAGGCTTTTGGTTGCAGAGGTGGCAAAAGGCTGGAGAGAAGGCTGGGGAATCAGGAAGGGGAGTGTTGTCACCCAAGGACCAGGAGTTCTCAGCAACCTTGGAGCCCCACATCCCCCTCACTGCTGAGCTGATGAGACCCTCCCTCTTTGGGCTACTTCTGGGACCCTCCCCTGCTGCAACCCAGATGACTGCATCCCAGCAATGCCACTGAAACTGCCTTTGGGGTGCTGGATCCCACAGCTGCTGCACAGTCCTCAGCTGCCTACAGCTGTTGCAGCAGCCAGAGACCATCACCAGAAGCAGGAAAAGAGATGCAATTTCTTTCTTCCTCCCACTCTTCAGTGCTCCCAAGGGACTGAACATTCAGAGACTTATAGGAAACCAAGTGATAAAGGGGTCTGGATGAACCATCTGCAGCTGAAACCCAGGAGGTCACAGCTGGCTCCAGACTGCAAGTGTGGGCCTTACAAACAGAAGTCACAATCTGGACAAAGGGTGTCATGAACAAAGGATGGCATGGGAAAATGATCAACATAGTTCCACAACACACATGCAAAACAGGCTCTGAAATTTGACTACAAGTTCCATGAGGGTGGGTTTGCTTCTATCTTGTTACCTGTTTTATCTCTACTGCCTGGTGCATGGTATATACTCCATAAATATTTGTAGTTTGAATGCAAGATATAACATTTAAGGCATGATTTTTGTCTGGGTAATTGCATTATGGTTTAATTTTAAGGGGATAATCTTTTGTGCTTTTATATTTTTCTATAATTAGCATTCAACATTTAAATTAAAAACAAGTGCCCTAAAAATGCAATGCAATGTTGGGACAACATAGATTTCAAATGAGTGACAGAAGAAAGAGGACAATAAGTAACCTAATGAAGAGTGATCCAGACAAAGGTGTAAAGGAGACCACCTCAGTTTTAGTCTCAGTCATTGTACTGATTAGTGGTGCTGTCTTTGATACACCAATTAGACTAAGAGTTTTAGAGTCTGCATCTGTGAAAGATGAGAAGAGCAATGTCAATACTTCACAGAATAATTTTGAAGATTAAATGAGGACATATACATGCATACAAGAAAACTGTGTGGTAAAGTGAAAAAGGCGAAGGCTATATATAAAATAAGACACAATTCATAGATAAGATTTTATTGGTGAGGTGTGATTTGAGATTATTGCTAATATTGGTTAAGATTTCTAGTGTACAATAAAAGGAGATAAGAAAAAAGACATGAGAAGAAAACCACAAAAGTGCAACAGACATTTTTATTAGCTTTTTAAGCTGTCTTAATAGCACTCTTTTTTGAAGTCCCATATGGGATTTATCAACAGAAAACTTTCATCCACTCCTTTAATGGACATAATAAAGCCAGAGATGATGTCACTCTACTCTCTCTCTTTATAGAGTTAACAACAGCCACACTCCAACAGCTCATCTAGTTGAGGATTGTGGCATCACCTGATGCTGAGTTCAATCAGGTAGGATGACAGAACCGCAGGAGCAAAAGGGTAACGATTGTTTTTCACCTGTTCTGCTTCTGACACATTCTGTTAATTCTTGACCATATTTCCCTGATCCTTTTCGTATCATCTATTTTTACGGAGAAAAACAAATGTGCATTTTTTAAACTTTTATATATCACTTGTTTTCTGCAACTTACTCATAAATCAGTTTTTAATTTCTGATTATCTGTGAGCAAAAGAATATACATTGCTCCTAGATTATTGGGCAATAACTTTGTTTTATTGAGACTGAAATTTTACAGGAAAAGAGGGTCTTATTTTATTTTGAGTGGGGATTATTTCTGCTAGTCAGAACACTGAAATAAATGTCTCAATCATATTTGTCTTTTCCAGATGAAACAGAGAGTAAGTGGCTAATACCCACAGTGTAGACTGTGCAGGGAGGACTGTGTTCCTGGAGAGCTAAGGCAGCAATCCAGGCTCTGGGACCCACACTTCAGCTGAGACATGGGTTCTCCATCGGCCGAGTTGTGTGATAGTAGGCAGATGTCCTGGAAACCCAATTTTTTTGTTTTTATCTGTAAAGGCACATAATAAGTTGCGTAAGTACCTCATAGGCTCTCGGGGAAGATAAAATGTGCTAAAGCAATAGCACAATTGCTGAGATGCTGCCAGCTTCAAATTAAGATTCAATATTCTTCTACCATCACTATTAATAATTCCTCAAGTTAAGTATGCACTAAGCTGTTTACATTAAACTCAAGGAATTGGATAGAGCAGATTAAGAATGAGCAGGGAGGCCAGTTGCCTTGTAGACAGTATTCCTCTGTCTGTCTGGTGTCCTAGGTGGGCTGCTGGGTGACTTGATCACAGTCACCGCCATTTACAAAAATGCAACAAAGGTTTGCCCAGAACCCCCGTCAGCCCTCCCGCTCTCCCTCCATTCACTCACAAAACACCTTTGAGGTCTACACATGTGCTAGTCACTTTGCTGGCCCTTGCTTCACTATGACAACAAACATAGACCCAGTCAGCAAGTGTGTTTTGTGTTTATTAGACTGTTTTTAAAATTTGCACAGAGCTCAGCTTTCATCTGCCATATGGGGTGGAATTTGACAAGCTTATATTTTTTTAATGCTATGTGTCCCAGATTTGTTGGATATGTATATTGACATCAAATTCATTTTTACTGCTGTCTAATGTTTCAGCACCCCAGAACATGGGACTGTTACTAAGTTGAATACTGTAATTGGTCTTTGGAATTATTGCAAGAATACAAAATGTATTTGAAACTTGGAAATTGAAATATGCCTGTATCTTAACCACTTCTAAACTCTTCTCAGAAAGAAGTGTCAAATATTCTTCTGGTTCGTAAGGACTTTTACAGTGTAGCACTTAACATGTCATAAATTGAAAAATTGCAAACATTTAATCTCCGTAAGAGAAAAGTTAGAAAAAGCTATTACTGATTTTCTTCAGAAAGGCCAAACGTATTTTGCTTCTATTGTTCTTTCTTATTTATTTTTGTAGCTCTTTTAAGACTACTTTAAATCATATTTATGTAATATTTCTCCCTGAAAAGACTGATGTGACCTCCTTATCTGTAACTAGGTTTAATTCTTTTCTTTGATTCATCTCCAGCATCTAACACATACATAGGCTGTGAGCAGCCAAATAGAAGAGGAAACAGTGAAATGGAGTCAGAGACATCTCAGTCTCATTCAATTTTCCTTTCTACATCTCATTTTCCATGAACAGTTGATTTCTATAGACAATATAACAGATTATATTTGCAAAACCAGCTGACGCCCTCTTCTGTAAGTGGCAATGACCTTCTAAACACTAGTCCTTCTCCCTGAAATTTAGAACAAATGGTACAAGCTTTAAGGAGATGAAGTTGGAGAAGAGTGTACTAGACAGAACTGAGATGAGATTCTTCATAAACTTCTCCTTAATCAGGGTTAAAATAAGAAACACGTATTACATATTTATTTGTATTTCATATTTATATATATTTATACAGATATACATATTTATGTAGAGTTTATATATATTTATATAAAGTCTTCTATGCATGTATATAGTCTGGGACTACAGAAATTATTAAAATTAAATTCACTTTTTGAGTTAGGTTTTCTTTTTTTATGCTTTATTCTAAAAATTTGTTTAACACTCATTTAACACATTCAAGCTCAGTGATAGTATTGGGGCTGCAAATATGACTAACAAAGAATTTTTTAAAATGAACATATATATTTTTCTTAGTGTACCTGAAACAGCTAGCCTTAAACTGAGGAAATTTCACATCTAATTTGCAACTTCCAAATATACAATATAGTGTTATTAACTATTATTTACAATAGTGGTGATGCTGTATAGTACATCCCCATGGCTTATTTATTTTATAACTGTGTTTGTACTTTTTTGACTCTCTTCACCCAGTTTGCCCACCTCCACCCTTTGCCTCTAGTAACCAGCAATCTATTCTCTGTATCTATGGGCTTACTTTTCTTTTTTAAGATTCCACACATAAATGAGATCATGTGGTATTTGTCTTTTTCTATCCTACTTATTTCACTTACATAATGCCCTTAGGTTCCATCCATGTTGTCACAAATATAAAGATTTCATTATTTTTATGGTTGAATAATATTTTATTGTATATATAGGTGTGTGTTATATGCATATATACACACACATAAATATATATGTATACCACATTTTCTTCATGCATTCATCCATCCATGGACATTTAAGTTGTTTTCATATATTGACTATTGAAAATAGTGCTTCAATGAACAACGGGTTGCATATGCATCTTTTCAAGTTAGCGTTTCTGTTTTCTTCTGATAAATTACCTAAAAGTAGAATTGCTGAAATCTGTGGTAGTTCTACTTTGGATTTTCTTGAGAAACCTCCATACTCTTTTCAATAATGGCTGAACCAATTTTCTTCATCACCAATAGTGCACAGGGGTTCTCTTTTCTCAACATCCTCACCAGCATTTGTTATCTCTTGTCTTTTTGGTGATAGCCATTCTAAAAGGTGTGAAGTGATATCTCATTGTGTGTTTTATTTGCATTTCCTTGATGATTAGTGATGTTGAGCATCTTTTCACCTACCTGTTGGCCATCAGTATGTCTTCTTTAGAAAAATATCTATTCATATCCTTTGCCCATCTTTTAATAAGATTAGTTACTTTTTTGATATTGAGTTGTATGTCTTATTTTTATATTTTGACTATTAATGCCTTATCAGATATATGATGTGCAGATATTTTCTCCTATTCAGTTGATTGCTTTTTCATTTTCCAAATTCTTGTATGTATAAATAGATACTAAGATTGGTGAACCAGAGTAACAATCTCATAAGTCAGTAATAGTAACAGCCATCTCTTACATAGATTCTGCTCAGTAAGTACTGTAGATATCAATTCTTTAAGCTTACAGTATATACACTTATTTATCTGCAACTAGTAATGTTCCTAGCACTTTGATCATTTTACCTCATTTAACCCTCACAATATCTGAGGTCAAACATTATTATCCTCTTTTTTCATTGAGTAGACAGAGAGATGGTGCATAGAGGATGAAGTGGACCCACAGCCACAGTCCAGCCTCAGAGTTTGGGCTCCTTACTTGGTGCCCCTAGAATATCTAAGAGGTTGGCTATTGGTGAGAAGCCAGACTTGTTCCTGTTATTTCACACAACCACAGTCCCTCACAGCATAGTTTGATCCTACAGGCAAAGGGTGTTCAAACTTTCAGAATGGTATTTACCCACATTAAGTTTCAGTTACTTTCTAAATCTTTCTTATATGGAATATACCTTCCCAAGTTTTAGGATCCCAGTTGGATCCTTAAACCAGAGATGTTGATTCTACTCTGACTTCTACAACAAAATTTTCTAGAAATAAGAGGTGTGATTTATCTTTTTTTTAATGATTTACTTTTTGTTTTTGCATGGGGAAGTGATTTTGCAAATTTCCACACTTGATAATAAACAACGTTATCTATCATCAGAAAATCTCATGACCTTGAACTACGGCAATCTTGCTACGAGTGAAGGATTCTTTTCACCTACAGTTGCAAATTCTTAATTTTCTAGTAATACTGTTGAGTTACAGGTAACTTACAATTGCCAAATCTACAGATCCCTGGAACCACCTCCTGTTAGCACAATTGGGTTGGCATGTGCACTCACCCACACACACAGACACACAAACACAAACTCACAAATCATTAATTTCTGTTGATCGTATCCCATGAACAATCTATTAATCCCAAAGCTCTCCTTGGTGATCTAGGTGAAATCTCATGGACAACACCATGTTGGTGGCCAACAACATCAAATGGTCAAATTTCATTCTGATGGGATTCTTCAGTCAATCCAAGCACCCAGTCCTGCTTTCTGTGGTCATTTTTGTGGTTTTCCTGATGACCTTGTTTGGAAACACCATCCTGATCCTTGTGGTATACTCTCAAACCCACCTCCACACCCCCATGTACTTTTTCATCAGTCAGCTGTCTCTCATGGACATGATGTACATTTCTGTTACCGTGCCCAAGATGCTGATGGACCAGGTCATGGGTGTGAATGAGATCTCAGCCCCTGAATGTGAGATGCAAATGTTTCTGTATCTGTCACTATTAGGGTCAGAATGTTTCCTTCTAGCTGCCATGGCCTATGATCGCTATGTGGCCATCTGTCATCCACTCCATTATCCTATTCTCATGAACCATAGGGTATGTCTCCTTTTGGTGTCTGGCTGCTGGTTCCTAGGGTCAGTGGATGGCTTCATGCTCACACCTGTCACCATGACCTTCCCCTTCTGCAGGTCCCAGGAGATCCATCATTTCTTCTGTGAGGTCCCTGCTTTAATGAAGCTCTCCTGCTCAGATACCTCTCTCTACGAGATGCTCATGTACCGGTGCTGTGCACTCATGCTCCTCATACCAGTGATAGTCATTTCAAGCTCATATACTTTTATCCTCCTCACCATCCACAGGATGAACTCAGCAGAGGGGTGGAAGAAGGCCTTAACCACTTGTTCTTCCCATATGATGGTGGTCACCCTCTTTTATGGGGCTTCGGTCTACACCTACATGTTCCCCAGCTCCTACCACACACCTGAGAAGGATATGGTTGTATCTGTATTTTACACCATAATCACTACTGTTCTAAACCCTTTAATCTATAGTATTAGAAATAAGGATGTCACGGGAGCTCTAAAGAAAATGTTGAATGTGGGAACTGTCTTTCAAGAAACTATCAAGTAGGAAATTTTGGTACTAATGGTTTATTTTCCTTCTCTCTACACATCAGAAGTTTAGGACCTTATGCCAATGTTGTTCCTCAGATTCTCACACAATGATGTGTTGTCCTATATTCATCCCTTTTGAAGGTATTGATTTCTTGTACTGGAAAGCTCTTCATTTTATACTCCTTCTGCATTGAAAATATTTATACAATCACATCAATATTACATTTTCTGAAGTTGATAACTGCACTGTGACTCTATGGGAGAATATTCATATTCTTAGGAAATATATAATGAAAATATTTAGAGAAAAATCATAAGGTGTGCAGCTGATGAGGTAAAGAGAGAAAAAGTGATGAAGTCAAAGGGTTATAATGTTAATAGATGAATATAGCTAAAGGGTATATGAGTGTTAATTGCATCATTATTATTCATGTTTTCTGTAAATTTGAAATTAATGAAAAATAAAGAGTAAAGTATCAGACTTTCTCAGTTTCTTTGAGTTCCTACTTTCTGCTTGGTGGCAATTTAAATGATGGATCATAGAAATTATGCTCATTTTAATGTGGTTGATCATTACTGTGACAATCCTGTCATCTGCCCACATTTACTGAAGGCTGGGTTGTTCTTCATGGTCAAATCTTGAAGGCATCTAGTGAGTGTTTTACCTCTCTGAGATAGTAACTTGTGGTAGACTGAGTATCCAAGATCATATAAGTTACTGTGGGAAAAATATTAACCCCATGTGTAAGATGGATTTAGGGAAGTTTCCCTGCATGAGGTGGTATCTGAGATGATATTTCAAACACGTAACTTATTAAATAAGCAGAGGAAGAACATCAAACATTCAATTCTTTATTTCTTCAGCCAACGTTTCTTATGCTATGTTATAATAAAAATAACAGTTCCTAGACAAATGAGTTTAAACTCATAATAAAGCATGGCTACTGTAGCCAAGGAACTTGAATTGTAGGCATAGTTTGTACAAATTGTTGTAGTAAAATAAATAGATTCTTTTGATGCTCATGTGGAAAGGGCACAGCTCATTAGGACACATCAGCTCTAGCTTTGAGATGCAAATTAAGCCAAGCAAGGGGGCTGAGAGAAGACCCTGGAGATCAGTGTTGAATGGTGACAAATATTGTTGTCAGATGAGTACACTAAGCTGGACAGGGGGGTTGTGCTCAGGGAAATGATGCCATGGAAAAGGTAGGGTATGAGCAAAGGTGAGATGTTTGACAAGCAACAGATGTAAGTGTTCCAATAGCACTTCTTTCCTGCTTCAACGTATAGCCTAGTTTCCTGTCCTTTTGTGACCCAAGGTTTTACAAACAATAGTAAAATGTTCAGACTTGCATTTGAGAAATGTTAAATTGTGGTAATCAATTGGAAAAGTCCAATACTGGAGATAAGGAGACCATGTGAGTGAGAACAATAAACTGAAGGGTGTTGATCTAAGTGGAAAGGACCATGGCTTAACACCAGGAGGGACATGTGGCAGTATTTGGGGTCAGCGGTGCCTTGTTGAACCTGTTACATAAAACTGCACACCGTTGCAAGTCTACAAATTCCCGATTGGCTGTGTCAACTTATGAATTATCAGGTGGTTTCAACAGTACAAATTCCCTTTACCTCTTGACATACTCAATTACTTCATGACCGTAAAATGAGGATGTTTCAGTATTTGGGGAAACAATTTTGGAAGACCAGTTTACATTAATTTTGTTGCAGTCAGAATGAATAAAATTTGCACTCTCTAACGTTTAAAAGAAATGAGAAGTACCCCTCAATTTTCTGAGCTATGATGATACACACTTACAACACCCTAGACATGGGGAACAAAACAACAAAATGTGATCTGGAACCATATTCTTCCAAAATGACATTTTTGCTGTCTCAAGCAAAGAGGAAAAAAAGATAAAAATGTTTTCAGAAGGATGACTTTTTTAAATAAATTGTTCAAAATACAATTTATTGAGACTTACTTTTTTTCCCAACCTACAGTGTATCTTCCATAGCCTCTACTAATAAGGATTTAAAAAACTGGGCAGCTTGGAAATTCTTATCGAAATTATATATAGTATATAATATTCAGAATTCCTAGACATAGAACAATTTCCCAGTTCCAGACAGAAAAGAATAAGAGAAAGTGTTTCTGGCACTTAAGTGTACTTGCTGACAGTGCCAAACAAGGAGCTGTGCACTGAAGTAGTTTACAGTTTTCACATTTCAGAATGTGTTCATGTTTCTGCTCATGATGCCACCAGTATTTGGCCAGAGATCACTTACACCTCATAAAAAGAGGCTCTCAGGGTTTTTACATTCTCTAAAGGACATTAAAAACTATGATTGGACTTCTTGCCAATTTTACAAGTAAAGCAGTAAAGATTAGGTAGAGAAACTTGCAATGTTTTTCAAAAACATTCTGCTTTTTAAAATTTCTTCAAAAGTTTGAAAAAATAGGAGACAAATTAATTTTTCTATGGATGACTCAGGAAATTGGGCTTAATAAAATTGGATGCATATAAAATCACATTTAACATAATTTTTATTGATGTTTTCCTTCTTTCTATACTCCCTCAGAATATTTACATTGACAACTACTGACACAAACAGCAGATATTGTCATCATTTTCCTGGTTTGCATGACACTATTCCTTTCCCACTCATTTACTTTACTCTTCTCAGGGCTGACCTCATGGGAATGTGGCCTGTGTGCTTGCATCGGGTCTCACACTCAGAAAGACACTTTGCTTGGTTTAATACTCTGTTGTTGAAATCTCAAAATTCTCAATAATTTTATCTCTGAGTATGCATGTGAGCAGGGGAACTAGGCTAGATGGCAGCATTAGAATGCAATTTTGGTCCAGCAATAGCACCTGCACTTGTGGGCTCAGGAAGCCTGTACATGGAGCAATTGACCTGGCCTCCCCATGTGCACACACACATCTGTGTTCAAAGAATGACAGGATGCAAAAGGACTGTCTGGGTTGGGACCTGGAACTAAATGGGTGGTAGTGATGTCAACAGCAGCTGCAGATGGAGCATCAATCGTAGAAGTGACCACTGCACAGAAGGGAGGAGTATCTCCGTCTGCCAGGAAAAATGACCCATGATGGGAGCAAGGTCTGACTTATCCATCCATCCCAGAGACCATCCTTGTGTCATTAGCAAAATTATTAACTATCTCACCAGAGTTCCAGGACAGGGAATCCTAGGGAAATTAGGATGTAAACTATGTCCTAAATTGTTTTAAATAAAAGTACACACATAGTCATTGCAATACAGCATTGGAAGTCATTAGAATTCACCAGCAACATTGCAAAGAAAATGTCCACAGGCCTAGAACTTTAAATAAGATGTACAGATAATTTAAAAATTAATACGAAAGACAATTGATGGAAAAGAACACTCTTTTCATATGAAGTTTAAAAAATAAATCATTAACCAAAGAGAAAAATAAAATTATTTTAACATGTAATTGAAATACAATGATAAAATGAATAAACAAGCATTTGAAATATAAAACCATTTCCTGTGTCTTATACAAAGTCCACAGATTACCATAAATTTGAGAGGAATCATTAAAATGCCATAGATTAAATTTACACTTAAAATTAAACTTTAAATCAAGAAATTGATTTATATTGAAATTGATGGGTTGAAATCTACTTATAATAGAAATCTTTTCAGAAAAAAATTTGAGTTATCAGTTTTACATGTATTTACAAGCTAGTTTTGTCCAGATATGAGTGATTTTCTTCTGGTCTAGATTAATTTTACTACTTGAACCCTATGCATAAAATATTTTTACTTACTATATATGATTAGTGAACTTATAACCAGGTTCTGGGTACATAAGCAAAAAACTCTGTCTACATTTTCACAGTGCATATTCTTTGAATCACTCTTCCTAGGACCCCCATCACCTCTTTGTTTCTCAGGCTGTAGATGATGGGCTTGAGCATTGGGGTCAGGATGGTATAGAAGACAGCCAGAATCTTGTCCTCCATTGGAGATTGGAGGGACCTTGGGCATAGATAATTGTAAACAAAGGGAGCATAATAGAAAGTCACCACAGTCAGGTGGGTGTTTCAGGTGGAATAGATCTTCTTCCTCCCTTCTGCTGAGTGCATGAGGTGGACAGCAAGGAGAACGCAGCCATAGGAACATGTAATTCCAATAAAAGGAAACACCAGAAAGAGGGTGGTGCTCATAAACACTGTGTACTCTTAAACCCAGTTATCCATGGCAGCCCAGAGTCAACATGGCTGGGACATCACAGAAGAAATGGTCGATGGCTCTGAATAGACAATAGGGGATATGGAAGACATATGTGGTGTGGGCACAGGAGTTGATAGAACCCATCATCCAAGATTCTATTATCATCATCACACACACTCTTTTGCTTGTATGAATGGAATAGTGGAGAGGAAAGCAAATAGCCACATAACGATTATAGGCCATAGATGTCAAGAGCAGTGCTTCTGCAATTGCTAAAGTCAAGAAGAGGAAGCTATGAATCCCACATCCAATGAAGGAGATAGACTTGTTTCCAAACAGAAAATTGGAAGCCACTTTGGGGACAATGGTGGAGATCTAGTTCAGGTCAATGAGGGAGAGCTGACTAATTAGGAAATACATAGGATTGTGGAGATGACTGTCAAGGAGGATGAGAAGGATCACAGACAAGTTTCTAAGCAGAACCATTAGGAAAATGAGAACAATGAGAATGAAGAGGACCAGGCCAATTCTTGATGGTGGAAACAACCCCAATGAATGAAATCAGTGGATGTTTGATTATAATTTTCCATGGGGCATTGACATGTTTTTTACTAGAGGGAAACACAAGAGTAAGTTAAGTGTAAAACTATAAGCTATTGACTTTCTAACCTTAAAAAACTATAATTTTTAACTTGTTATTATAGTCAGACAGTGTATTATTTAAAGTTTTACATCTCTTAAATGAAGAACAGAACTGATTTTGGAAGAAAGAAACCTTGTTTTCCAACCCAGAGATTAAAATTTGAATATGCAAACATTTGTTGCCAAAGAGTTTTCCAAGAAATCTTTAAAATTATTTCAAAAACATTTCAATTATTACTTTATTAGGATAAGTATGTTTTACTGCCCTACACAGACTCACATTTCAGCAAAATCAGATGTATTCAAAACATAAGCATAGAAAATCTATCTAAATTTATACATTGTAGAGTTCTAGTATCAATAAATTTTATGACCCTTTAAGTATGATTTTTCTATCATATTTAAGCCCTAAAACTTACCTATAAAACTACAGTAGCCTATCAGCTCATGTTGAGGCGTTATATTTCTTTCTTAAGTCTACTTGGCAAAGTAAAGTCAAATCAAATTTTCCTGAAGTCAGGTATTATCATTTGTTTCATTTGTTCTGAAATGTAGCATGAATCCTTATTGTCCAGTTCCACTTACACAAAGTCATCCTCTTCTGCCTCCTCATTTAGGTTCTAAATGCTGCAGTTAAAGAAGACCCTTTACTGGAACATCTAAACACACATTCATTGTAGCTCTCGCGACTCTGCTCAAGCTCTTCCAAATAGCATAGTCTCTGTTTCTCTGCTTCTCTAACATGTGTATATTATTATACATTTCTTTATGAAACTTTGTCTTATTCATTTTTCCCTTTTGTTTACTTGTATTTAATATTGTTTCCAAGTCTAGAAAAGTGTGTGAATTTAAGTCCATATATTTGTCATCTCTCCCTCTTAAAACTCAATTCTTATGATAATAAAGAAATAGATATTTTATAAATTAAAAGACAGTAAGTGAGCAAAAGACACAGTGATAGATGAAATAGTTCAGGACGTTTGAAATAATGAATTTGGATAGAGAAATGGTCAGTTACTTAAATGGAAAACAGGAAGTGGCACCTTGAGAGTCTTCTTCATGGAATTAGGAGGAGGAATTATCAAGAGACATTATAAGTTAAGAAGATCCACACAGTATGTGGTGTTTTAGTCTTAAATATCATTTTAAAGCCCAATGTTACCAGACTTTTAAGGAAGTTCCCAACATGAAGGAGGAAGATTCACAAATATGCATACATACACACAAACCCACATACCTATTCACACACAATCTGCACAAATATAAAGTGAGTTATATGTGGTTGGGAAGATGCAGAAAGAGAGTGCATTTTTAGGAAATAAGATTGCTATATTCAAAGAAATATGAGACATTATTAATCCACAACATAAATATTATTAGATATATAAAAAGGAGTACCATGGAACAAGAAAGTCTTTTGCTAATTAAAAAACATAATAATTGATTTTAAAAATTAAGTGAACCTTTCAAAGGCAAAGTGAAAAAAATCTACCAGAAGTAAAAGAAAAAAACAACAGCAGCATCAAAATATTGCCATTTTGAAAGTTTAAGAGAAGTAGAGAATTAATATAGGGAAACAATCTATGCTTTTCGTCATTCCTAGAAATGCATGTAACAAAATAATAATGGAGTTAATATTATCAATGGAAAACATTTTTTGGAATTGATATATATATATATGATCTGTCATATTCAACAGCATGTACATAATATAGAAAAGTAAATAAGAAATATTTTATTAAAATATATTTTCTTGAAAATTATAAATATCTTTGTGGAAACATTTTCTAAAAATTATCAACATTGTCAATACATTTATGGCCCTAAAAGCACCTTGACAGAGAAAATAGCAATAATAATGAAACGAACTATATATGGAGTATTAACCAAAATACTATAAGTTTTTAAAATAATTTATACTTTTATATTTTAGAAATATATACTAGAACATGGGACAATGCTCTCAACTTTGCCACCCCAGGTACAAAGTGAGATGTAACTATGTTGAAAGGATGAGAAAAGGGAAAAAGAACTGGAGGTGGTGGTATGTGGAGAAGGAAAGTCTCCATCCACAGTGGTTGAGGTGATGAGTCAAAAGACGATATATGATGTTTATTAATTATTAGAAGATAAGTATATTGGCAGAAAATATATGGAAATAGAGGATAAAGGTGGTAAAGCAATATGAATTATTTGCCTTGGGGATCTGGAAGGGGGGGTTACGGGAACATAGTTTTACTCTGTGGCTGCTGAAATCATATTCTTGCATTACTTGAAAAAGATACTAAAGTGATGTAAAATTGATGTCACAGTTACAAATTTACCTCACAACTAACATTATACTCAATTGTGAAAGACTGAAAGCTTTTCCTCTAAGATCAAGAACAAGTAAGGATGCCCACTTTTGTCACTTCTAGTCAACATAGTACTGATGGATTAAATAGAACAATTAGGCAAGAAAAACAAACAAAAAGACATGCAAATTGGTGGGAAGAAGTAAAACTATCTTGGTTCAAAAACAACAGAATCTTATATGGAGAAAATTCTAAAAAGTCCACAAAAAAGTCTGTTGAAACAATAAATTCAGCAAAGTTGCAAGGTATGAAATCAGTTCTGTTTCTATACACTAATAATGTAAGATCTTAAGAAGAATTTAAGAAAACAATTACATTTACAATGTCATCAAAAACAACAAAATACTTAGGAATAAACTTAACAAGGAAGGCAAAAAAATTTGTGCACTGAAACTCAAAAAACATTGCTGAAAGAAATTGAAGAAGAGATAAATAAATAGAAAAACATCCTTTGTTAATGGAATGGAAAACTTAATATTATTAAGATGACAATACTACCATAAACAAACTTCAGATTCAATGAATTGCCTATCATAATCCCAATCAGGTTTTTTGCAGAAATAGACAAATACATCCTAAAATACATATGGAAGCTCAAGGTACCCAAATAGCCAGTCTTATAAAAGAATTGGAAAACTCATTCTTTCCAATTCAAAACTTACTACAAAACTACATTAACAAAAAGAGTGTAGTATTGGCATAAATACAAATAAACCAATAAAATAGAGACACCAGAAGAAACACTTTCACCTATGTGGTCAAATAACTTTTGACAAGGGTCTGAAAACCATCCAATGGGGTTGTCTTTTCAACAAACATTGGTGAGAGAACTGAATATCTACATGCAAATAATGAAATTATACCATTACTTGACATCATACACATAAATTCACTTAAATGGTTCCAAGAGCAAAATGTAGAGTTAAAGTCAATAAAATTTTAAAATAAAACCAAGGGGACACATTTCATGACATTGGGTTTAGTTATGTTTTACTAGATATGACACAAAAACATGTGTAACGATAAAAATAAGGATTAATTGGACTTCATCAAAATTATACTCTATATCAGAAGAGATTTGTAAACAATTATAACATCAAGTCTGGAGAGAAAGACGGCATCAAATATAACTGTAACCATCTTAACTTTGTAAGAAACCTACAATACAAAAAGAGATAACTTGTGACAATAAAAATAGAAGGAGAACATAAAAGGACAGAACCTACAAAGGTCAATGGAGAAAAAATGCTATAAGCATGAAAAAACTGTCTCATTTATAACGTCTTTTATGCAAACTTTATGGTAACTATAAAATAAAAAATTAGAACAGAGTCACAAAACATAAAAAAGAGGAACCTGAGAAACACATCACACAAAACCACCAAAGCGAAGTGGCAGACAGAAATACAAGGAAAATGAATGAATAGAAATACAGAAAAGCCAGAAAATAAAAGATAAATGACACTACTAAGCCCACATATATCCATAATCTCTCTAAATGTAAATGGATTAAATTTACCAATCAAAAGACAGAGAGGATTAGATGGAGTAAAATATAAGAGCCAACAATATGCCACGTCCAGGAAACGTATCTCAGCTATACAGGCAAACACAAGCTCAGAGTGAAGGGATAGAAGATGATACCCCAGGAAATGGCAACCAAAAGAAAGCAAGTGTAGCCATACTTGTATCAGACAAAATAGACTTCAAGACAAAAGATAGAAGAAAGAAACAAAAAAGGGCATTAAACAATGATAAAAAAGACATTCCACAAAAATGACATAACATTTATTAATATATGTTCACCTAACATAGGAGCTGCAAAATATATGAAGCAACTAAACAGAACTAAAGGGAGAAATTCACAGCAACACTATAATAGTAGGGGACATTAGCATCCCAGTTACATCAATGGATAGATTGTCTAGATAGAAAGTCAGCGAGAAAACACTGGCCTTAAATGAAACACTAGACCACATCGACGTAATAAACACATATGGACTATTCCATCCAAAAGCAGCAGATACATATTATTCTCAAGCGCACATGGAACATTCTCAAAGATACATTCTATGTTGGGAAAAAAAACAAGCCTCAATAAATTCAAGAAGATTGATATCATAAGATTGTTTACTGATCACAATGATATGAAAATAGAAATCAAGTACAAGAAGAAAGCTACAAAATTTACAAATATGTGGAGATTAAAAATACAATACTGAACAACCATTGGATGAATGAGGAAATCAGAGGAGAAGTTATAAAACACTTGGAGACAAAAAAAAATATATAGCATATCAACACTTACGGGATGCAGCAAAAGCAGTACTAAAAGGGAAGTACATAGAAATGCAGGGCTGCCTGAAGAAACAAGAAAAATCTCAAATAAACCATCTAACATTACTAATTACCTAAAATAACTAGAAAAGAAGAACAAACGAAGCCCAAAGTCAGTAGAAGGAAGAAAATAATAAAAATCAGATCAGAAATTAATGAAATATACACTAAAATGACAATAGAAATGATTAATCAAACTAAAAGCTCATTCTTTGAAAAGGGAAACAAAACTGACAAACCTTTATCTACACTCACAAAGTAAAAGAGAAAGAAGGCTGAAATAAAATCTGAAATAAAAGAGGAGAAATTACCATAAATACCACAGAAATGCAAAGGAATATAAGAGAATACTATGAAAAGCTATGCACCAACATAGTGAATAACCTATAAGAAGTAGGTAAATACTTAGAATCATACAAACTCCCAAAACTGAATCAAGAAGAAATAGAGAATATGAATAGGCCAATCACAAGTGAATATATTGAAACTATAATCAAAGACTTCCCAAAGTATCAAACTCCAGGATGAGGTGAATTCTACCATATATTCAAAGAAGATTTAATAGTCATCCTCCTCAAAATATTGCAAAAATTGAACAGGATGGAACACTTTCAAACTCATTTTATGAGACCAACATTATCCTGATACCAAAACCAGACAAGGATAACACAAAACAGGAAAATTACAGGCCAATATCACTGATGAACATGGATGCAAAAATCCTTAACAAAATATTAGCAAAGCCAATACTACCATACATTAAAAGGATCTTACACCACAATCAAGTAGGATTTATTCCAGGGACACAGGGATAGTTCAACATCTACAAGTTAATCGATGTCATACATCGCATTAATAAAATGAGAATAGAAATCACATGATCATCTCAATAGACAGAAAGAAAACATTTGACAGAATTCAGCATTCACTTAAGATAAAAACTCTGAATGGCATGGCTATACAAGGAAAGTAATTTAACATAATAAAGGCCGTATATAACAAACCCACAGCCCATATACTCAATGGTGAAAAAATGAAAGCCATCCTTTTAAGAACAGTAAAAAGTCAAGGATGCCCTCCCTTGTCAGGCTTATTCAATATAGAATTTGAAGTCCTAGCCATAGCCATTAAACAAGAAAAGCAAATAAAATGGATCAAACTTGGAAAGAAAGAAATGAAACAGTCCATATTTAAGATAACATGATTCTATATAGAAAATCATAAGGAATATACAAAAAACGATTAGAAATAATTAACAAATAAAGTAAAGTTGCAAGGTACAAAATCAACATGTAAAAATCAGTTGTGTTTCTATACACTGATAAGAAACTAGCAGAAAGAGAGATCAAGAATGCAATCCCATTTACATTCATAAAAAATGAATAAAATAACTCAGAATAAATTCACCCAAGGAGATGAAAGACCTATGCACTGAAAACCATAACACGTTATGGAAAGAAATCAAAGAAGATATATAGAAATGGAAAGATATTCCCTGCTCTTGGATTGGAACAATCAACAAGGTTAAAATGCCCATATTTCTTAAAGCAATCTACATATTGAGTGCAATCCCAATCAGAGCCCAAAGACGTTTTTCACAGTAGAACAAAGAATCCTAAAATTCATATGAAACAGCAAAAAATCTTGAATATCCGAAACAATCCTGAGGGAAAAGAACCAAGCTTGAGGTAGCACACTCACTGAATTCAAAATATACTGCCAAGCTATAGTCATCAAAACAGCACGATTTTGGGGGAGAAACAAGCACATAGATCAATCGAACAGAATTCAAAACTCAGAAATAAAACCAAACAACTATGAACAACTAATCTTTGACAAAGGAGCCAAGAACATACCATGGATAACAGACAGTCTCTTCAATAAATGGTGTTAGGAAAGTTGGACAGCCACATGAAAAAGAATGAATGTACACTATTATCTTAGAATATACATGAAAATTATCTCAAAATGGATTAAAGCCTTTTTAATGTAAGACACGAGACCATAAAACCCCTGGAAGAAAACATAGGCAATATACTGTTTGACATTGGTCTTTTTGTGTGTGTAAGGAAGAGTGGCCCTGAGCTAACATCTGTTGCCAATCTTCCTTTACTTTATGTGGGATGCCCCCAGAGCATGGCTTGATGAGTGGTGCTAGGTCTACACCCAGGATCCAAATCTGCGAACCCCCAGGCTGCTGAAGTGGAGAATGTGAAGTTAGCCACTACACCACAGGACTGGCCCATGACATTGGTCTCAGCAGAGTCTCTTTGAATACAACTGGTGCATCCACTATGGGAAGCAGTATGGAGTATCCTCAGAAAATTAAGAATAGATCTACCATACGATCCAGCTATCCCACTGCTGGGTATTTATCCAGAGAACTTGAACATGCAAAGGCCTAAAGATACTCGCACCCCTATGTTCATTGCAGCATTATACACAATAGCCAAGACATAGAAGCAACCTAGGTGCCCATCAAGGGTCGAATGGATAAAGAAGATGTGGTATTTATACACGATAGAATACTACTCACCCATAAGAAATAACGAAATGCAACCATTTGTGACAACATGGATGGCCCTTGAGGGTATTATACTGAATGAAATAAGTCAGAGGGAGAAAGTCAAATACCGTATGATCTCGATCATAAGTAGAAGATGAAAACAACTACAAACAAACACATAGCATTGGAGGTTGGATTGGTGGTTACTATAGGGCGAGGGGGAGGAGGGAAAAAGGGGTGATTAGGCTCACATGTGAAGGGATGAACTATAATTAGTTATTGGGTGGTGAACATGATGTAATCTACACAGAATTCAAAATATATTATGATGTACATCCGAAAATAAATTAATTTTTAAAAAGATGCTTGGTATTATTAAAATATTAAATTTATTGGCATTACTTTCATGTTAATATGTGATCCATCCTGGAGAATGTGCCCATTGCATTTGAAAAGAATGTGCATTCTGTGGTTTTGGGATGGAATGTTGTGTATATATCTACTAAGTCCATCTATCTAATGTGTTGCTTATGCCCAATGTTTCCTTATAGATCTTCTGTTCAGATGACCTATCCATTAATTGAAGTAGAGTATTAAAGTCCCTCACTATTATTGTTACTATTTCTCCTTTTATGTCTGTTAATAATTGCTTTATATATTTAAGTGCTGCTATATTGTGTGCATATAAGTTTATAAGTATTATATCTTCTTGTTGGATTTTTTCCTTTATCATTATGTATTGCCCTTCTTTGTCTGTTGTTATATTTTTTGTTTTAAAGTCTCTTTTGTCTGCTATAAATATTGCCACCTCAGTTTTCTTTTCATTAGCATTTTCATGGTGTTTCTTTTGCCATCTCTTCACTTTCAGTTTGAGAGTGTTTTTAGGTTTGAAGTGTGTCTTTTATATGTTTCATATACATGGGTCTTGATTTTTTATCCATTCAGTCACCTTATGTCCTTTTTCGAGTATTTATCCCATTTCCATTTAAAATAGATATTGTTAAGTGTATAAGTCTTGCCATTTTATTACATTATTTTCTGACTGTTGTAGTAGTTCTCTGTTCCTTTCTTCTCCTCTTGCTCTCTTCCCTTGTGATTTGATGGATGTCTTTCATATTACATTTGGGTTCTTTCTCAATGTTTTAGTATTTATTTTAAGTTTCTGGTTTGTGATTATGATGAGGTTCACACATAAAAACCTATGAAAATAGCAATCTATATTGATGGTCTTTTAAGATAGGCCTATTATGAAAAACTCTTCATTCTTACGCCCCTCCCCCAAGATTTTACTTTTTTTTTATTAATGTTATGATAGATTACAACCTTGTGAGATTTCAGTTGTACATTTTTGTTAGTCATGTTGTGGGTACACCACTTACCCCTTTGTGCCCTCCCCCCACACCCCTTTTCCCTGGTAACCACCGATCAGATCTCCTTGTCAATATACTAAATTCCACCTATGAGTGGAGTCATATAGAGTTCATCTTTCTCTGACTGGCTTATTTCGCTAAACATAATACTCTCGAGGTCCATCCACGTTGCTGTGAATGGGCCAATTTTGTCTTTTTTTACGGCTGAGTAGTATTCCATTGTGTATGTATACCACATCTTCTTTATCCAATCATCAGTTTCTGGACCTGTAGGTTGGTTCCACGTCTTGGCTATTGGAAATAATGCTGCGATGAACATAGGGGTGCAAGGGACTCTTGGGATTTATGATTTCAGGTTCTTAGGATAGATACCTAGTAATGGGATGGCTGGGTCATAGGGTATTTCAATTTTTAACTTTTTGAGAAATCTCCATACTGTTTTCCATAGTGGCTGTACCAGTTTGCATTCCCACCAACAGTGTATGAGGGTTCCTTTTTTTCCACAACCTCTCCAACATTTGTCGCTCCTGGTTTTGGATGTTTTTGCCAATCTAACGGGTGTAAGGTGATATCTTAGTGTAGTTTTGATTTGCATTTCCCTGATGATTAGCGATGATGAACATCTTTTCATGTGTCTATTGGCCATATTCATATCTTGTTTTGAGAAATGTCTGTTCATGTCCTCTGCCCATTTTTTGATCGGGTTGTTTGTTTTTTTGTTGTTGAGCCATGTGAGTTCTTTGCATATTATGGAGATTAACCCTTTGTCGGATAAGTGGCTTGTAAATATTTTTTCCCAATTAGTGGGCTGTTTTCTTGGTTCAGTCCTGTTTTCCCTTGACTTGAAGAAGCTCTATAGTCTGATGAAGTCTAATTTGTTTATTCTTTCTATTGTTTCCCTCAACTGAGGAGTTATAGTGTCTGAAAAGATTCTTTTGTAACTGATGTCAAAGAGTGTACTGCCTATATTCTCTTCCAGAAGACTTATTGTTTCAGGCCTAATCTTTAGGTCTTTGATCCATTTTGAGTTTATTTTGGTGTGTGGTGAAAAAGAATGGTCAATTTTCAATCTTTTACATGTGGCTGTCCAGTTTTCCCAGCACCATTTGTTAAAGAAACTTTCTTTTCTCCATTGTAGGCCCTCTGCTCCTTTGTCGAAGATTAGCTGTTCATAGATGTGTGGTTTTATCTCTGGGCTTTCAATTCTGTTCCATTGATCTGTGGACCTGTTTTTGTACCAGTACCATGCTGTTTTGATCACTGTAGCTTTGTAGTATGTTTTGAAATCGGGGATTGTGATTCCGCCGGCTTTGTTTTTCTTGCTCAGGATAGCTTTAGCAATTCGCGGTCTTTTGTTGCCCCATATGAATTGTAGGATTCTTTGTTCAATTTCTGTGAAGAATGTTCTTGGGATTCTGATTGGGATAGCATTGAATCTGTAGATTGCTTTAGGTAGTATGGACATTTTAGCTATGTTTATTCTTCCAATCCATGTGCATGGAATGTCTTTCCATCTCTTTATGTCGTCGTCAATTTCTTTCAAGAAAGTCGTGTAGTTTTCATTGTATAGATCCTTCACTTCCTTGGTTAAGTTTATCCCAAGGTATTTTATTCTTTTTGTTGAGATTGTGAATGGGATTGAATTCTTGAGTTCTTTTTCTGTTAGTCCATTGTTAGTGTATAGAAATGCTACTGATTTATGTATGTTGATTTTATACCCTGCTACTTTGCTGTAGTTGTTGATTATTTCTAATAGTTTTTCTATGGATTCTTTGGGGTTTTCTATATATAAGATCATGTGGTCTGCAAACAGCGAGAGTTTTACTTCTTCATTACCTATTTGGATTCCTTTTATTTCTTTTTCCTGCCAAATTGCTCTGGCCAACACCTCCAGTACTATGTTGAATATGAGTGGTGAAAGTGGGTACCCTTGTCTTGTTCCTGTCCTCAGAGGGATGGCTTTCATTTTTTGTCCATTGAGTATGATGTTGGCTGTGGGTCTGTCATATATGGCCTTTATTATGTTGAGGTACTTTCCTTCTATACCCATTTTATTGAGGGTTTTTATCATAAATGGGTGTTGGATCTTGTCGAATGCTTTCTCTGCATCTATTGAGATGATCATGTGGTTTTTGTTTTTCATTTTGTTGATGTAGTGTATCACGTTGATTGACTTGCAGATGTTGAACCATCCCTGTGTCCCTGGTATAAATCCCACTTGAGCATGGTGTATAATCTTTTTGATGTATTGCTGTAATCGCTTTGCCAAAATTTTGTTGAGGGTTTTTGCATCTATGTTCATCAGTGATATCGGCCTGTAGTTTTCCTTCTTTGTGTTGTCCTTGTCAGGTTTGGGGATCAGAGTGATGTTGGCTTCATAGAATGTGTTAGGGAGTACTCCATCTTTCTCAATTTTCTGGAACAGTTTGAGAAGAATAGGTATTAACTCTTCTTTGAATGTTTGGTAGAATTCTCCAGAGAAGCTGTCTGGTCCTGGACTCTTATTTTGGGGGAGGTTTTTGATTACCATTTCTATTTCCTTACTTGTGATTGGCCTATTCAGATTCTCTATTTCTTCCTGATTCAGTTTGGGGAGATTGTAGGAGTCTAGGAAGTTGTCCATTTCTTCCAGGTTGTTCAATTTGTTGACATATAGTTTTTCATAGTATTCTCTTATGATCCCTTGTATTTCATTGGTATCTGTTGTGATTTCTCCTCTCTCATTCCTAATTGTATTTATTTGCGATTTCTCTCTTCTTTTCTTGGTGAGTCTGGCTAAAGGTTGGTCGATTTTGTTAATTTTTTCGAAGAACCAACTCTTTGTTTCATTGATCCTTTCTATTGTCTTTTTTGTTTCAATATCGTTTATTTCTGCTCTTATTTTTATTATTTCCCTCCTTCTACTGACTCTGGGCTTTGTTTGTTCTTCTTTTTCTAGTTCTGTTAGGTGTCATTTGAGGTTGCTTATGTGAGCTTTTTCTTGTTTAGTGAGGTGAGCCTGTATTGTGATGAATTTCCCTCTTAGGACTGCCTTTGCTGCATCCCAGATGATTTGGTATGTCGTGTTCTCATTTTCATTTGTCTCCAGATAATATTTGATTTCTTCTTTGATTTCTTCAATGATCCATTGTTTGTTGAGAAGCGTGTTGTTTAGTCTCCACATTTTTGCACCTTTCTCTGCTTTTTTCTTGTAGTTGATTTCTAGTTTCATAGCGTTATGATCAGAAAAGATGCTTGATATTATTTCAACTCTCTTGTATTTATTGATGTTTGCTTTATTTCCCAAAATATGGTCAATCCTTGAGAATGTTCCATGTGCATTTGAGAAGAATGTGTAACCTGCTGTTTTTGGATGAAGTGTTCTATATATATCTATTAAGTCCATGTGGTCTAATTTTTCATTTAATTCTATTATTTCCTTGTTGATTTTCTGTCTGCATGTTCTGTCCATTCGTGTTAATGGTGTGTTGAGGTCCCCTACTATTATTGTATTGTTGTTGATGTCTTCATTTAGTTCTATTAAGAGTTGCTTTACAAATTTTGGTGCTCCTGTGTTGGGTGCATATATATTTATAAGCGTTATGTCTTCTTGGTGGAGAGTCCCTTTTATCATTATATACCTTCCCTCTTTGTCTTTCTTCATCTGTTTTGCTTTGAAGTCTACCTTGTCTGATATTAGTATAGCGACACCTGCTTTCTTTTGTTCATTATTAGCTTGGAGTATTGTTCTCCATCCCTTCACTCTGAGTCTGTGTTTGTCTTTGGGGCTGAGGTGTGTTTCCTGGAGGCAGCATATTGTTGGGTCTTGTTCTTTGATCCATCCTGCCACTCTGTGTCTTTTGATTGGGGAGTTCAATCCATTTACATTTAGAGTGATTATTGAGATGTGGGGACCTACCACTACCATTTTATATCTTGTTTTCCGGTTTTCTTCAATTTCCTTTGTTTCTCGTCCCATGGTTTAATCTGTTCTGATGTAGAGCTGCTACTCTTTGTTGTTGTCCTTCTACTTATCTCCTCTGCTCTTGGTTTTGTAGCCCCTTTCCTTTTTTTGATTTTTCAGGAATGAGGGTTTTCCTGAGGATTTCCTGAAGAGGAGGTTTTGTGGCAATGAACTCCCTTAACTTTTGTTTATCTGGAAAGTTTTTATTTCTCCATCGTATTTGAAGGATATTTCCACTGGGTAGAGAATTCTTGGCTGTAGGTTTTTGTCCTTCAGATTTTTGAATATATCATTCCACTCTCTTCTAGCCTGTAAAGTTTCTGCTGAGAAATCTGCTGATAGCCTGATGGGGGTTCCTTTGTAGGTTAGTTTCTTTTGCCTGGCTGTCCTTAGTATTTTCTCCTTGTCGTTGACTTTTGCTAGCTTCACTCCTATATGCCATGGGGTTGGTCTTCTTGCATTGATAAAGTTTGGAGATCTATTGGCTTCTGTCACCTGAAGATCCATCTCTCTCACCAGATTTGGGAAGTTCTCAGCCATTATTTCTTTGAATAGGCTTTCTGCCCCATCTCCTTCTCTTCTCCCTCTGGTATACCTATAATCCTTACGTTGCATCTCCTAATTGTGTCTGATAATTCTCAGAGAGTTTCTTCATTTCTTTTTAGTCTTACTTCTCTCTCCTCCTCTGCCTGCAGCATTTCTATATTCCCATCTTCCAAATTGCTAATTCTTTCCTCCATATTATCGGCCCTACTGTTCAGTGCATCTAGATTTTTCTTAATCTCCTCTATTGTGTTCTTCATTTCCAGTATTTCTGTTTGGTTCTTCTTTATTGTATCAAACTCTTTTGTGACATAGCTCCTGAATTCGTTGAGTTGTCTATCTGAATTCTCTCTTAATTCATTGAGTATTTTAATGATGGCTGTTTTGAAGTCATCATCATTTATGTTATATATCTCATTTTCTTTGGGATTGTTTTCTGTGTATTTGTTATTTTCCTTCTGTTCTGGAGATTTAATGTATTTTTTCATATTGCTTGATGTTGTTGACTTGTGCCTCCGCATAGAGATAGAGTTTAGTTGCTCCTTCCACTTGTTTCTGCTGCTGTGGTGGGGGAGCAGCTGTTTATACTGCACCAACCAGGAACTCTATCCACAGTTGCTAACCAGGCCTGGGCCCCTCCTTGTAGTCACAGTGGTCCTTTGGATTCCCTCTTCCGCTGTGGGGGCCATCACAGGGGGGGCTTCAGGCTGCTGGTGCCTACTGTTGCAGCCCACCTAGACGTGCTCCCTCCTTGGGGTCTGCAACGGTGTTATGGGCTTTTCCAGCGGCCAGGGGTGGGATCACTTATATCTGTCACTCCATCACTGTCAGCACCCACAAAATCTCACTTGTCCACTATGGGTGGCAGCAGAGCTATTGGCATCTTCTACAGTCTGTGGTTAGCTCACCTAGCTATGCTATTTTTTTCCCGGGGTCTTCCAGCCTTGTGGCTGCCAGTTGGGTGCTCTCTAGTAGTGCTGTGCAGAGGCTTTCCCTGAGGCTGCTGTGAGCCTGTAGGATTTCCCCCTAGGCTATGGAGCTGGGTCGCTGGAACTCCACCCAGCCCCAGTCCTGTTCCCCAGGAACTCGGGGAGCCCTTTGCCCTGTCTGGAGGATAGCCGGAGATCCCGATTTCAGTGGTAGCTGGTCAGCTGCTGCCCTGCCTGATATTCTCCTCTCTGGGACCCTCCCAGTGTTGTGGATGCTGGGAGAGGCCCCTCCGCTAATAGCAGACAGAGAGTTTTGCCTGCTGCCCGGGCAGAACTCTGGAGCTTCCCCTCCGGGCTGCAGGGCCGGCCTCTGGAGCTCCCACCAGCCCCAGTCCTCTCCGAGATCTCCGGCAATCCCTAGCCCCACAGGGCAGGCAATGGCAGCTGGGGGTCACCTCGCCCTCCGGGATTCTCTCCGGGACTTTCCAGGAGTTGTGAATGCTGGGCGTGACCCCTCCGCTAATGGCAGACAGAGAGTTTTGCCTGCTGCCTGGGCAGAACTCTGGAGCTTCCCCTCCGGGGCGCGGAGCCGGCCTCTGCAGCTTCACCGAGCCCCAGTCCTCTCCGAGATCTCCGGCAATCCCTAGCCCCACGGGGTGGGCAAGGGCACCTGGGGGGTCGCCTCACCCTCTGCAACATTTTATGTTTTTGATGTCATATTTAACCTCTTTTGTTTGTGTATTTATCCCTTACACTCTTATCATGGAAATAGATAATTTTAGTACTTTTTGTCTTTTGATCTTCATATTAGCTGTACAGGTGGTTGAACTACTACCTTTAGTGTGTATTTGCCTTTACTAGTGATTTTTTTCCTTTGATAATTTTCTTATTCCTATTTGTCATCTTTTGTTTTTCACTTGAATAAATTCCTTTAGCATTTCGTCTAAGGGTGGTTTAGTGGTGACAAACTCCTGTAGGTTTTGCTTCTCTGGAAACTCTTTATGTCTCCTTCAGTTTTGAAAGATAAATTTATGGGGTATGGTGTTCTTGGTTGTACGTTTTCTCCTTTCAGCACTTTCAAAATACTGGACTGCTCCCTTCTAGCCTCTAAATTTACTACTGAGAAGTCAGATTATAGACTTATGGGGATTCCTTTGTATGTATCTTTTTTACTTTCTCTTGAAGGTTTTAGGAGTCTCTATCTTCAATTCTGGACATTTTAATTGTAATTTGTCTTGATGTGGACCTTTCTGGATTCATCTTTTTTGATGTTTTCTGCACTTCCTGTTCCTGGATATCTGTTTCCTTCCTTAGGTTAGGGAATTTTTCAGCTATTATTTCTTCATGTAGGTTTTCTGCCCCTTTGTCTCTCTCTTCTCCTTCTGGGACACCTATAATACAGATGTTAGTGTGCTTGATGCTGTCCCAGAGGTCCCTTAGACTGTTTTTCATTGTTTTTAATTATTTTTTTACTTTCTTTTCAGCTTGGGTGATTTCCTCCACTCTTTAGTCAGCTCACTGATCTATTCTTTTTTGTCATCTACTCTGCTGTTGACTTCTTCTAATGAATTTTTTCAATTATGATATTCTTCAGTTCTGATTTGTTGCTTTTATATTTTCCAGTCCTTTGTTGAAGTTCTCACTTTTTTCACCCATTCTTCTCCCAAGATCATTTAGCATCCTTATGAGTATTAGTTTGTACTCTTTATCAGGTAAGTTGTTTATCTCTGTTTCATTTAGTTCTTTTCCTGAGGATTTTCCTGTTTCTTTTTTGGAATATATTCCTTTGTCTTCTCACTTTTCCTACTTCTCTGTGCTTATATCTATGTATTAGATGGATCAGTTCCCAATGTGTCCTTATATAAGAGATACATTATGGAGCCCAGTAATTTGATTCCATCTTGTCACCAGTTCCTAATGTTGCAGGAGTTTCCCCTGTAAAGGCTACCTGTGTCCTTCTGTTGTGGCAGGGTTACTCTTGCTGTGGATTATGGCCCCCAGGCTGGCTGGTTGTAATTCTAAGCTGTGTGCAGCTCCTATGGTCACTTTATTCACATCATTGGGTGGGGAAAGCCCCAGCACAGCTGCCTTCAAGGTCTAATAGCACATAACTGCTGTTTTGCTGTTAAGTGAGTCAGACACTCAGCATGCTTGGTTGCTAGACTCAGGGGCTCATAATTGCTGTAGGCCTTTGGTCACAGAGGCTGTTGTCAGGTTTGTCAGGTGTTCAGCTGGGTGGAGCTGTTCCTAGGCATGGCATCAAAATATCATTTCAGGTGTTGGAGTGTGGGGCAGATACCCTGTGTGGCTGTTTGAGATGGCCAATGGCACAAGTCTGCTGCCACCAACAATCCCCACCATGTATGGGTCCACACATCCAACCAATGCAGTCCTGTCTTACGTGCATTTCCTGCCATGGCAATACTGACTAACTCAACTCACTGCAGAAGTCCCATACGCCCCACCTACATGGGCCCATAAGTTCCCTGCAGGCCTTCTGGTGAGCAGGACCAGTCCTTCAGGTGGTCTGCCTGCCCTGGCTGAGCTGGATTAAATCAGTGCTCTAATGGCTGCAGCAAATCCCTGCACAAACAGGAGAGGAAGAAATCCAATGGCATCTGCCAGTGTCTGTGTCAGCAAGCTTGTATTAAGTCACAATAATAGCTGCTGCCAATGTCTCAGTCCCTGTGTAGGTAGGCCCAGCTGTAGCCTGACTCTTGGAGATGTGCTCAGAGTTTATCAACTAAGTCTCTTTTACCAAAAGACTATGCACCTTTCCTTCTGGTGATTTGTGTTGGTTTCAGGAATGGGTCAACCTGTGCATAGCCCCTCTAAGAGCAGACTTTTCTTTTTCTTATGTTCAATAGCTTTTCTGGGGGTATCCTGATTGGTTTTAATAGCCAGCAAAGCCACGTATTGTGGCATTCATCTCAGTTGTGCTTAAGTCAAAGGCTGCTTATTGTGGCAGAGCGCTCCTGCTCAGTTCCACCACTCCTCCAGGAAAGGCTTTGTATCTTAGGTTTGCTCCTGGTCATGAGTACTGCTGCTAGAATGTGGTTTATTCCTCAGTAGAGGGATATTTCTGTCTCTTGCACGTCTGTCAGTATTGCCCCTTGTTGTGAAGGTTCTTTTTATCCAGTTTCCGGTTCTCTCTGAAAGGTAATTGTTCCATTGGTAGTTGTAGATTTTTTATGTCCCCAGGATGAGGTGAATTCAGAGGCCTCCTATGCCACTATGTTTCCAACAATCTCCTATTTGTTAGAAAATTTTTTATTCAATCTTCTTGTTTGTTATTGGTCTGTTCAGGGTTTCTATTTCTTATTGATTTAATCATCGTAGGTTAGAGGCTTCTAGGAATTTATCTATTTCTTTTGGTGATCTAATTTCCTGGTGCGTAATTGTTTAAAATAGTCTCTAATGATTCTTTATATTTCTGTCATCCCATGAAATTTTTCCTCCTTCATTTCTGTTTTCATTTATTTGAGCCTACTTTTATTCTTACTCTAGCTAAGGCTTTATTGATTTTGTTTAACTTTAAAAAAATCTTATTTTCATTGATTCTTCTATTGTTTTTCTTTTCTCTATTTTAGTTATTTTTCTCTAGTCTTTACTATTTCCTTTATTCTGCTATTTTTTGGGTTTATTTAGTTAATGTGTATTCCACTACTGTTGAGTGAAAAGTTCTGTATATGTCTGTTAGTTCAATTTCATCCTTTGGGTTGTCTAATTCAGCTGTTTCTTTATTGTTTTTCTGCCTGGATGTTCTATCCAATATTGAAATGGGCGTATTGAAGTATTGTAATATTATTATATTTTGCTCGCTTTTTCCCTCAGTCACATTATTTTTTTTTATTTTTATGAGCTTTGCTGTTGGATGCATATATATTTATAATTGTTATGTTTACTTGATGAATTGATCCTTTTATCATTATATCATGTTCTTCTTTTTCTCCTTTAACCATTTCTGACATAAAGACTCTTTTGTCAAATATAAAGTATAGCCACAGCTCTTCCCTCTCATTTATTATTAGCATTGGATATTTTTTTTGTGCCTTCATTTTCAGACTTTTCACTTCCTTAAATCTGAAGTTGGTTTTCTTATAGAAAGCATATAGTAGAGTCTTACTCTTTTTTTTTATTTTATAATTTTTTTTTAAAGATTTTATTTTTTCCTTTTTCTCCCCAACGCCCCCCAGTACATAGTTGTGTATTGTTCGTTGTGGGTTCTTCTAGATGTGGCATGTGGGACGCTGCCTCAGCGTGGTCTGATGAGCAGTGCCATGTCCGCGCCCAGGATTCGAACCAACGAAACACTGGGCCACCTGCAGCGGAGCGTGTGAACTTAACCACTCGGCCACGGGGCCAGCCCCAAGTCTTACTCTTTTAAAAAGTCCATTCAGCTGCTTTATATCTTTTGATTGGAGATTTTAATCCAAATACACAAAAAATCATTGATAGGCAATGACTTATTATTGCCATTTTGTTATTTATTGAAAGTGTCTTGCAATTGTTACTCTATTCCTCTCTTGCTGTTTTCCTTGTCATCTTGTTGATTTTTGTACTCATATTCTTTGATTCCTTTCCATTTTTCTCTTTTGTATCATCTGTAGGTGTTTTTATGTGTGGTTACTGTGAGACTTACATAAAGTATGTTAATATTAGAATAGTATATTTTAGTGGTGACATCTTAACATCATACGCCCCACCTACATGGGCCCATAAGTTCCCTGCAGGCCTTCTGGTGAGCAGGACCAGTCCTTCAGGTGGTCTGCCTGAGGCATGAGGCAGATTAATTTGCTATTCTTGTAGGCTGAACAGACAAATCAAAAGTTAAGTTTATTACATGTGGGATGTTTATGGCTAACAATGTAAGGAAAACTTTACATTTTTACTTCACCTCTCACATTTTATAATAATTGTATGCTATTGATGTCACAATTTACATATATTTATGCTATCTCTATTAAGCAACTTTCATAGTTATAGTTATTCTTAAAATTTTTGTCTTTTAATGTTTAGACTATAATTAAGAGAAATTTATGTACCATGATTAAATTAATTTATGCATCGTGATTTACTACTTTAGTAAACTATTCTGCATTTGTATTCATATGTAACTACATAAAGTGTTTTATAATTTCATATGTGTTCATGTTGTTATTTATTGTCTTTTCCTTTAAATGTGAAGCCCCTTTAGCATTTATTATAAGTCAGGTCAGGTGGTGACAAACTCTCCCAGGTTTTATTTGTGTAGAAATGTGTTTATATCATCTTTGTTTTAAAAAGATACTTTTTATGGGTATTGAATTCTTCATTTGTGATTTTTTTCATTCAGCATTTTGAATATATCATCTCACACCCTTCTGTTCTGCAAAGTTTCCACTGAGAAATGCAAGGGGTAATTTAGGGCTCTGGTTTGGAGCAGATTTGTTTCTGGGTGACCTACTTCCTTTTTTGTAAGTGACACTATTTTTCTTCTTTCTGTTCTTTGTCATCCTCTCCACCACTTATTTGTTCTATTCTTTTTTTTCCATGGTAGTTTTGGTCAGTTTGAAGAATCTAACAATTCTGAATCTTTGTATGTGGTTAACAAGCATGAGGCATATTAATTTGCTATTCTTGTAGGCTGAACAGACAAATCAAAAGTTAAGTTTATTACATGTGGGATGTTTATGGCTAACAATGTAAGGAAAACTTTAGAGAATAATACTTTCCAGGTGGCTAACAACTTATATCATTATTTTTTTAAATATTCCCCCTGGAATGCAGGCAACATTTTTTCAGTGTTCTATGAGAATACCACTATCAAAAAAGAATGGTCATACTTGACACTAATTCAGAGAGTCTTCTAACAGATAATTTACAGATATTTCCATCTTTTTACACACAGACGCATCATTATAAAATAATCTAAAATAATTTTCTAATATATTTTTATATTTATTTTTACTATACTGTTTCCAAATACAGAGAGAAAGAAACAGAAAAAAAGAACTTAGTTTTTTTGAGGTTTGCTGCTAATATAAGAAATAAATAGAATAAATATAATTGTTGAGGAAAAATGATCATTTGAACTCAATAAATCTTGTATGAACACCATGTCTGTGAAAAGGTATCATGTGAAAAGCAGTATAGGGATAGAAGAATGTATTTCCTGAGTTAAGGTTTATTATAGTTTCTAGAGATGGCAGAATGCAGAAAATTTAACACGTGATTTTGATGTAAGGTAGTGTGACAAGATGAATCGTCACTAAGAACTTTGGATTCTAGAAAGTTAGAAATGACGTGCCTGGTTACAAACTCTAGGAAAGGTTAATGGAGGTAGTCAGCTACAGGTAAATTCTGGAGAACGCCAACTTTTCCATCTCCAAAGACAACTTTTAATAGAGTTTCTGTATCAGGATATAAGATTATTACTCCCTATATGCTTCCAATATGATACCATAAGAATATAATTTGCAATTTACACATTTCTGAGATTTAATTTAAAGGCTGACTACTTCTCAGAGAAAGCTCAGAAATTATGACAATGAGGAGGCTGAAAACTGAAAGATAACTTGCCAATATGTGAGAGGGGCGTTACTGAAGATATTTTGAGTAAAAATCTTCCATTTTCATCAACATTTGTCCCTGTCCAATGTTCTTCCACATGTGATATTATCTACTTCCCTCTCCCCAAGACTCCTGCTCTCTTTAGAATATTTGAAAAGAGGAACAAATAAATATTAATTTCATGTAATTTGTGGCAAACAGATATAGAAAACAGAAGTAGTGGGTATTGAGATTCATGATGAAATTTTGGTTCTCAGTTAAAGCTGTTTCCAGGCCATCTCCTGAACAGATAAGCAGAAATTATGTGAGCCAGTACCCAGAGTGAGGAGCTCAGAAGAATAAATTACGTTACTCTTTTCTTTGGGCATTTAATGGGTAAAGAATCTCAGGGCAAATTGCTAACATTCTCACAGAATATGGTAAATTCTGTGTAGAAATAAAGTAAGTATAGGGAGTCTCCCAAAGATAGGAAGCTAGTAGAGCTCAACTAGGGAGGAGTGGATGGTTGAAGAGACAGTGCCTAAGTGCTTCTCACTGTAGCATCTGCAGTAAAACAGAAACACAGAAGGAGCCACCTAACAACTTGTATTTCACCGTAATCAATTCTCCACGTTTTCCCACCTGCTTTTTATTTTAATACTTGTTTGTCATTCACCCATTCCTAAACCAACACATTCTTTTATCCTTGTTTTGACAAATTTAGCCACTTAAAAGTTGCCTTATCTTGTTTGAAGAGTTGAGGTGACTACAGTATTTATTGGAAGATATGCTAGGTTACTGATGCCGTTTTGTCTTTGGATCATGGTAACCTGTTGTATCAGATTCCATTGAGAACCTGATGAAAGGTGTTAAAACACCTTTGAAAAAAATTGACGTGATTATACATATATCACACATAAAAACAAGAATAAATATTAGGAATATATGAAAAATTGATCTTCTTGCACCCCTAAGGACTTAGGATTCATTAAAAAAATGCTTTAAGATGATCATTTTATGGGTTTCAGAGTTTCAATGTCTTACATGCCAAGTGGTACTGTTCAGAGTATGACATCCTCTACTCCAGTTGTACAATTATTCAAAAGTTATTTAAAATTGTTCTCAGGGTGTTTTCCTTTTCCTGGATTTATACATTGGAAGCATATTTGTCTCTCTAACCTACACATTAGACAGAAAACCGCAGAAAATTTATGTTGTGGATGTGTTTTATAATCAGTATGGTGCAACAAAAATAAGGTAAATATGATCATATTTTAAGGGGTAGTAGAAAATATTCAATTTAAAAGCTCTTACTGAGCACCCCCAAAGTGCAAGGCATTGAGGTGGAACAATGCAGAATAAAATCCTGAGAACACATAGTTTTCAACATTCTAACTCCAGGAAGGGAACTAAAATAAGCACATTCATTTTTTTGCTTTAAGGCAATGGTATCTACTATTGTAAGAAAAGTTATAAAGCAAGCATTTAGAGAACAGGAGAATGAATTTTCCTTCTCACAGGCAATCACCGAAAGCCATTTAAAGGATGTTCCTCAGCATTTTGATCCTAAAGTTCACAGAAGGTTGACGCAGCTAGAAATAGAAAGATATTACAGCGAGAAAAGAGGGGGCAAGAGGAGTTTGCATACTGTACAACTATTTATTTTTTTATTTTTATTTATGTTTTTTCCTTAGGAAGATTTGCCCTGAGCTAACAGCTTTGCCAATTTTCCTATATATTATATGCGAGTTGCTGCTACAACTAGTTATTTTAAATCCTTGGCTAGTACATTACTTCTATTACAGAGATCACACCTGTTATATTTACTAATCTTAGTATAGCCCCATTACATGGTGAACATACCCTGTTTATACACATAATTCAATAAATATTTGTTGGTTTGAGAACTATATTGTCCTTTTTCTAGATCAGAGGGTATTATAAATTACAAAATAGTTTAAAATTCCTTTGTTTAACACAGGAGGAGATTCCCTGAAGTATGCTGAGGCCACAGAGAATATTTCTCAGAGAAATTAATAAATATATAACTAAAGTAGTCTAAATTGTTTGGAACATGAAAGGATAGAATTGAGCACTGTGGATGCAGATTTGGGTCTAGACTTTTCCTGTCATCAAGAAACTATTGATTAAATATTTGATAATGATCCATGATTATTATTAAACAAATTAAATATACTTATTATTTATAACTATATTATAAATGAATAAAGTAATTTATAATTATTGTATATATTATATATATTAAATATAATTATATATAAATATAAATTATAAATGAATAAAATATTACAAAAATATTATAAAAGTCATTTTAAGTATATATGTCCAAATGTAAGAAAGAATTAAATTTATCCTGGAAACAGACAGTTTAATAGAATTGATACTATCCCTACCAAAAACTACACTCTCTAGTGTGTGGCCAAAATCACTGACTGAATAGAGCATGAGAGAATTTGACATCATCTTGCTTCCAATGCCTACCACAGTTTCAAATGCTAATATTATAGGACACATCACTCATTTAAATGAATAAAGGAAATGATAAACTCATTGTAATGGTTATGATGCCAAGACGCATTTCTCTTATACTTTCAGATGTTTGTTCTGGATCACAAAGTCCAAAAAGACTTTTCTTTTTTTTTTTTTTTTTTTATCGTTGACACTCCTAAGTGAATAAACTCATCAGGCCTTTTCCCAAGAGTTGTTTTTGATTTGGAGGAAGATGAGAGAAATTTCAAGTCTATTGAGAAGAAAATGTACTAAAAGAGGGAAAAAATATATAACTATGATTGTGTTAGTCTATCACAGGCTGAGCATTTGTCAACTCACAACTTCCAAGAAAATATATTAAAGTTTTGGGTGAGATTGGGGAGAGAGACAATAGGATAAATAAGTCTTCCAGATTAGATTTAAATATACTTTATTTCAGTTTATATTTTTACTTTCATACAGTGTCTCATCCAATATCAACTTGGCAGGGAATATCTGGAGAAAGACTTCGGTCTTGGAAATAAGGGCAATGATAATATTTGTTTTCAAATTTGGGAAAAAAAAGGAAACTTCATTGAAAGAAGTGACACTTCAACATTTAATAACCGTTGACTTTGCTTAGACAGAAATAAAAAAATGAATAAATCAGTTACTGACGATCTAATATCCCTCTTTCTAAAGCCACATCTCCCTGCCATTTCTTCTTCTCTACTCCGTTTCATTGTTTCATGAAGTTGGGGTTTGGGTGGTTACAGTCAAGATTTGGTCCTAAACCATTTGCTTGGATACACCCAAACACACAACCACTCTAGGTCTATGATGCTTAAGCTAAAAACTTGAATTGTGACAACAAACTATTAACTAATATCCCTTCTTTAATTTAGGAGTGTCACTTCAGGAGCTCTAAGGGGCGCTTTTCAGAAACTGATAAAAGACAGATAAAAATGGGGATATTTGATATATTAACAATTAAAGAGCGTTCACTTCTGTCTATTAGGATTTGCCAAGAACTAATATCATAATAGTGCTTAAAGTTTGCAGTAGATTATTCAAAGACTATAAGTGTTTCCTGTTTCTCCTTTCAAGTGGAATATCTGGGATATAATGTGTAGAGAAGTGGAGAACATTATGTATTTCTATAAAATATATTATTTGTATAAATGTTTGTAACAATGTTGTAAAGGACTATATAAAGGACACATTCTTTATCTTGTTGGGAGTGATATCTGCATTGTTTATTATTATTCTTGAACCTACAAGGGCAGTCATGTATATCCTAAATGCCAAGTGATGCACCATGCAAAACATGGGCTCCAAGACTGACTAAAATAGAAAATTGAAGGGTCCGGCCCAGTGGCACAGCAGTTAAGTGCACATGTTCCACTTTGGTGGCCTGGCATTTGCCAGTTTGGATCCTGGGTGCACACATGGCACTACTTGGCAAGCTATGCTGTGCTAGGCATTCCACATGTTAAGTAGAGGAATATTGGCACAAATGTTAGCTCAAGGCCAGTCTTCCTCAGCAAATAGAGGAGGATTGGCAGCAGTTAAAAAAAAAAGAGAGAGAGAAAACTGAAGAAAATAATAAAATGAGGGTTAGCTCTTAATTCTGTATGTATTAAATTGGCAAAATTAGTCAACATAATGTCAAAGTTAAAAAAAAGGGTTGTATTTGAAGAGTACTGTAGGAAAAGTATCACATCCACAAGTTTATTTGAGACTCAATGTGCCCACTGAACTGGTCATTAAAAATTTAGGAACAAAGTATGGAAGTGACGTTGAGAAATCTGTCAGAATGTACTTCATGAAGAGTATTTAATTTTGCTTAAAATATTCCATGATTTCCCATAGTACCAAGAATTAACTTGCTTTAACTATCCCATAATATCTCATGGCACAACTTACGTTAATTCCTTTATTTTTTTCACACAATTTAGTTCACGTTCATCCCTTCTTCTCATTCATGAAATCATTCAGCTGAACAATAATGTGATTGAGTTCATTCTGCTTGGGTAAACTAAGGATCCTGTAAGGAAGAAAAGAGTTTGTCATTTTCTTGATTTTCTATTTGGGTACATTGTTAGAAAACTTGCTGATTATTAGACCAGCTAGGCACATGGAAGTCCAACGTACTTCTTCCTTTTCCACTTATCCTTATCTGACACCTGCTTCTCTACGTCCATATCCTCTAGAATGATTGTGGCTGACCTTTTGAAGAAGACCACTATCTGTTTCAGTGAGTGCATGATCCATGTGTTTTTAATGAATTACTTTGGTAGCCTAGAGATATTTATCCTAATTCTCATGGCTTTTTACTGCTCTTTAGCCACCTGTAAGTCCCTGTGCTACACAACTAAGATGAGTTATCAAGTCTGTGGTTCACTGCTGGCTGTGGCCTGGGTGGGGTCCTGTGTACGTTCTTCAGCTCAGATTTTTATGACCTTGAGTTTACCTTTTTGTGGTCCCAATGTGATTGATCACTATTTCTGTAACTTGCAGCCTTTGTTGAAACTTACCTATATGGACACCTACGTGGTAAATCTACTCTTAGTGTCCAATAGTGAGGCCATCTGTATGGTGAGTTTTGTCATGATGATGTTCCCCTATGTTATCATCTTGTGTTCTCTGAGAAACAACAGTGCTGAAGGAATAAGAAAAGCTTTCTCCACCTGTGTCTCCCACATCATAGTGGTCATCGTGTTCTTTGGTCCTTATATATTTATATAATCATACCCTGCAACCACCTTCCGCATGGACATGATGACACCTGTCAATTGGAAAACCTTTGTTCAAGCTTCTGATTTGTACACTGAGAAATGGAGAAGTGAAAAATGCAATGAGAAAGTTGTGGAACATGAAGTCCATCTCAGATGCCAAAAGAAGAATGGGAGTTTTAAATTTTTCTTAATAGTTTGGATTGACCTGAAAGTTCATAGAGAATATGATATTCTTATTGTGGAGTTTTACAATCCTAATTTGAGGCACGAGAGTTACTTCCTTCAGGAAAATAAAAAATGTGAGCCCATAAGCTAGTTAGTATCGAGTCAAATTTATGAAGGGGAAGTGACAGCACCAGGTATAGTCTGGTATGGAAGGCCCATTGCTTTAGTGGTTCACTGCTGTTTCTCTGACTTTTGCCTTCCCAGTGTCACCTATGGTTTTTATCTAGTGTTTTAGCTGTTCTTCATAATGGTGAGTACTGATGCTTTCTGCTTCTAGATTAACCTCTACCCCATGCTTACCTCTACAGCCTAGCTACTTTTACCTCTTCCAAAGGGTTTCATTTATTAGACACTTCTGTCTTGACGCATTTGATCATCAACTTTCAACTTAATTGTTCTTCCTGATTCAGCAGAAAGTATCAGATTCAAGTAACTGTAAAAAGTCCATGTTGCAAGGAACAAGATAAAATCTAGTAATCCTCTTTCCAGTTCTTGAGCATTTACTGCAGATTCTAAGCTTGCGTTTACTTAGCTCTTTCTCGAACTGTGAGACTATGCACCGTCCTGAGGTAGGTCTTGGATCTTAGGAAGGCTGTGACTGTTGGTTTTGTACTCAGAATAGCATTCTTTTGGTAAAATCTACTTTATACTCCCAACTTGATTCTTTCTTCGGGGCTGGGGGTGGTATTAAGTTTTCTTTTGAATCATGAGAATTAATTGTAGCATAGCTGGCCCAAATATTAACGTGGTCTACAAGTAGAGAGAGTAATCAATTGATGTTACTGAATTTTAAAATATTAATGGAAAAAAACAATGAATGAGATAAACTTAAGAAGGATATTTATGTTTCAAAATGGCAATATTTACATGACAGTTATGAATTATAAATTTCCTTTCTGAAAAAGGCAAAACTGTGGGAACTGTAAAAACCAGTCATTGCTAGGGATTCAATGAGAGAGGAGAAGAGATGAATAGATGGAGCACAAGTCATTTTTAGTGAAGGAGAACAAATATTTATGATACTGGAATGATGGAAACATGACATATTGCATAACCCAAACCCCATAAAACTGTACAATACAAAGTGTTAGCCCTAATGTAAACTATGAGCTTTAGTACAAGTGTAACAATATTGGTTTACCAATGTAACAAATGTACCAAACTGATGCTATATGTCAGTAAATGGGGAAACTGAGGGGGACAGACAAGATATGTGGGAACTCTCTGTATTTTTTGTGAAACTTTTCTGTGAGCCTAAAACTGCACAAAAAATAAAGTCTATTTTAAAAAGTTACATTCACAAGGTAAAATTTGCCATATCACCATGATTTAAAATATTTTATGTGAATTATTTATGTAATTTATTATGTAATAGAAGTATATATTATTAAGCCACATATTTATATCCCCAAGTTTTTTAGTTTACTCTTCTATGGTATATAAATACCATTAATGAATATACATAAGATTGTGTTTTCTGTATGAAAACAATCCTTAATTGAGATATTATTATATAATTGCAAGCAGTAACTTAAATGATGTTACTGATCATGGATAATTTGCATATATATGCGTATATTTGCATGTGTGTATATATATGCCATATCTTCTTTATCCATTCAACCACTTAGGTAGTTTCCATAACTTGGCTATTGTAAATAATGCTGCAATGAACATGCAGGTGCATATATCTTTTCACATTAGTATTTTTGATTTTTTGGGATACAGATCAAGAAGTGGAATTGCTGGATCAAATGGTAGTACTACTTTTAATGTTTGAGGAAGCTCCACACTGTTAAAAAATTTTTTAAAAATCTAACTATATGCTATCTACAGGAGACCTATTTTAAATTTAAAAACACACATAGACTGAAAATGAAATGATAGAGTAAGATATTCCACGTAATTGGTAACCAGTAGATGGCAGGATGACTAAACTATTATCATATATAAAATAGGCAAAAGAGGCAAAGAAAGTCATTACAAATGACAAAGAGTCATTTCCATAGGAAATTATAACAAACATAAATATATATGCATCCAAAATCAGAGCATCAAAATACATAAAATGTATATTGATGGATCTGAAGGGATAAATACACAGGAATACAACAACAATAGAAGATATTGATATCCCACTTACAAAAATGGACAGAACACTTAAACAGAAAATCAATAAGGAAAGAACAGACTAGAATAACACTATTGATGAGATGTACCACTAGACTCATCCAGAATATTCCACCAACAGTAGCAATAGTCATATTCTTTTAAAGAGCACACGGAATTTTCTTCAGGATAGACCATATGTTAGGGCACGAAATAAGTCTTAACAAACTTAAGAAGATTGAAATCATTCCAAATATCCTTTCTGAGCACAGTGGAGTGAAACAAGAAATCAATAGCAAGAGAAAAGAGAAGAATTCACAAATTCATTGAAATTAAAATAAAACACTCTTGAATAAGCGTTGAGCAAAACAGGAAATCAAAGGGAAATTGGAAAATGTCTAAGACAAATTAAAGTGAAAACATAACATACCAGCAATTATAGGATGTCCCAAAAGTATTGGTAAGAGGGAAGTTTATAGTGATTAACACCTAAATTTTTTCTTATTTATTTATTTGTGGATGTACATCATAATATATTTTGAATTCTGTGTAGATTACATCATGTTCACCACCAGAAAACTAATTATATTCCATCCCCTCAAATGTGAGCCTAATTACCCCTTGTGCCCTCCCTCTCGTCCCCCATGGTAACCACCAATCCAATCTCCAATGCTATGCGATTGTTTGTCATTGTTTTTATCTTCTACTTATTAATGTGAGCATGTGGAATTTGACATTCTCCCTCTGACATATTTCACTCAGCATAATACCTTCAAGGTCCATCCACGTTGTCACAAATGGCTGAATTTCATCATTTCTTATGGCTGATTAAAGTCAATAAATTTTTATTTAGGGAATTTTACATATAATTCCTTCCACTGCCCATCAAGCTTACTTTAGTTCCACCAAAATTTGAGTCAAGATTCATCTACGCAACAGTCCTTTTACAAAGACCCTATGCTTTTTTTTTTAAGATGAAGTATATCTAATATATAACGTGGTGTAAATTTAAGGTGCATATGTTAAGTTGGTACATTTATATATTATAATATGATTCCTTTAGGAAAGGAAGAATTTAAAAAATGCAGTGAGAACACTGCTATATCAGTGAATGGAAGTTTTACCATTCTGTAATGAATGTAGAGAAGTCTTTAAGAAGACTTGTAATAAACATTTCTAAGAATGATAAAAAAGATAAAAATAAATAAACAAATAAATATAACCCACGTTTAATCCAGAATTGTCATGTTAGTCAGCCCACAATTTTTTAGTTGAGTTTGTTTTATCTCCACTTGAATATGGATATACTGATGACACACTTCAAAAATGTCCCACCTAGAAACTTTGGGAATTAATTTCTTCAAGAAATTTACTTTAGGGTCTTCTAAATATGAATTAAGTTCAAATCATATTCACTCCTAAGCTTCCACACCAAAGAATAGTACAGATATTTAAGATGCTGTCAATACCTAAGATTAAAAAAAGTCAACTATTGGGTCTTTTATACTTTTAGGAACTCCGTATTGTAGTTCTTTCCCACAGATATAACAAATAGTTCTGTGAGTAAAGCAAACCACATATTTACTTGACAAGCCATTTCCAATAATGTGAGTCTACAGAAAAAGCCCCATTGGATAGACCTCAATTCAAGATTTATATTTTGCCAGTCCGCGTTAACGTCTCCCATAATGAAGTGCTCCCATGGTTCACATTTGTACTTAGCAGCAAAGTCCTGCAATTTCTCATGCATTTCATTTTATCCTAGAGCAAGAATGTACATTCTTGCTTAGACTTTCTTGCAGCTTTCCCCTGGTTAGCTGGTTGGAAGCAATAAGGGGTGTAGGAGGAAGCCCACGAGGAAAGCAAATACCATTGCATGACAACTTCTTCAAACAAGATAATGGCATGGTGTCTAGGCTAAGGAAGACTGTTCTTTCCTCTCTTTCAAGGGAGAGGAAGCTACTTACAATAATAAGGAGGATGCAAGATAATTTGTGATTTCATGTTTTTCACCCTGCCGTGCACAATTATGTCTGTCTAGATCTCAGAGCCCCACTCTTTTCTTATCAGAATACTGACTTCAACAAAAAATTCCTAGTTAGGTTGCATATTCAGCCATCTTTACAGTTCTGTCATCTTTATTATAAAATCCTGGACAAAAATTAGACCAGAATTTCTGTGGGCAGGAGACGTGGTGACAGTGGGCATGGAAGCTCTGTGTTAAAAGTATGTCCACAAGACATATTAGATAGAGTGTATCTCGGGAGGCACCTAAATTGGATCCAATATACACCCCTTTTCATAATTACTTTGTCTTGAAATAGAAGACATCAACTAAAACTATGCCAACTGGAATTGACTATTTTGCAAAGCTTACAAGAGCAGAATCAAACTCCAGCAGCTGTGACCAATAATAAATGCTTGAGATGAAGGAGGCTTGAAATTCATAGGATCTGAAAAAAGTAATGTATATATGTCACTATAGTTTATTGTGGAATTCACAGTTTTACATTCCCAGATGGAGAAATAGATGCTCATTTTCTCAAGCAAAAGAAATTCTAAAGTTCCTGGTACAATAAAATTAATATAAAACTAGTAATCTTAATATAATTAAGTAATTTATAAATAGAGATAGAAGTTCCAAATAAAGAAAAATACTCCTTGAATTTTCTCTATGGATAAAAATAAAAATAAGAATAGAATTTGAAATCAGAAGATTCTTACTGTTCATACAATTAGTCTGTGGTGTTGATGGATGGTGACAAATGGTGATATCCATCTCCATTGCATAAACATAGTTTTCATTCAAATATCTCAGTCTCATTCAAATTATTCTCTTTTCTGGATTATATTAAATCTAAAATAATTCATATCAGTGATGTAACTCTTCTGCTCCAAAGCCTAAAAATCCTCCTCTGGTTACAATATTATTTCTTTAATCAATTCTTATTTTCAAGTTCCCTACTATCAATTGCATATACTCTTCTAGGCCATATAAATATATCCATATTAATTTGGGCCGTCTATGCCATAATCATAAGAACCTGATCTTATGAACAAATTATTATAATTTGGATGACTCAAGAGAAAACTTAAAACTTCCCCAAAATTAGAATGGATCATTTTAGAAGCAAAAAGTAATTTTTACAAACAGAATAATATTGAGTATAACCTAAATAATCAGAACATTCCTAAGATAAAAAAGACTCCTTCAGAAGGGTGACTGTTCTCACAGTGTTCTGTCACTCTTCTAGAAGGATCTTAGTAAACATATGATAATAATTCAAAGTATAACCACAGGACATAGAAGAGAGATTATCTACATTACATGCCTTGTCCTTTACAACATGAAGCTTCTATAATTATTTAAATCTGGTGCTTTCTTTGAGTCAGGAAGAACAACCAAGTTGAAGGTTCATGATAGACATTATGATCCCACAGTATTTAATAAATGAACAGTTTGGAGGAAACCTTGCCAGGCTGTGGATATAAGCATATAGAAGTGTAAGCATAAATAGAGAACACAAAGAATCAATATGAGGAAAGGCAGAGATAATGCTAGATCACAACACAGTGCTATTAGGCAGGCAAGAGAGGCAGAGTAAAGCATATGTCTTACATGACGGTTCCTACCTGGGGCCGTCTCTTTTTCTATAGAAAATTGACTCAATGCTAATCAGTATATGTGTTCATATTTCCTATCTTCTTGAAGAAACTAATTCCTATGCCCCACCTTAGGATAATGTTAACTCTGCAATAAGAGGATAATATTCTCTATGGACTTTTTAGATCAATCCTAATGATAAAGAAAATTTGAAACTTCTATTCATCATTTGTTACCTGAGATCAACTTCATGTTCCATGTTTTCCTCAAGGCATTTTTCACTTCTACATTTCTCAGTGTATAAATCAAAGGTGTTCCAATTGTATAAAACACAGCTATCATCTTGTCCATGGAGAAGGTGGTTACAGGCCGTGTGTATATAAATATGCAAGGACCGAAGAACAAGATGACCATGATAATGTGAGAAATGCAGGTTGAGAGGGCTTTTTCCTCCCTTCAGCACTGTGGTTTCTCAGAGAATGCAAGATGATAACACAGGAGAACATCACCATGACAAAACTCACTGTACAAATGGCCCCACTGTTGGACACCAACAGTAGATTGACCACATAGGTGTCTGTACAGGCAAGTTTCAACAAAGGCTGCAAGTCACAGAAATAGTGATCCATCACATTGAGACCACAGAAGGGTAAACTCAAGGCCATAAAAATATGAGCTGAAGAATGTACACAGGACCCCACCCAGGCTACAGTCACCAATGCACCACAGACTTGATGGCTCATGATGATCGTGTGGTGTAGGGGCTTACAGATGGCCACATAGCGGTCAACAGCCATGATAATTAGGATGAAGATCTCCAGGAAGCCAAAGAAACGTGATGAAAAGATTTGCATCATGCACTCATTGAAAGAGATAGTGGTCTTCTTCAAAAGGGCATTCACAACCATTCTAGGGCCTATGGATGTAGAGAGGAAGGTATCAGATAAAGATAAGTGGAAAAGGAAGAAGTACACTGGACTTCCAAGTACCCGGCTGGTCTTGTTGGTAGCAATAATCAGAAAGTTACCCAGCGAAGTCCCCAAATAGATAAGTAAGAAAGTGACAAACACTATTTTCTTCCTAACAGGCTCCTGGGTTAACCCAAGCAGAATGAACTCAGTTGCATTATTATTCAGCTGCATGATTTCTTGAATGAGAAGAAGGAGTGTGAAATGGTTCATCTGCAAAATATAAGGGAATTAATTCAGGGTTGTATGTGTAACATATAGTGTGATATATGATGTTATGGAATATTTTAAGAAAAATAAGTGTTCCTTATCATGGGCATTTTAGCTGTTGCTTCTTATTTACTTACCTCAACATTTTGTTCCACAGTTTGTAATGTGGCTCCATTTTATTATTAAATTAATTGTTTTTCCATATTTAATAAATTGACATCCATGTTTGGATGGTGTATCTCTTGGGATTTTGGATATATCTGACTACTTTTGGAAGCTCATAATATAAATGGAAAACTAAACCCCAGCCCCAACCCATGAAGAATACCTTCTTTACACATATATTTATCATTGTATATTTGTTACACATAATTCTAGAAATGTCTACTTTTTAATATATATTATGTGTCCCTTCACTGGATGCTAATTTCCAGATGTTAGAGCTTGAAAAGAGAAACAGGAAGTACTTATATCCTCTAAATAATATGATGTTACCTTGTGGTGCTATGATATTTAGTATTTGATAATACGAATGTAGAGAAGTGAATATTCTTTAATAGTTGGCAATATCTCAAATATCCTTATTTCTATTTTTTCCTTTTTCCCATTTCTGAAAGACATCCCTTAGAGGACCCAAAGTCCCTAAGGTTGCATAAACATGAAAGAGGGGTGTTATAACTCAACAGTTCTTGTTTTCATAATTCAAGTGTTTAACCTAAACATTTTACATCTGTGATGTAAAGTGATTTTGGGAGGACACCACGCAGTTCATGTAGGATCAGATGATGGTTGTAATCTCCAGTAGAGTTTGTATTATCCAAGCACCTGAAAACTCCTTTGTTCTTGTAACAAACTAGAGATTCATAGGAGGGAAGGAGATATAATTTTAGACAACAAGAGTAGTGGACAGTCAGTAACACTTCATTCAATTTATTTCTGTCCTGGCTAAGTCAATGATGATTTAACTTTGAAATTTAATTTATTTCAATGAATATTTCTCTTTTTTCAAACTTAGAAAGGAATACTATCACTGCCTTCACTTCTAAGAAGAAAACTTTTTATCTACATCTTTCTTTTCAAGATAATTTTGAAAGGGACTATATGCAAGTAAAAAGTTTGGAAGGTTTACGTATCTCATTGTGTTCCTCTTCAATCCTTCAATACACTGTCTTGAAAGTTGTAAGTGGCCAAAGCACAGACTATGATAGAGTAAACAGATGCAAATTTCCCTTATACATCTTTTCCTCTCGCTTGGTAAGCTTTCTTCTCCTGAGCCCACTTGAAATATACCTTATGTTCCTCCAAATCAAAAACTACTCTCAGGAAAGTGTCTGATGAAGTAATTTATATTAGGATACCAGATTTTTTAAAAAACTCTCTTTGCACAATGAAACTTTTGACAAAGATCTTCAACTATGAGGAAACTGATCCTTAGTATCTTAATCAAAACCATAAGCTCATTCTTTCCTTCTTAATTTGAAAGAGTGATCCATCATGAAATATTTGTACTTGGAATTAAGTCCCATAATTGTGGCCACTCCTTTGAGTGTCTGACTTTTGATTTGTGCCATCAACCCAATTATAATGTTCATTTCTAGAACAACTTTATTTTATTTTATTGTCTTGCTAAGTAATATTTGCCCTGAGATAACATCTGTTGCCAATGTTACAGGTATCTTTTTTTGTTTGAGGAAGATTGACATTGAGCTAACATGTGTGCCAGTGTTCCTCTATTTTTGTATATGCAATGCTTCCACAGCATGGCTGATGAGTAGAATAGGTCCAGATCCAGGATCCAAACCCACAAACCTGGGCCACTGAAGTGGAGTACGTGGAACTTTAATCCCTTGGTCGTGGGGCTGGCTGTAGGAACAAATTTATTTATACATCTGGACATATATTGTTTAAGATAACTTAAGAATTATAAATACATATATTTTCATTAACTTAATAATTATGAGTTCTCATAAATATTTAGTCAGCAGTTCAATCAATACTCTCCTTCCTTCTTAGAATGTCACTTCATTTCTTAACTACTTCAAGTGTCCCAAAACTCCAGGACCCAACTGCTAAGAAACCTCTGGTGGCCTTCAGTGACGGCTTTATGATAAAAGAAATTCTGTCTCCTGTTCCCTAAGGGCTTCTTTGATAGCTTCTCTTATAATATTGCATAATATTAGTTAAATTCACTTGTATGTGCTCTCTCTTTAGCTTCCTTTTTGGAATAAAAATCTTTGAAAATTATGTATTCTCAGATTTTATTCTCCTCACTTCAAAACACAATGTCTTGTACAATGTAGGTGCTAAGTAAATGTTTTTAAATTGAACCTTCTCAATTACTTCTTAATATATTTATCTGATGGGTTTAGTGCTATTCTGATTACAAAATGCATTCACATCATTAATCTTCTGTGGCCTTCTATTATGCATGGTAGGCAGTCAAATATGCTCCCAATTTATAAATTCAGAAAAAAAACTGAGATGAATTTTAAATAACTTAGTAAATCATCTCCACAATCTGGAGTAGAAGATGGTGTAGTCTGAACAGCACCACATGGCCATGCAAGATTTGAGACCCTGACACCCATAAAAATGATCATCTTAGCATTTACCCATTTTTTATCATGAATCCTTGGCCCTTAAAGAATATGAGGAGAGCCTTGACATTTTTCATATCCTCCTGATATTGGTTATGTTTTTGTTCATGTCTTTGTGGATGATCATATGTAGATTTTTTCCAGAGGTGTGTTAATACCTTTCATTAGGTTCTCAAAGGAATCTGACACAAAAAATGGGTAACAATGATCTGAAGACAACACTAATAAAATAGCACAACTTAATAACTATTGTACTTACCTGAAACAAGTTTAGCCAACCTTAGAATGGCTAAATTTGTCAAAACAATAATAAACAAACAATGTGTTGGATGGGGAGGTAACAGAAAAGAGCTGAAAGAGAAGTAGAGAGATAAAGGTGGAAAATAGATGAGAGTGGAATAGAGTGTTAGGTGGATCTTTCTAACCTATCCTATCTGTTTTATTGCAGAGGCCACAGTAAGAATATTTACTCTCCTTAACAACTGTCTCTTAAACTATTCACCCCTCCCTGATTTGGTTACACTAGAATTCTATCTTTGGGAGAATCTCATTCTATGTATACACAAAATTTACCATTTTCTGTGGGAAGGTTAACAGGTTGACCCAAGATTCTTTATCCCTCAATAGCCCAAATTAAAGAATGAGAAAAAGCTCCCCTCCCCCACATATGGGACATTACCTTTCTTCTTCTTTACATAGTTTTTAGCCTGCATGTTGTCATTTCTGAATTTTCCATGAGTAGTGGTTATTCAGTTTTTCAAACTAAATCTGAGATGCATGTAAACTGCAAATTCTATTCTTATGATATCATTTTAGAAAGATGCAGAGATTAGTAATTCTATACTGTAACAAACAACATTATATTTAAAGCTGTCACTTGGAGATGACATTCTGCAGAAGTTATGTGAAGGTCACTACCTCTATTAACCTTTTCTTCAAGCTCTAATCAGGCATAGTCTTTTCTAACTTTTAATGCCCATAGTGAGGACTTATATTGCTCAGCTACCTTACATGAAAAGCATTTGTGAACTTTTTTACTCTGCCATCTCAAGAATCTGTAGTAAACCTTGGGGCATGGAATTCCTCCTTGTATCCACACACAACAATGGTGGCTTTTCACATACTTTGTGCTCATAACATAATTGTTGAGTTCAAAAGACCTTTTTATTCTAAAGCTTATATTTGATTCTATTTATTTACTATATTGAGTAAACTTTTTAAAAACATTATTCTTTTATCTGTTCCTTTATTCTTTTATCTGTTCCTTTATCAGAGGAAGTAGGAGCAATATAGACACACATAAAATATAAAGACTAATTTGCATTATTCTGTAATGATGCCTTTCTGGGCACAAAGATGTAAATAACCTGTCACTTATCTATTAGAACACTCTATAGTAGTGTCAAGTCTTTCCATCCCTTTTTGAAGGCAGCCATCCCACAGACTATTGGGAGAAAAATTCCCCGTCTTAATTCCTGAGGGAATATTTTGACATAATGATGTAAAATATAAGCATCCTAGAGAGTAGTATGCGCTAAAGTTTCCTTTTCTTTGCTAATCAGAAGCATCCCACATGCTGTAATAAATTTAACTTTTGATTTGTCTATGTAGCCCACAAAAGAGAAAGTGAACCCTCCTCATTCTCGGTATCCAAATACAAACAAGGGTTTAGAGGTATGATGTGTGTTATGCTGAGCAAAGATATCAGGGGAAGAAGAGGAAAACATAAATGGATGGCAGAGAGGGTGATAGAGAAGAGGAAGAAGACAAAACAGAGTCTTTGGTGGAAGAGGAAGTAGATCAGCAGGAAACTACTCTGCTCCCACCTAGTTCCCTAAATTACCCCTCTGTGCATTAGGAGAGATGCTTTCCTAGCTCTCGTAATTTATTTGCAAGTACAATCCAGGGAAGGCAGTATGGTGTCCCGCAATGAGAAGTTCTATTCTGTGTGCTATAGCCATTCTTCATGAAAGACCCACAAATTTATACTGAGAATTAACATGTATACTGAGCATTGAATAGATATCTCATATTTTTTTGAATTCATTTCTATTTATTTTGCTAATTAATGTTAGTAAACAGACACTTATTTTGGAATACATTTTATTGAAACAATGTTACTTCACCAAATATTTACTAAATACATTTTGTATATTAGACTCTATTTATCACCCTACATAAGTTATATCATTTCATTTACATAACTATTCAATGAGGTAGGTATTAACAATGACATTTCATATAAAAAAATAAAACTCACAGAAGTTAAGCAGCTTGCCCAATTGCATGTTTAATAAGTTCAATATGGAGATCTAATCACTCTCTTTTTCCGTGGTTTGTCTTCTTTCCACACATTTTCATGACACCAGCCCAAATTGAAAACCAGGTAGTACTAGACAGTGATGATGATGAAAAAAATTTCTAATGGCTAGCAGTGGTATCTCAGGTTGGGGAGTTTAGAATAATAGGGCAATGATGACAGGGTCAGGTCGAAATAGGATATACAAGGGAAAATGTTCAGTAGACAGTTGGCTTTTTTTTAAATTGTGAATCTCAAGTTAGGGCTGTAGAACTAGATTGGGAAATCTTTACTGGTAAATGATAGCTTAAATCATTAGATTGGGTGAGGTCACCCAAAGTAAATGGGTAGTTTGTAGAAATGAGCAAACGACAAAATGTAGAGTTTCACGAACATTTAAAAGAATTTTTGAAGACTCTTAAGAAGCATGCTTAAAGGATCATGAGTAAAATCATGAAAGCACAGTGATTTGAAATCCAAAGGATTAGTCTGTCAGGAAGAAGTGAGTGAATCTTCTGCATAAGAAGGCCACATGAGTACTAGTGTGTAAAACTCAGATACATGAACGTCCTGATTGAAATGATCAATCATTGAAAAATTAAAAATAGGAAAATGTTGCATAAAGTCCAGAAACCAGGAAAAAAATCCTATTTTATTCTTCAAACTCTTATTGAGTTCTGGAAATTGTAGATAGTCATCGAGGGTAGGGTTCATGACTATCTTGTTCTACAGCATATCTACAATAGTAAATATTTATAAACAACAGTTCACATTGTGCTTCAAATTATCAATTGTTTACTAGGTGAATGAATGATTAAAACAATTCAATCCTAATTGAAAATAATTTGAGTAACATGTTTTAATTACAGTTTCTGAAAAATTACCTGTGTAATGGTGAAAAATATAGGTTGAGATTCTCTCTGAACTACACTAAAACCACTAATTTAGGGCAGAAGTAGATGTGAGGTCAGGTCTTGGGAATACAACAAATACTCCTTTAGGAATCGCTTTCATTTATGTGCCTCAACAGCATTTAGAATCAACAGCCCTGGGAGACATCAGCTGGGACACTGAAAATGTCAGGTTGTTCTTATAATAGAGTATGATATTTCTCATGCTGTGGTGTGGAATATAGCCCCCAAAGAATGATGTATTCAACCTTTGGTGTATATTTGTTTTGCTATAAAAATGTCTAAATACTTCTGTAGATTTATCCTGCCTTCATCATAAGGATACTAAAGATGAGTTATAAAAAACTATCTTATAGGCCCTGAATTGATTGTTTTTGCTGGACACAAGTCCATTTTCCTTCTTGGAGTAACTGAAACTTGATTTTCTTCTGAGAAACCACAATTTCTGCCTTTTCATTACATAAGGTATGAGCAGTGCTATCTCTCAAAGATGGGTATCATTCCTGTGTGGTCAATCAGAAAGCATTTCCCCAGGTTGTAATGATTGGGTCATGCATCTATTAGCAAATAAGATGCAATCTCAGTACTTTTCTTGAATTATTGAGAAAAGTCTTTTTTTTCCCTAATAGAGTTTCTGAGAGTACAGATGTGGAACTCCTCATAATCTTACCATGAGTGGAGAAAGCCTGATTGAAAATGGAACCAACACAAAACGAAGCAGAGGCAACAGACAAGCAGAAGAAAGCGATTTTTATAATAGAATTCCAGCTGTAGAATTCACCCATTTCCAAACTTTTTTACTGTCTTTTATTTGATTCATTTTATATTACTGCCTTTTACATTTATTTAAATGATATAATGAATATCTGTAAGCTTACTACTATCCCAAGACGTTATCTACCTACCATTACCAATAATTAAATCAATTTTTAACCTTTTCCATATCCTGCCCCCTGCCCCACCCTAAAGATAGCCAATATCCTGATTTTTTAATTGTACAATTATCTTGCTTCCTAAAAGCAGAATATCTTTATCACGTACGTATTTTTTTAGTTTTTTCCTGGTTCTGAACTTAGCATACTATCTGCAGACTTCTAAGAGTTGTTTTATTTTTTCATCCACATTAAGGCTACTAACTTTTATATCAGTTGTTGAATATAGTTGTAGATTCATTTTCACTTCTATACATACTGTATTGCGTGATAATTTCAAAAAATTTTCATCCATTATCCTCTCAATTAGTATTTCATTACCATGAATAGTAATTACGAACATTTTTAAACATGTCCTCTAGAAATGTAATTAATATGTTGCAGGATGTGGCAATATTCAACTTTACAAGATAATGTAATATATTTCTGCAAGGAGTCCAGGAATTGCAGTCTAAACCAAAAAAGGAGAGGACTGGAATATTTACAAACACATCAAAAAACTATACATGATGAGTGAAGGATTAAGTAGATGACTGTTCTGTACTGTTGTTACTGTTTTAATTAAGAACATGAATAAATTCATAATACACAAAACAACCTGGGTTTATATTTTTTTTAACAAAAATTAAAAATGTCAATTCTCAGCCACTTTACCTGTGTCACACTAAGAATAAAAATTTTGTATGCTAAAATAGACTCACGTCCTGTGAAAGGAAGAGAGTTTCTCTGAGGCAGGAAGATGTCCCTTTATTTATCAATTATCATTAACATATGTGATCTAGAAAGTTAGACATGAGGTTTATGATTATTCTTATATTAATGAGAAGCATATTTATAAAAAGATTTCCATCTACACCTACATATCTACCTTAATTGAAGATAAGTTGTAGAGGTCAAGAGCGGCATGGCACTGAAGGAGTTAAGAGTATTGCGTGACATTATAAAATTCTTTGTTCCCTAGAATATAGCCTGGGCTCAAAAATCTAGCCAAGTAGAATAAGATCTTCTGTTTGAAAAATGATAATGACATGTGTCATGTTTGTTCTCTTATTGATTTGTTAAAGAGCTCCAAAAATAGATGAACTTTCAGAACCTTGTGTCCCAAGTGGACCCAGTTCCTTCTAATGGCAGACTCTGTCTGCAGATAATTTAGCCATAAGAAATCTCTTAAAAGCAAAGAATGTAAGACGGCCTAATTAAAGATAGATTTATCTTCATCTTATTTCATAATTTAAAAGCCCAATATGAAGAGGTGGGGGGAAGATGAATACATGAAGCACAGAAGATTTTTAGGGCAGTGAAACTCTGCATGATACTATAAGGATGGATACCTGGCATTATACATTTGTCCAAACACATAGAACGTACACCAAGAGAGAACCCTAAAGTAAACTAGGGAGTTTGGGTGCTTATGGTGTGTCAATGTAAGTTCATCAGTTGTAACAAATGTATCACACTGGTCAGGGATGTTGATAATGTTAGGGCAGGGGGTATATGGGAAATCTCTGTATCTTCCTCTCAATTTTGCTGCAAACTGAAAACTGCTCTGAAAAATAAAAAGTGATTAAGAAAAAAATCCAATATGATTTATTAGCTAGTGTATAGACTTTTATAGACATAGGCCAAGTGTTTCTCCAAAGTGTAATTTTTGGAGGTCATAAGCTATATTGAGGCAATGACAAGGAAGTAGTCTTCAGATTAGCCTTACTTATGGAGATTCCTTGGAATCACAGTACTTGCCTTTGGCTCATGAAGGAGGAAAGGACAACGTGCATTCCTTGAGGTACATGCCAATTGTGGTCAATATCTCCTGCCACCATGGACTCTTGGTCTCCAAGGCTGATGCAATGCTTTCATTATTCAGAGTGCTTGGTGCCAAAATCACTTCCACACTAATAGGCACTGTCGTTTATCAACTCCCCAGTGATAACTTCTTCTAGCAACAGTTTCTTTTCAAGAGGCTTCAGAGCTGAATCCTACTACTGAGCTACTGAAAATGGCTCTTACTAGCAGGTCCCAATGAACACAACATAATAAAATATCCTCTGAAGATATTACAACAGCCACCTTGAAAGGTGTCTCTGTCTCCAGTGCCCTGCCCAGTCAATATCTGTGACAGGCCTCTTTCCTTTATCTCCAATCCACAAGTTCATGACAACTCTCTGTCTTTACACAGAATCTCTTCCTGAGATCATTCTTCTCCATCTTCTCATCATTCAGAACATGGGCACAACAGCACTTCAAGACTTGTGTGTCCCTTAGAACTAAATTTCCATTGTTTACATATATGGTACCTAAGTGTACCTTTTTTACTGTGTAGATTGTTTCTCAAATTTGCGTATCTTGCAGAATACTTGTAAATAAGGATGCTCTGAAGTTCAACTTCAGCCTTGGCATTCAGCCCAAATCATTCATCAGCTTAGACTTCAGAATTTGAAACACTGAAGAGATAACTGCCTACATCAGTGTCATTGCTGACATGTCTGCCCTTTAGATATACGACTGATGGGTTACCACCATGTCCAACCTGCAGGATGGTACTATTACAAACTAGTCATGATATGCAGATTCATTGTCAATATGTGAATATTTACTCTCAAATATTGGTGAACATTCTATATATGGCTTGGAGACAATATCTCCTTATTTGTTCTATTTTTCATTTTGATTTTCTTTTGGATATGAAACATTAAGCAGAGTGACATTCTTACAATATTAATAATTATAATATTATACACTTTTCAAAAATGTGAACATAGACGTGATAACCACAGCTGCAACAAACAGTAAATCACTTCAGCAACAAGGAAATAGGATCACAAAGAAAAATAAAATTGCACAAATTTTTCTTCCTTTATTTTTCTTAATCTAACATCTCGCTGATAAAGAATGGAATCCTATTTTTTTCTTCTCACTTCAAATTAATAAAATTATCTGATAAGGCTCGAACAGTTCTGAAATATTTAAATTGTGATATTTAATTCTGTAGTATTTAAGTTGATTAAAATATGAAATTTATCTTTTGAAAATATTTTTACTTTTTATTTGGTTTAGACATTTGTAGAGAATGATGACTATTGGAAAGGGTCTTGGAAATTCCTCTATTGAGATGTTGAAGAAATTTTCCAGGATAGGGCAGAAAAAAGAGGAAGAGGAGAAATAAAAGCTAACAAACAGGACACTGAGTCAAGTTAAAAATGCACAGTCTTTGGAGGGAAGGAAAATAAACTCTTCTTGAAACTCCATGGGGATGGTGCTTGCTGTAGGTACCACTTATGGTACCCACAAAGATTTCCAAAATTATCTCTTGAGTATGCACCTCAGAAGGGCAAACTACAACAGAAATTAACCTATGGCTCCAAGCTACTGGAATAAGACTGAGAACTATCAATTGCCAAGATTTCTCTCCTTGCTGTGTGGCATCATAGAAAGATGCTAGCACACCTGAGTATGTAGGGAGGTCTCTGTGATATCAGTGGTCTTTAGTAAAATTAACCCATCATGGTGATATCTGGTATCATCTCTGTGGGGCACATAGTGTGGGGACCTAAGCCAGTGAGAACATGGCATCAGAACTCCCCACATTAGGTCCTAAGAATCCATAATGAAATGTGCTCTCAGATTGGAGTGCACTTTGGTGGAATTTATACTCATCATTTGTTTGCTTTTGGTCATCTTTGGTATTGGTGTTAACAAATTCTAACCTCAGGGCACATAGGTTCTTGGAATGGAAAAAAAAATTACATTCAAACCTCGAATGGCCATTTCTGCTCCCATCCAAGTTGTCAAAACAAACCAGCTGCCTAGGTGTAAGCTTGACCAATGACCTGAGCTAACATTTTTTCTAACATCTTTTTATTTTTACTCTTTGTATTATTTATTATGTCTGATTTTTTTGTTGTAAACTTGTACATTTTGGGAATTTTCCTCTTGATGACATTTTGAGATGGCACAGTGGGCACTCTATTTCTTTTTTCTAAATTTATCATTATCTAGTGTGAAGAATTTCCAGAGTGCTTTTTCTTGAAAGATCTCTGACCTAAATGAATTAAATACTTTAGAATAAAATAAAGTCCTTAAAAGTAATTTTTGCTAGTGTTATAAATGCTAAAAATCGAACTTTTATATGAAGATTAGAATTTTGACATATTCTAGCTATTATTAATCTCCTTGATTTAATTTTTTAAAAATATTTGGAAATATGTCTTAGCTAGAACAGGCTATAGCATTCTTCCCAAACTTGTATGTAGCCAACATATTCTCTTAATATTTCATTAACTGTCAATCTCTTTTCCTATTTAATTATTTGAAATCTCTTAATTGTCTTTGAGCTATTTAATACTACAGCTGTTATGACCATTGTTAATATTGGAGCATTGTACTCTTGCAAAAATAAATATATATACCTCTACTTGATTATAGAATGTCAACATGTAAAACATATATAGAGGCTCAGATTCTCAGAACTTCCCAACTGAAATCTTTCTCTGCCTCCTGAGCCCAATACACTTATTGGAGTCCCATCCCAGAGCAGCAGCTGCCACACAGGCCTGCTTCCCCAAACAAACCCTGCACCATCCTAGATGGGGCAAATGTCCTAGGGTTTTGATAACCCTTGGACATAAAAGGAATCAGTGAACAGTTAAATTTTCAAACATAAACATACTGGATCACAGGAACCTGAGATCTTCTGAGAACATGATGCTGGACTTTCTCAATCATTCATGTCTTTCCTCGAATACTCATATGACCAGAAGAGAGTCCCAAATTATAAAGCACAGGTCCTCCTCCTTGCTATAATTTCAAGAAAATCACCACTTTTACTTTCTTTTTTTCCCTCTCATTTATCCTCAGTCCTTAATTTTTCCATCTGCTGAATTTTGTTATAAAACCCTCTCTCAATTCAAACTGTGCTTACATCATTATTAGAAAATACAAAGTTGTGAAACAATTTTTCCATAGCTTCCTGAACTACATTGACAGATATTTTCGATTTCAGTTTTTGTCTATATATATTTACCATAATATAATGAATATTTTTCCAGATAGCTGTACAGTTCCCCACCAAGTTTTTGAATGATTTATTTTTTCCAGTAACTTGACACACCACCTTAACTTTATTCCAAAATGTCGTACACATTATGTTCTACTTCGAGGTTTGTGTTCAGTTTCACTGATACGTCTATTCTATGGCTAATACCACAATTTTGTAATTATTGTAGCTGAGTGTTATATTTTAATATCTGGGAACACTTTCCCCCCTTTTTTTGGTAAAAATTTACCTTCCCATGTTTTGTATATTTATTTTTCAATGTGAACAAACTTTTCTAATTAAAAAGTGTATTATTAGTAATTTTACTTGGGAATTCTTTAATGTATAGCTCAACTTGTGGAGAAGTTGCGATTTTTAAAATGTTGAGTATCTTTAATATATCAAGTAGGATTAGTGATATTAGAGGAAGCAAGGCTGTGACTCACATAGGACCTGGAATAGTTTGGGTCTCTCACCCATTGGAATAAAAAATCTCATAATTCACAGGACACCAACTAGATTATTCAGAAATGCATTGCCTCAGTAGTGAAGGAAAGTTAACTGTGAACTTACCATAAACTAAATATTGCTCTAGTCTCACTTAACAAAGTTCAAGTATAATTATATGAATGCAAAATATCCAGGAACAAAGGTAAAATTCATAATGTTTATCATCCAATCCAAAATTACCAAGTATGGAGAGCAGGACCAAGATGGCAGAGTGAGTAGTCTTATTTGCCTCTCCCCCTTCAAATCTACAACTAATTGGACATTAGTCAGTTAACAAAGGATATCCAAATAGCATCTCAAGATGCCTGAGAGACCCTTGCTGCTATACATTGGAAGGTGGACAGACTTCCCCCTGGGAGGAGGTGGAGATAGGTGAACACTCTCTGACCCCCCCAACCCACAGATAGCCTGGTACCTGCAAGAGGCTCTCTTCCAGTGGACTCCCCCATAGCATCGTCACACACCAAGAGTGGGTGTATGCATGCACCGGTGGAGCTATGGTGGAAAAAGGTGACTACAGACCTACCTAAGCCCCCTGAAATTACACCTAAGGCAAGGGGGAAACTCCAGGATCCTGCACCACCAACAGGGAAAGCATTTGCTCGCCATTAGCAGAGAGGCTCCACCCAGAATTCAGAACACTGGGAAGCTCCCAAAGAGCAGAATTCCTGACAAGGCAGCAGCCCGCCAGCCACCGCCTGGCCCACAGACTCCAGCTGTGCCCCAGACAGTGCAAGATGCATCCAGAGATCCTGTGGGTGTGCTTGGGGTCTGGGTGGAGCTCCAGGGCCTGGCTCTGTGGCCCAGGGGGAAACTCCAGGGTCCCACACTGCCGGCAGGGAAAGCCTCTGCTCGCCATTAGCAGAGAGGCTGCGCCCAGCATTCAGAATGCCAGGAAGCTCACAAAGAGCAGAATTCACAGCAATGCAGCAGCCCACCAGTTGCCACCAGACTCAGGACTCTGGCTGTGCCTCAGATGATGCAAGAGGTTCCCAGAGATGTCATGGGCATGGTCAGTGGCTGGGTGGAGCTCCAACGGCCCAGCTCCACATCCCAGGGGGAAAATCCACGGTCCTGCACTGGCAGCATCCATCATCAGAACCCTGGGAGGCTCCCAAAGAGCAGGATCCTGGGCAGGGTAGCAGCCTGCCAGCCACCACTGGACTCATGGACTCTGTCTGTGTCCCAGATGGGGCAAGGGGCACCCAGAGATTCCATGGGAGTGGTCTGGTGCTAGGTGGAGCTCCAGCGGCCCAGCTCTGTGGCCCAGGGGGGAAGTCCAGTTTCCCACAGCAGCCTCAGCAAAAGCCTCTGCACAGCACTAGTGGAGAGGCCCCGACTGGCAATCACAAGGCTGCAAGGCCCTGGGGCAAAAGTAGCACCACTAGGTGAGCTAACCACAGACTGCAGAAGATACCTATAGCTCTGCTGGAACATAGAGTAGACAGGTGAGATCTTGTAGGCTCTGACAGTGACAGAGCTGCAATTATAGGTGACCTTGCTCACAGCTGCTGGGAAAGCCCTTAACACTGCTGCAGACCCAAAGGAGGGAGTGTGTCTAGGTGGTCTGCAACAGTAGGCACCAGCAGCATGAGGCCCCCTTGTGATTTCCCCCACAAATGAGGAGGGACCCCACAGGACCACTGTGACTATGAGGAGGGGTCCAGGTCCAGTCAGTAACAGCTGACAGGGTTCCTGGTTGGTGCAGTCTAAACAGATGCTCCCCACCCACACCAGTTGAAACAAGTGGAAAGAGTAACTAAACTCTATCCCTATGCAGAGGCACAAATCCACGACATCAAGCAGTATGAAAATTATATTAAGTCTCCTGAACAGAAGGAAAATGACAAGTACCCAGAAAACAATCCCAAAGACAATGAAATCTATAACCTAAATGATGATGAATTCAAAACAGTCATTATTTAAAAACTCAATGAGTTAAAAGAGAATTCAGATAGAGAACTCAATGAGTTTAGGAGCTGTGTCACAAAAGAGCTTGATACTATAAAGAAGAAGCTACTAGAAATACTGGAGATGAAGAACACAATGGAGGAGATTAAGAAAAATCTGGACTTTCTGAATAGTAGCATTGATAATATATAGGACAGAATTAGCAGTTTGGAGGATAAGAATATAGAAATGCTGCAGACAAAGGAGGAGAGAGAACTAAGACTAAAAAGAAATGAAGAAACTCTCCGAGAATTATCTGACTCAATTAGGAGATGCAACATAAGGATTATAGGTTACCAGATGGAGAAGAGAAGGAGAAGGGGGCAGAAGGCTTGATAAAATGAATAATGGCTGAGAACTTTCCAAACTTGGGGAGAGATATGGAATTTCATGTGACAGAAGCCAATAGATCTCCAAAATTTATCAATGTAAGAAGACCAACCTCAAGGCATATAGTAGTCAAGCTAGCAAAAGTAAACAACAAAGAGAAAATACTAAGGGCAGCCAGGCAGAAGAAAATCACCTAGAAAGGAACACCCATAAGGCCATCAGCAGATTTCTCAGGAGATATCTTACAGGCTAGAAGAGAATGTAATGAAATATTCCAAACTCTGGAGGACAAAAACTGCAGCCAAGAATACTCTACCCAGTGAAAATATCCTTCAAATACAATGGAGAAATAAAAACTTTGCCAGATAAACAAAAGTTAAGGGAGCTCAATGCCACAATACCTCCTCTTCAAGAAAAGCTCAGGAAGAACCTCATACCTGAAAAATCAAAAAAAGGAAAGGGGTTACAAAATCCAGAACAAAGGAGATAAGTAGAAGGACAATAACAGAAAGTAGCAGCTCTCCATCAGAACAGGTTAGCAAAAGTTAAATAAAACATTAAAGATAAAAGGAAGGGAAACACAAAGAAAAAATATAACCTTGTCATTTTAACCACAAACTCACAACACAAGAAGGAAGAGGAAAAAAAATCTGACAATAAAAGCTTAGAAGGGGAAGAGAGAAGGGATGAAATGTTTTAATTTAAGGAACTAAGAGGCTATCAGAAAAAGGACTATCTCATCTATGAGACGTGTTATATAAACCACCTGGTAACCCCTAAACAAATAACAAGAATAAAGACACAAATTACAAATAAGAAGAAAGCCAATACAGAAATTTACTTACCTGAATTAGATATCCAAAAATCATATGATGAGAAACAAAATAAATGCAAAATAATTGGAAAACAAGAGATAAAGTGGCAGCGATAGGCCCCCATGTTTCAATAATCATTCTAAACATAAATGTATTGAACTCTCCAAGCAAGAGACACAGAGTGGGAGGATGGATCAAAGAATGAGATCCAACAATATGCTGACTCCAGGAAACACACCTCAGCCGCAAATACAAACACAGACTCAGAGTGAAGGGATGGAAGACAATACTCTAAGATAATAATGAACAAAAGAAAGCAGGTGTTGCCATTCTTATATCAGACAAAATAGACTTCTAAGCAAAACATATAAAGAAAGACAAAGAGGGGCAGCATATAATGATAAAAGGGACACTCCACCAAGATGACATAACACATAAATATATATGCACCCAACACAGGAGCACCAAAATTTGTAAAGCAACTATTAACAAAACTAAAAAGACACAACAAAAACAATACAATAATAGTAGGGGACCTCAACACCCCATTAACACCAATGGATAGATCATCCAGACAGAAAATCAACAAGGAAATTGTAGAATTAAATTTAAAATTAGACCAGATGGACAATAGATATATATAGAACACTTCATCCAAAAACAGCATGTTACACATTCTTCTCAAGTGCACATGGAACATTCTCAACGATAGACCATATCTTAGGAAACAAAGCAAGCATCAGTAAATTCAAGAGGGTTGAAATAATATTGAACATCTTTTTGGATCATAATGCTATGAAACTAGAAATCAACTACAAGAAGAAAACTGGGAAAGGGGCAAAATTGTGGAGACAAAACAACATGCTGCTGAACAAACAATGCATTATTGACGAAATTAAAGAAGAAATCAAATATTATCTGGAGACAAATGAAAATGAACACACGCCATACCAACTTATTTGGGACGCAGAAAAAGCAGTCCTAAGAGGGAAATTCATTGCAGTACAGGCTCACCTCAATAAGCAAGAAAAATCTTATATAAATAACCTCAACAATAACGAACGGAATTAGAAAAAGAAGAACAAACAAAGCCCAAAGTCAGTAGAAGGAGGGAAATCATAAATATTAGAGCAGAAATAAACAATATTGAAACAAAAAAGACAGTAGAAAGGATCAATGAAGCAGAGTTTGTTTTTCTAAAAAATTAACAAAATCAATAAACCCTTAGCCAGACTCATTAAGAAAAAAAGACAGAAGTCTCACATAAATTAAATTAGAAATGAGAGAGTAGAAATCACAACAGATACCAAAGAAATACAAAGGATCATAAGAAAATACTATGAAAAAGTATATGCCAACAAATTGTACAACCTAGAAGAAATGGATAAATTCCTAGGCTCTTAAAACCTACCCAAACTTAATCAGGAAGAAATAGAGTATCTGAATAGACCAATCACAAGTGAAGAAATAGAAACAGTAATACAAAACCTTCCCAAAAGTAAGAGCCCAGGACCAGACGGCTTCTCTGGAGAATTCTACCAAATATTCAAAGAAGATTTAATACCTACCCTTCTCAAACTTTTCCAGAAAATAGAGGAAGATGGAGCACTCCCTAAGACATTTGATGAAGCCAATATCACCCTGATCCTCAAACCTGACAAGGACAACACAAAGAAGGAAAACTACAGGCCAATATCACTGATGAACATAGATGCAAAAGTCCTCAACAAAATTTTGGCAAACCGAATACAGCAATACATCAAAAAGATTATACACCGTAATCAAGTGGGATTTATACCAGGGACACAGGGATGGTTCAACATCCGCAAATCACTCAACATCCTTCCCTACATTAACAAAATGAGAAACAACAACCATATGATCATCTCAATAGATTCAGAGAAAGCATTCGACAAGATCCAACATGCATTTATGATAATAACCCTCAACAAAATAGGTATAGAAGGAAAGTACCTCAACATAATAAAGGCCATATATGACAAACCCACAGCCAATATCATACCCAACAGAAAAAATTGAAACACATCCCTCTGAGAACAGGAACAAGACAAGGCTGCCCACTTTCACCACTCGTATTCAACATAGTACTGGAGGTGTTGGCCAGAGCAATTAGGCAGTAAAAGGGAATGGAAGGAGTCCAAATAGGCAAGGAAGAATTAAAATTCTCGTTCTTTGCATAAGACATGATCTTATATATAGAAAACACCAAAGAATCCATAGGAAAACTGTTAGAAACAATCTACAGCTACAGAAAAGTTACAGGGTATAAAATCAAACTACATAAATCAGTAGCATTTCTATATGCTAGCAATGAAGTAACAGAAAAAGAACTCAAGAATGCAATCCCATTCACAATCGCAACAAGAAGAATAAAATTCTTTGGGATAAATTTAACCAAGGAAGTGAAAGATCTATACAATGAAAACAACAAGACTTTCTTAAAAGAAATCGATGATGACATAAAGAGATGGAAAGACATTCCATGGACACGGACTGGAAGAATAAACATAGTTAAATTGTCCATACTACCTAAAGCAATCTACAGATTCACCGCTATCCAAATCAGAATCCCAATGACATTCTTTACAGAAATTGAACAAAGAATCCTAAAATTCATATGGGACAACGAAAGACCCCGAATTGCTAAAGCAATCCTGAGAAAGAAGAACAAAGCCGGCGGAATCACAATCCCTGACTTCAAAACATACTACAAAGCTACAGTAATCAAAACAGCATGGTACTGGTACAAAAACAGATGCACACATCAATGGAACAGAATTGAAAGCCCAGAAATAAAACCACACATCTATGGACAGCTAATCTTTGACAAAAGAGCTTAGGGCATACAATGGAGAAAAGAAAGTCTCCTTAACAAATGGTGCTGGGAAAACTGGACAGCCAAGTGTGAAAGAATGAAAATTGACCATTCTTTTTCACCATTCACCAAAATAAACTCAAAATGGATCAAAGACCTAAAGATTAGGCCTGAAACAATAAGTCTTCTAGGAGAGAATATAGGCAGTACACTCTTTGACATCAGTTTCAAAAGAATCTTTTTGGACACCATAACCCCTCAGACGAGGGAAACAATAGAAAGAAAAAACAAATTGGACTTCATCAGACTAAAGAGCTTCTTCAAGGCAAGGAAAACAAGATTGAAACAAAAAAAACAGCCCACTAATTGGGAAAAAAATATTCACAAGTTACTTATCTAACAAAGGGTTAATCTCCATAACATATAAAGAACTCACACAGCTCAACAACAAAAAATCAAAAAACCCGATCTAAAAATGGTCAAGAGACATGAACAGACATTTCTCCAAAGAAGAAATAGGGATGGCCAATAGACACATGAAAAGTTGCTCATCATCACTACTCACCAGTGAAATGCAAATCAAAACTGCACTAAGATATCACCTTACACCTGTTAGAATGGCAAAAATATCCAACACCAAGAGTGACAAATGTTGGACAGGCTGTGGAGAAAGAGGAACCCTCATACACTGTTGGTGGGAAGGCAAACTGGTGCAGCCACTATGGAAAATAGTATGGAGATTTCTCAAAAAGTTAAAAATAGAAATACCTTGTGACCCAGTCATCTCACTACTGGGTATCCTAAGAACCTGAAATCAGCAATTCCAAAAGTCCCATGCACCCCTATGTTCATTGCAGCATTTTTCACAATAGCCAAGACATGGAACCAACCTAAGTGCCCAGTAACTGATGATTGGATAAAGAAGACATGGTATATATATATATATATACAATGGAATACTACTTAGGCATAAAAAGGACAAAATTGTCCCATTCACAAAACATGGATGGACCTTGAGGGTATGATGTTGAGTGAAATAAACCAGATAGAGAAAGACAACCCCTGTATGACTCCACTCATAGGTGGAAGTTAACATATAGACAAAGGGAACTGATTTGTGGTTACCAGAGGAAAGGGGGGTTGTGGGGAGGGCACAAAGTGTGAAGTGGTGTACCTACAACATGACTAACAATAATGTACAATTGTAATTTCACAAGGTTGTTAACTATCATAATCTTAATAAAAAGAAATTAACAAGTATGCAAAGATAAAGGGATACATAATCTACCATATGGGAGAAAAACAACCAATGCAAACAAACCAAAAAATTACAGTGACTATAAAATTAGTAAGTTGGTATATGAAAACAATTGCTATAATTATATTAAGTATTTTCAAGAAAGTGGAGACAAGATTGGTAAGTGGAGACATGGGAAATATAAATAAGATTCAGTTGAAATTCTAGTGATGAAAATACAATAACTGAAATGCAGAAGGTTTCAGTTATGGCAGATTAACAGAAAATTAATGGCAGATTAACAGAAAATTAATGGCAGATTAACAGAAAATTGGACACTGCAGAAGATTGGACACTGCAGCAGAAAAGGTTAGTAACTCTAAGAAACAGCAATAGAAACTATCTAAAATGAAAAACAAATCACAAAGGAACTGAAAAACAAATACAAAGAGTACCAGTGGGCTATGGAAAAACTTTAGACAGCCTAACATGAGTAACTGGAATCCTCAAATAATCAATTAACAGAAAACACAGGAAAAAATATTTACAAAACTAATGGCCAAATTTTTTCCAAATTTAATGAAAACTATAAATCCATGGATCCAATAATACAACAAACCACAAGCACAAAAAATCAGGGAAGAAAAATACACTAAAACTGCATCATAATAAATTGGTCAAAAGCAGTGATAAATAGAAAACTTTAAAAGCAGCCAATGAGAAAAGACACTTTATGTACAGAGAAATAGTGATAAAAATTCTCACCAGAAACAATGTAAACCATAATACACTGGAGCAACATCTTTAAAGTACTCAAACAAAGATTTCCCATCTAGAATTCAATGCATCAAAAACATCTTTCAAAAACTAAGATGAAGTAAAGACTTTCAGATATGCAAACTCAAGGATTTAATCAACACTAGACTTCACAATAACGAAGCTTAATGAAACTGATCAGTGAGAGACAAAGAATGCTAAACGGAAGTTTGGATCCACTGAAAGGAAGGAAGGCCATCAGAAGTGGTAAATGTACTTGCAAGTACAAATAATATGATTTCTATGTCAGCAAAAATCAACACTAGCTCATTTTTGCTTATTGTAAAATGAGACTTTTGTCACAAGAGAATTTCCATCTTAATGCTTTCTCTTCTGTGTACCAAATAGTCAAAACCCAAATTTAAATATACACTTGATATAGCTACAACCTCCCTCTTAAATCCCATGAAAGTTGTGCATGCTGCCTCTATAAAACAGCCAGAACCAGACTAAAAGCTGAGTGTATTGTAATTTTTAAAACTTTGTGGACTATAAGAAATATCAAAATGTATCAAAACACGTCCTCCTCTTAGGGAAAGACCCAGTAGATTTTAAGGACTAGATCTATGATGTAATAATTCTGCTTTGTCAGATGTCTGTCAACTTAGGTAACTGTCCTGCCCTCTAGACTGGACATGGTCATCCAAAGAGCAGAGGCAAAGTGAGCTAGCCCTGGGGTCCTAGGATTGTAACATGCTCTGTGCAGAAAATGAAACTCTGTAAGAAAGTGACTTTAACAATCCGTCCCATGAAAACGGATTTGAACCACATTTACATTCATAGGCACAATAAAGTGGAAGAATCCTGCTAATTATAGGAAATGTTGGCAGCAAATCTTTGGGATAAAATCAGGAATAAATGGTACTCTGGGGATGGCTCTTGGGGCACCATTAGCAGCTTTCACACCTGGGTGGCTGGCTGCCAGATTTGAGATGTTTTGAGATTTGTTTGCAGAGGGTGCCAAATACACATTTTACAGAACTTTTAGCTGAAGCACAACACTCTTCAGACCTTTCAGAGAGAACTAAAAGTACAAAGACTCAATCTGGAGGGAATAGGGAAAGCTTATTACTGAAGAGAGCTAACAATACATGTTTTTAAAAGTGGAAAATTGTTCACGGCTGTGGACAAATAAGCTCAGCCAATGCTATGATAAATGCTCAGATAAAGACAAATTCCCCTGGTGATTTCCTAAGCAGATAGAGGAACAAGCCTCACAACCTTTACTCAGGTTAGGCAGCCTGCTTAATGGCCATTTCTGTAGCTCTACAACACTTTGATTAATTTGGCCCTTATGCGATCTTCCGAGGTGGCACTCACATCGTCGCTCCTTCAATTTAATCTGGTACTAGAGGATGTTGTAGATTCTCCTGTCTTCAGAAAATGGTAAAGGATTATGTGAATTTTTAACTAGGTTGTACCTCATCCTCTGCATTGTATTTAGCGACCACACTAGCTGGTTTCATGTTAAATACACGACCTGGATCTCAAGTGAGCCCTTGGTGCTGCTAGACCAGCACTCTTCTCGTGCACAGTCCATGTATTCTCTCAGTGTCCTAAGGTGACTAAAGGGCTATTAGAATTTTAATGATAAAGGACTATACAGCCTAAAGGGCTATCTCTTCTGCTCTCTCTCTTTAAATTCCCCATACCTTCATCTCTTTCCTCAGTCTCCACAATGACTTTACTTTCTACTTTACAGAGAAATCTTGAAACAATCAGAAAAGAATTTCACTATCATAAAAATGAATACTAATGTAATCTACAAAGCTGTATGTCATCTTGACCCACCACCCTGTCTCTGACATCATCTCTTCCTACTCTCTAAGTTTCCACTTCACTGGCCAGCTTACTGTTCCTCAAACCCACCAGACACACTTGTTCGAGCAGATATTCACATGGCTGACTCCCTCACCTTCTTCAAATATTTATGCAAATGTGATGCCCTTCATGAAGACTACCCTGACCATCTATTTAAAAGTACAGAACTTCCCCCGGCCCTGGTCATCCTTATTACTTTCCTCTGTGTTTTATTTTTCCACAGTACATGTAAACTACTAATTAAATATGCAATCTACTCTGTGTTAGTTTATTATTTTCTCTCTCCCTCACTAGAGTCTAAGCTCAGGAGGTCAAGGATCTTTCTGTATTCTGTTCACTGATTTATCTCAAACACTTAAAATATGCCTGGCATATAATAGTTATTCAATAATTATTTGTGGAAAGAATAAATAAACTTATAAAATGTGTAGATCCAAAGTATGAAAAACCTTGTTAGACCCAGATTTTTGTTAATATATTGTGAAAAAATTAAACTAAAATTAAACAAGCTGCACTAGTCTTTGAGTCACCAAAGCACTTTCAGAACTCTTTGAAATTTTTTCAAAATACCATATTGTGTATAAATTACTATAAACCATATGAATATTTTTATGTATTTTAAAATATTGGTTTCTTAGTATATTTGGAAAATTGGCCATCAGATAAAATGCTCACTTTATTACCACATCTTTAGCAAAATGGCTTATAAGTCAGTGCTAGGAACTAAGGAGAGAAACTATTCCAGTTTCCAAGGAATTTATATTCTGTTCCTTTTTTACCTTTACTACCTTAATAAAGCCTTTAAAAATCTCCTTGTATGAAATATTTGATTCTTTCTTGTGAGCAGCTATAGTTCATATTTTAAACTTAATACAAGTTGGCTCCTTTGATCTCCATTCCACCTACCTTCACTTTGGAAGGTGCTGGAATGCTAAAAGCCATGTTTCCCACACTCTCTACATCTTGCACTTTGGATGTATATTAGGATCCTCCATTATTTGAATTCCTGAGGTACTTGGAAGGTGATACTGCAGAGGCAATCTTCTTCCAGCTCTTGGCAACAGATGAGCAAATAAGACTAAGAGAAGATTAGTAAATTCCTTATACTCAAGAGTTCCACAGCTATAAGTAGCAGATAAAGTATTCCAATTTGCATCTCTAAACTCCAATTCAGTGTTCTGTGCACTAGAATATGGCTGTATTTGGTGTATAAGTTCCTGTAGATAATTTTTGTTAATCTGACTTAAATTACACTTTGTCATTAAAAAACAATTTGACTAACAAGTTGGAAAATGACATTTCCTCAACTGTAACTTTTAGCAATAAAGTTCCCCCATGAAAATACAAAATTATATAGTTGACAGAGAAACATGGGTCTCTGAATGTGATATTTTATGTAAGTTCTAACAATACCTTCCCTTTCCCAAAATCTCTGTGTGTCTCTCAACTACTCTTGAGTCTGTCGAAGGTGTTAATGCTTGAGCATGACATTCCCACTGCTGGGTGACTACAGCACTAGCAATTACACTTTCTTCAAGAAGTTCTAATTCCTGAAGAATATTGCAACTTCTACTTCAACTATTAAAAGTGATAAAAGTTGCAATCATTGCTGAAAATTTGAAGTAGCAGAAATTAGAATAAGAATAAACCATTCGTGGCTTCTTTCTTCACAATCTGATACTCATGTCCTGAGTGGGAGGCTGGAATACAACGAAGGGCAAGTCAAGGGTCAGTACTGGAGAAGTATTGAAAAGATGCCATTTATTCCAGGGCACAAGCAAGTGTTTAAATAATATAAAGATAGTGAATGAGAATCTGATTGAAAGACACCAGGACCTCATTGGGGGAGGTGCTACAATAATTATTTATGAGACACAAAAGTTAAAAATTGACAATGGGAAATAACAGGACTCCAGGAGGTAGTATAGTCAGCTTGACTGTCTCAGGGTAGAGAATCTGGATAGGTTAGGAATTCTTCTAGGAAACAAGTCTTGCTTTCCACAATATTGCAGAACTGATCAAGGATACTAATTGTCATCAAATAACTTCTTGATCTTTAAAAAGAAATTATTCCATAGGGAGAAAAAGCAAATTAGTGCATGTCAAGAAGCATATGGCTCTGCTGAATGATAACAGGAGTGGCCATTCTGTAAGGGAGGTACAGATCACAGTGCAGGAACAAATGACTAAACGGCTAATACTGTGATCTAGATTTCTGCTTGTGCGGCTGCATGTTTGTTTGGCTTGATGATGTTCTTGCCAATGCAAAAAACTTATTATTCAGGCAAGTGGGTGGAAATTCACTGCATTAGGGACTAATACCTCCATCAGTGGAGATTCAGCCTCAGGGAATGCAACTAGAATGGTGCGAGTCTGTGCCATCACAATTGCTTAAACAGACACTGACATCTTAAGGTCTATCTTCTAGGTCCAGCACACAAAGGAGAGCATTATATTCATAATGTATGTTCTATGAAGCTGAACAAAAATTTTTTCTACTTTCACCGAAGAATATAGTCAACTTGGATTCAAAAAGGGACCTAAGGGATTTGGTAAACACTGTACTTGGACACCTTTTAACAATCATCCTTATCTGGAGACAATATAAATCACTTTGTAAACTTGAAAGGTTATTTCTTCACTAGGATCATCTTCAATACTTAAGACATCTCTTTTAAATCTCTCTTTGAAAGCAATAAAAGTCCCAGTTCTACAAATGTGAACAGGACATAATAATTGATGACTTTTCTCTCATTTGTATTCCAGGTGTCTTGCCTCCACAGTTAGAAAAAACAAGCTGGAATAATTCCACCTGGTTCTTGGACTCTCTGAAGTTACTTCGTGTGAATGATTCTTGAGTTTGGTAAGATCTTAAGTTTGTCTTGAGATGACCTTAGAAATGTTATCTATACAATATTCAGTCTTTGGCCAATTGTAAAAGTTAAGCTCTAAGAACTATCTTTATTCTTTGGTTAAATACTTGATATGTAGATTTTAGTTATTGTGTAGAATTACAGCATAGAAATTCTTTCCAAAATATGACAATTATTAATTTAATTAATTATATTGAATAAGTGCATAGATAAATATTTCTCTTAAAAATGTCAATAATTCATACTCCATACCTATTTTCTTTATCTGTGAGCAATATATATTCTCTGGATAAGGAAACTCGAGTTATGAATTTGAGTGTATAGTTGAGTTTTAACCTGAGTTAGGTCAAGTTATTTTGCTTTATCTATTTGTGAGCCCTTTTGAGCAAATATTTAAAATTAAATGAATGCATCTCTATCTTAGAAAATTGGTAAATAACATAACATGTGTATGTTTTCAAAATGTGCTCATAGCCAGCAAGAAGAGAATGGAAAACGTATCTGGAAATAGTTACTAGGAGATTCTCTGATGCTTTTTTTTCCCAATTTCATTTCTCTCTCTCCCTCTATCTGCCTGTGAGTATGTTTCTGTGTACCCCACTTTATTTCCATTTCATTCCTCTCTTTCTCTCTCCTCTTTCCTAGACTCCAAAGCTCTTTCTCTCTTTCCTTTCCTATTATTGGCATCTGATCTCTGATTAAGGAAAAAAAGAACCTGAAGTATTATTTTTCTTAAAAATTTAATAGTCAATAATAATTTAGATTGACGGTTTAGTTTAACAGTGAGTTGAACTTTTATATTTTTGTATATGTCAAAACATAATTATTAAATGTACTTGCAAGTAGATCTAGCCATAGGAGACCATACTAACACTGAAAATTATGGTGACAGTGGCAGTGGTTTAGTGTGTTGACTATAAAATAAATGTGGGAACATCCTGAGAAAACACAAATAAGTTATTGTAGAACTTAATTTTTAAATTGCTACATTATTGTCACTGCCTGCAAAATTCCACTGGATTTTGTAGCACTCCCACTAACTAGTCCTTAGTTTTATGAAAAGAGAAAGGACTGGGAACATATTTGTATGAAGGTGTTCTTCTGAAGTGTTTCAGTGATAAACCGAGTTGTCTAGTTGAATACTCACAGAGTAATAAACATCTTGAAAAAATTTACCAATACCTATTCCAATTTAAAATACTCATACTCTTTGATTATGCAATTCTTTTGTAAAAATTTCTTACAGAAATATATATGCATATTTATACACACAAACACACAAAGATTTTCACTGCAGCATTGCTGAAATAGCAGAAAATTGAACTGAGATAGATCTCCTTAACTGAAGACTACAGCTAGTAAATGGCATCATTGTGCCTGATTGACACAGAAATAGCAACTAGACTCTGATAACGGATCTGCTCTCAACCCTGGAGGATGAGTTGGCACCAGTATTACCCATGCCCTACAACACATTACAGTTTCCTTCCAGTTGATGAAATGTCTTGGAATGTATTGATTCCCACTGTGTCCTCAATAATTTGTTAGGAACTTTGAGAAATGTGAAAGAAGGAGGAATCCTTGAGTGTTTCCCTATGGAAATAGGAGAACCATGAAATAATGATATACAGAAAAGGTGTTTTATGGTTAAGCAGAGTGAATATTCAGCCTGGTGAAAGTGGAGGTGAGCATTGGGTGTAGGAGGAAGGACACCATGAAGGAGGCTGGTGGTGGACTCACTGATAGAGGAGGTGGGAAAAGGCAGTAGGCAAACCTAGAATATATAGAAATCACGACATGATCAATAAAAAAGAAGTGTGTATATTACTTTCACAGCTTTCTCATGTGCATTACCTCCTTTGGCCATCACAGCAGATCTGTGAGGCAGGAGGTAAAAGCAGTGTGGCTGTAAAGCACAGTAGTTAATAGCCTGAACTTTGGAGTTAATCATGGACCTGCCAAGAAACTGTGAGGAAGTAACACAACTTCTCTAAGTGTTAGTTGCTGTTTCAGAAAATCCGCACAATCATACTACTTACATCATATGACTGTTCAACATGATTAAATGAGAAAAAGCCCTCTGCACATTGCACTCAGACAGTCAGAATATCTACGTGGTATCTGTGGTTTCTCTTTTACTAATTATGCTGCTGCAGAAATTGATGCTTCAGGAGGCTAAGATTACAAAGCCAGAAAGTGTCCTGGCTGTGACTTAGAGGTAGGTTTGTTGTGTGTGAATCCAGTTACATTCTCTGCAAACAGAAAGGCAGATGTGGAAAGAAATGGTGTGAGTGTGGCAGCAGTGGGTAGGATCACAGTGGAGTAGTTAAAGTGAGGAGAACATAGAAATGAATTTGAATAAGTAAGGGTGTTTTGTGACAGGAGTTACATGTTAGGAAAATTCAATGCTGTGCCATATTGATAGGGAATCACTCTAAGTCCCAAGCCATACAGACAGATGGGGCATTAGAGCAGTGGCTTTCAATTCTTTTTTAACATGAAATGAATCATCTATTTAAGGAAATCTTATCCAGAGGCATATACAATTAATTCAATTAAGAGCTGAGTGTGTGTGAATAGAACAGAGTTCTTTCTGTTGTGTTCATCTAGTGAGCCATCTTTATACTGCAAATGAGGAAACTGAGGCTCAGAGATGCCAGCAATAGATCCAAATAACAGACTAAGTTACTGACACAACCTAGAATAAAATCCACTTCTCATTTCCTGACTCCTGAGCCAGTGCTCCTGATAATCCACAAGAGTTCTTACAAGAAAGACCTCAGTTCTTGGGCTAGGAGGAAGAGGATGAGGTTCAGTAATGTGAATACAATGGCACATCCATAGTCTCCAGGGGATGTTCTGCATGTGTGTAGGGAGTAAGGGTGGAGGTGGGTTGTTGAAAAGCAAGAGTTACCTCTCAGCATCCACAGAGTTTAATAGGCCAAATATCAATTAGATACTACGCTACTTGCAAAATTTCTAAGATGTGACAGCCAGCCTCTGCTTAAAAATACCCAGTAATATAAGTTAGGTTTTCATTGTAGCTTTTCTTCTGGGTTGAAATAGTAACTCTCCTGAAATACCACATAACCTGTTCTTCTCTTAGGCAGTGGTGGAATGTAGTGTATGATCAAAATGCCAGCTCCACAGCACACTAGTTATATAATCTTATACAAGAGATTTAATTCCTCAAGACCTCAGTTTATCTTCTTTACAATGGGAACAGTAATGATAACTACTTCATGCAGCATCGTCAGGTTGAAATGCCATCATACTTGGCACAGTGCCCAGCAACACAGTGAATCTAAATTCTAATTGTTTAAGGATTATTATTGTGTTCTGAGATGCTTTGCTTCATTTGAGAAACAGAGGAAACTGAAAGAAATGACTTGGGCTGATTCAGATTTGAGTTTGTGATATTGAGGATCTGTGCCATTGGCAGAGCATCACAGTTTGTAATCTTCATCACTGAACAATGTATTAGTCAGTGACTATGGAATTAATACCTTTAGATGTATTTTGATCACTTAATATTTAGAAGTAAGGCATAAAATTACAAGACAATTGCCATATTGTTTGCGAAAGAGTACAGGAAGAAAAACCCACTTCAGATTGTTTGGAGGATGCAACAGGATAATGATTGTAATGTGACTTAGCTCAGTGATTGGTGAGTAACAAACTCACATCATAATTACCTGAGAAGCAATGTTGATGCTTGAGGGCACTGACTGGATACAGAAAATATGGTCCACATTCTGTCTTCACCACTCACTGGCTGTGCAGCTTTGGTTAAGTTTCCTAAACTCTGAGAGCCAGTTACTTCATCTGTAAAACAGAGTGAATCATGCGTTATTCTGTGCTTGGAGTAAGTTAGGTGCTCATAAAAGTTGGCTATTAATAACACTTACAAAGGAGGAGGAGGAAAAACATTTCACATGGCAGAGCCATTGAAAAGGCAGGAGAAAAGGATTGGAGGAAACCTTGCATTAATGCAGTATTTATTTCCTAACACTATTTTTATGATCTATTTATTTTTATTGTGGTAACATTGGTTTCTAACATTACACAAATTTCAGGTGAGGTGTACATGGTTATGTATTTCATTTTCTCTGTAGATTGCATGATGTTCACCACCCAAAGACTAATTATAATCCATCACCACACACATGTGCCCAATCACCCCTTTTGCCCTCCCCCTTCTCCATTCCCCTCCAGTAAACAATCCAATCTCTGTTTCTATGTGTTTGTTTGTCATTGTTTTTATTTTATACTTATGAATGAGATCATATGGTAGTTGACTTTCCCCTCTGACTAATTTCACTTAGCATAATATCCTCAAGGTCCATCCATGTTATCACAAAAGATCAGGTTTCACCATTTCTTATGGCTGAGTAGTATTCCACTATGTATATATACCACATCTTCTTTATCCATTCATCTCTTTTTGGGCACCTGGGTTGCTTCCAAGTCTTAGCTATTGTGAATAATGCTGCAATGAACATAGGGGTGCATGTATCTTTATGCCTTCACATTTTCATGTTCTTTGGATAAATATTCAGTAGTGTAATACCTGGATCATATGGTAGATCTATTCTTAATTTTTTGAGGATTCTCTACACTGTTTTCCATAGTGGCTGCACCAGTTTGCACTCTGAACAGTAGTATATGAGAGTTCCCTTCTCTCCAGATCCTCTCCAACACTTGTTTCCTGTCTTGATAATTATAGCCATTCTGACAGGCCTGAGGTGATATCTCATTATAGTTTTGATTTGCATTTCCCTGATAGTTAATGGTGTTGAACATCTTTTCATGAGCCTTTTGGCCATCTGTATATCTTCTTTGTAGAACTGTCTATTCACATCTTTTGCCATTTTTTGATTGGGTTGTTAATTCTTTTGTTGTTGAGATATACGAGTTCGTTGTATATTTTGAATATTAACCCCTTATCAGATATATGGTTTGCAAATATCTTCTCCCAATTATTAGGTTGTCATTTCATTTTCTTGATGGTTTCCTTTGCAGTGCAGAAGATTTTTGGTTTGATGTAATCCCATTTGTTTATTTTCTATTGTTTCCCTTGCCCAGTCAGACATGGTTCTTGAAAATATTCTGTTAAGATTTATTTTTAAGAGTGTACTACCTATGTTTTCTTCTAGAAGTTTAATGCTTTTGATACTGGCCCTGGTACCAGTTCCCCTACAATAAACTGAGCACATGTGGGGTTAAAACCAAAATCACCCACCCCTTTCCCTGCTTACTCCTCGGCTTCCTGGCACCAGAATCCACCATCCTTCATGGAGGCAGACAACCAAGGACACCCACCTGTGGATTCCCTTATTTCACCAACCTCCTTCCTGTAAGCAGCCTCACAAGGCTAAATGCAGGCTGATAGGAAAGCTCTGACCAGTAAGACCACAGGCTCCCTCTCCCTACAAGAAGCTGCATTCTTTGCAACCTATGAAACTCCTTGCCTCCCACCTTCCAGGGAAATGAGATGAATTTGAGGACTCCCTCTCATCTCTTGGCTGATGTCACTCAGAATCACAACACTTTCCTTGCCATAAGCCTGGTGTTCCAGTTTTTATTTGTCACCTCTTGTGTGGCAGGTAAAAAAACCAATGTTTGTGGCCAGTAACAAGCTGGTGAGCCAGCCAGGAGGCTTTTACCCATGGCTCTGCGGCCCCAGGATGATTGGAATTTCCTTGGAAGCAGTCCAGCAGCTGCCTAGGTCATATGCCTTAGGGATAGTCCTCAGTACTTTCCATCTGTCCTGGCAACATTGGCCCTAGGCACACTTTCTTATCACAGGAAAACAGGTTCTAGATTTGTTTATTTGTTTTTGCTTATGGTCCCTTGATGGAGTCAATCTGCAATAGGGTAAGTCACCTTAGGCATGCCCTTGAACTCCTTTCCCCTCCATCTGGGGTCCTTTCTGTTCACAGAGGGAACTTCTGGGTGAGCATATGGAGTTGGAACAGTTGTAAGATTTTCTACCCTACATCTGGGAACTGGTTCATTGGTGTCTGGTATTTCTGTATCTGCATCTGTGTGCCTGTCTATCTCTGTGTATCAGAATGGAGAACAATACCCCTGCCTGATATAGTAAGAGCATACAAATCCACCCTTCTGGCAATGCTCATTAAACATGCTAAAGGGGATCTCACTTTAAAATGACCAAAATGGGGCAATTTCAGTTTACTCAAACTAGTGTATTTACATATGCATTTGGGGAAAGCCAGCTACAAAGTTAAATAACCAACAGGAAGCCTATTTTAGTCTTTTGAGGATTCTAAATAAAATCAGGAATACTCTAGTGCCTCTTTAAAAGAAAATAATTAAAGAATTAAACATGCAAGCAGCTGAAAACAAATCTGCTGCTCCTCTATTCTATATTGCTTAGCTTCCCCACTTTAACTCCCCTGAAATTCCTGATGTAAAATTAAGCAAGTGAAAACAAGTAAACTTTTGAGATAATTTAGAATTGTAATGCCCATTCTGGGTAATCTCTTCTTTAGATGACTCCACTTTAAGTGTCAACTTTAAAAAAAGAAGATTGAAAACCTCCATATGGAATTCAGTCTTTGATTAATGTGCAAAAACATCTAAAAGACAGTTATTTAACACAACATAAAATGATCTTTGGTAAAAGGAAGGCTGTTTAAGTTTGCTTCTTTGATTAAAATAAATACGTTTTCAGAGTTATCAACATTGGATGTCACGCAGACAGGTTATCTCTGTTACAAAATTTGTCATCAAAAGTAATAACTTAGAATAATAGCTGATTTTGTTTGATGTTTCATGAGGTATTTGCAGACAATCTAAATATAATTATGAAAGACAGGTAAACTAAACAGAAATTTAAAAAGATAAAAGTTTTTGGAGAAATTTTTCAACAGTAATTATGTATGGATGTATTTAGAACATTATGATGTATGTACTTAAAACAAAGTAAGATGATGGCTAGGGGCTCTAATGTCACACGCGTTTTTTGAGAGAAATCTAAACATAATTGCTGGAAGCAAATAATTTAGATAAAGAAACAAGAGTAAGAGTTTTGGGGTGCAAAAATTATGTTTTATGGAATAGTTTCTTGAAAAAATAGCTTCCAAAATATTTTTGGTAACTTAAAATTTTAGAGCTTTGCTAAATTAAGTTAAAATGATAAAATTTGTTGAGTATCTCGGTCATTTTCCAAACAAGATAAAATATTAAGAATTAATTACTAAAAATAGATTTACTTGCCTTTCTTTTCTTATCTCAGATAAACCAAAAGTTGCTTAAGTTTATTGGTAAATGTGTTTTGCAAACGCTGAGAAATCTTCTATGGGAAAGAACATATTTCTAGATAACCTGTATACAAAGAAAGAGAAATGTATGTTTTCAGTAAGGAGGAATAAAAAGTAGAGATATTTTTGTTTGTTTTGTTTAGAAAGACAAATTTATCCTAAACTACTAGGAAAAATAGGAATAAGACATGGGAGAAATTCTGAATGAAAAAAGTGACAAAAGGTTTATGGAAGTAAAACCCTGAGAAAAGAGTTTTCTACATGGTCAAGTTGGCTAAAATTAAAGTAAATCTAGTTAAGTAAATTATTTAAATGTCAAGAGCAAGTAGGTACAAAATTAAAATTTAGTCTTCTCTGTCTTAAAATAATTTTTTTAACTTTGTTTTGCTCTTGGTAAAAAAGCTATGAAAGGGTTTTTTGGCTGTTTTAGCCTTTGACTGTTCCTATTGCTACTTTTATTGGATGTATAACTGAAGATTATTTCATAGGGACCTATGGATAAATGTAATTAATATAAATATTTAAAATATTGGATGTATAACTGAAGATTATTTCATAGGGACCTATGGATAAATGTAATTAATATAAATATTTAAAAAATTGTATAACATTCCTGAAAATCTAATCTCTCTGGATTGTCTGCTATAATTCTGGTTGTTATCTCAAACTGTTGTATGTCACAGAAATAGCCAAGTTTTTTTCTCAGTTGCCATTTTTAACTCTTTTGTTGTTTATAGACAGTTTTACTCAGATGTTTTTGCAAATATATTTCATCTTTGGACAGATTCATGGAAAGGACTCTGACACTCCTTTAGAATACAGGTTTCTGATAAACTTTCAGATTGTTTAACAGAGGTGGGTAGGAAATTACAGAACTGTAACTGAAAAACTGAAAACCTCATGAAACTGCTGATAGAAGGTCAAGAGCTGGTTACATAAAACTAAATGAACTCATAGGGATGATTATACTTTTTATGACTCTTTGTTTAAAATATTGCTGATATTTTAATTTTTTTTTGAGATTAATAACTACCGTTTTCTCTTAAGGAACTATGACTGATAGTAATTTGTAAAGAAAATTGAAACATTCATTTACCTCCTTACTCGATCCCTCCAGAATTTGGAAACTCTTAATATGTATTGTTTTCATGGCAATATAGTTGTATGCATAAGTTCAATAAAAATCTGTTCTTCTTATAACAGGACATAATTGCAAACATTGGTTACAGTACCAAGGCTTTGACCGGAATAGCATATTTGAGAAAAATATACAGACTCAGATATGACCAGATAGATTTTGAAGAATGAAGATTGAATTTATAAAATAAAGACACTTGGAAATATTGGCCTGGTACCTTGCTTACATGGTTCCAAGCACACATACTGGACAAGCAATGAAGGTCACTTATAAGGCAGGTGCAAAGAACCTCAATATTTTAGGGACCTCAGAAAAGAGAAATTCCCCCAAATCTGTTGGTATTGCAGGCGGAGTCTGATGACAAGTTCTTGGGCTGGTTTTCCTGGCCCCACGAGACTTTTAAAGTTAAATCCGAGATTCCTTATAAAAGTTCCAGCAAAGCAGATTTAAAAGAGCTTATATGATAAGTTGCTATTCTTGCTATAGTTATGTAAGTAAATGGGCCACGTTTATTGAAACTAGACTTATTTTGTAAATAAGTCAATCTTAACTTGGCAATCTGTGGTAAAAAATGGGGATGATTCTAGAGAGAAAAAATTATGTTTCAATAAAACTATAATACAGATTTGTGGACGTTGGATTTTGGTTCTTTCAATTGCCTGTGAGGGTTTTTTCCTACTAGTAAACTGAACTAAATCTTGAATTGTTCTAGTATCCTGAAATATCTGAAATCACAAATTTCCAAACTAATATTTTCCATTTTTTCCATCATTTTCATTTGGAATCTTTGAGAACTGAAATTGCCCTTTTTCCTGAACCCTTGCAAACTGAAGCTAGGCATCATGATATAAAATTAAGAAAGGTTCATGTCTGCTACTGTGCAACCCTCTCAGAAAGATACATCAGTGCCCAATGACACCATCAGAGACATTTCAAACTGCAAAAGATGTTATGATCCTGAATTCCAGAAAGCTTCTTGATTACCTATCCCCTGGGCTCAGGAACTGGTTTATAATTTGCTCCAACCATTAACCTTGTTTTTTCTTTTTCTTTCTATAAAAATTCTTCTTATTAAATACCTGGTTACTTACTTAAATGATATAGGCTTAGCATTGGGAGCCCACCTACATCACTGCTTTATTAAGAGACTGGTTCAATGAGATGGAACAAGCTATGCCCCTTATGAGCACGTATCCAGAGGTACCAGGTCCAGACTAATTTTCAGGACTGTTTTCTTGGATTCCCCAAGGGATTAAGTCTATTTTTCAGGGACTGTTAAAATTTGAGCTATCTATACTTCTTATCCCTGGTCATATACTTATGTACCTTTAGATGTTTTTCCAAACTGTTGAACAAGGTAAAAAAAATGCTAATAATACAAAATGTCAACCTGAACCTGGTAACAACAACAAAAAAATTCCAAATGAATATTAAACATTTCATTCCTCTAACCCAGATCTATGCCGCATTTCAGTGGGAAGGAGATATAAATCAGTCATTGCCCCAAATCACTCAAGATTGAGGAGTGAACATAAAATAGGGGAGAATTGACACCAGCCTTGATATCAGTTCTCCTATATTAAGCCCAGCATTTATGGAGTTAAAACCAAAAGCATTCATTGCCTTTCCCTGCCTACTCCTTGTCTTCCTGGCACCACAATCTACCATAAACCACAGGGGCAGGCAACCAAGGGCATCCAGCTGTGGATTCCCTTATGTCACCATCCTCCTACCTTCAGGCAGCCTCATAAGGCCAAATGTGGGCTGGTGGGAAAGTGCAAATAGCAAGGCCACAGGCTCCACCTAACTAAAAGCAGCCACATTCCTTGAAAGATTTAAAATCTGTTGCCTTCCATCATTTAGGGAGATGACACAAATTTGAGGCCTCACTCTCATCTCCCAGCTGATGTCATCTGAAATAAAACCCCTTTCCATTCCATCAGCCCAGCATTCCAGTTTCTATTTTGCCCATCTTGAGAGGTGCAAGATGAACCTGTATTTGTGGCCGATAACAGTTTCAGATCTTACATTCAAGTCTTTAATCCATTTTTAGTTAATCTTTGTGTATGGTTTAAGATGATGTTCTACCGTCGTTCTTTTGCATGTGGCTGTCCAGTTTTCCCAACACCATTTATTGAAGACACTCTCCTTTCTCCATTGTATGCTCTTGGCCCTCTTCTCAACAGTTCGTTGTCCATAGATGTGTAGGTTTATATCTTGACTCTCAATTTTGTTCCATTGATCTGTGTCTGTTTTTATGCCAGTACCATGTTCTTTTGGTTACAATAGGTTTGGAACATATTTAGAAATCAGGGAGAGTGATACCTACAGCTTTGTTTTTTTTCTTCAGGATTCTTTTGGTCATTTGGGGTCTTTTGATGTTCCATATAAATTTTAGGATTATTTATTCTATTTCTGTGAAAAATATCTTTAGAATTTTGAGAGGGATTGCACTGAATTTTTAGATGGCTTTAGGAAGTATGGACATTTTAACTATGTTACTTCTTCGAACCCAAGAGCACAGAGTATCTTTCAATTTCTTTGTGTCTTCTTAATTTCTTTCAACAATGTTTTGTAGTTTTCAGTGTACAGATCCTTCAGCTTTTTAGTTAAGTTTATTCCTAGGTATTTTATCCTTTTTGCTGCAATTTTAAATGGTATTATACTCTTAAATTCTCTTTCTGCTACTTTGTTGTTAGTGTATAAAAATGAAATGCAACTGATTTTTCTATGTTGATCTTGTATCCTGCAAGTTGATCATATTCATTTCTTATTCCTAAAACTTTTTTAGTGGATTCTTTAGGGTTTTCTAGACATAAAATATTATCTGCGAATAGTGACAGTGGAAGTTCTTCCTTTGCAATTTGGACCCCTGTTATTTCTTTTTCTTGCCTGACTGCTCTGGCTAAGACTTCCAATACTATGTTAAATAAGACGGGTGAAAGTGGGCTTCCTTGTGTGGTTCCTGTTCTTAGATAGCTTTCCGTTTTGCTCCATTGGGGATTATATTACGTGTGGGTTTGTCATATATGGCCTTTATTATGTTGAGATTCTTTACGTCTATACCCATTTCATTCAGAGTTTTCATTATAAATAGATGCTGTTTCTTGAATGCTTTCTCTGCAACTACTGATGTGATCACATGATTTTCATTCTTCATTTGGTTGGTGTGGTTTATCACATCGTTTGATTTGTGGATGTTGAAGTATCCCTGCATCCCTGGAATAAATCTCACTTGATCGGGGTGTATGATCTTTTTAATGTATTGTTGTATTAGATTTTCTAGTATTTTGTTGACGATTTTTGCATCAATGCTGATCAGTGATGTTGGCTGATAATTTTCTGGGTTTGTGCTGTCCTTGTCTGGTTTTCGTATCAGGATAATGTTAGCTTTGTAGAATGACTCAGGAAGCTTTCCCTCCTCTTCAATTTTTTGGAAGAGTTTGAGAAAAATAGGTATTAACTTTTCTTTGAATCTTTGGTAGAATTCACCAGGGAAGTCATCGGGTCCTGGAGTTTTATATTTTTGGAGTTATTTGGTTATTGTTTCAATTTTATTACTGGTGATTGGTCTATTAAAATTCTCTATTTCTTCTTGAGTCAGTTTTGGGAAAGTTATATGATTGTAAGAATTTATCCATTCTCTCTAAATTATCCCAATTGTTGGCATATAGTTTTTCATAGTATTCTCTTATAATCTTTTGTGTTTCTGAGATGTCCATTGTAATTTCTCCTCTTTCATTTCTGACTTTATTTATTTGAGACTTCTCTCTCTTTTTCCTGGTGAGGCTCGCTAAAGGTTTGTCAATTTTTTTTTTTTTTATCATTTCAAATAACCACCTCTTGGTTTCATTGATTTTTTCTATGGTTTATTTTTTAGTCTCTATTTCATTTATTTCTTCTCTGATTTTTATTATTTCCTTCCTTCTCATGATTTTGGGCTTTACTTGTTCTTCATTTTCCACTTGTTTTAGGTACACTGTTAGATTGTTTATGTGAGATTTATCTTATTTGTTGGAGTAGGCCTGTTTTGCTATAAACTCACCCCTTAGAACTGCTGTTGCTGTGTTTCCAGAATTTTGGCATGTTGTATTATCATTTTCATTTGTCTCCAGATACTTTTTGATTTTCCCTTTAATTTCTTCATTGACCCAATTATTATTGAGCAGCATTTTGTTTAATGTCAACATATTTGTTGTTTTTCCTATTTTCTTCCTGTTGATTTCTAGTTTTCTGCCTTTGTTGTCAGAAAAGATGGTTGGTATTTCAGTCTTCTCAAATTTATTGAGACTTGTTTTGTGGTCTAATATGTGATCAGTCTTGGAGATTGAAAGGAATGTATATTGTGTGGTTTTGGTTCCAATCTTCTGTATATTTCTACTAAGTACATCTGATCTAATGTGTCATTTAAGGCCAATGTTACCTTATTGATCTTCTGTTTGGATGATGTATCCACTGGTATAAGTGGAATGTTAAAGTCCCCTAATGTTATTTTAGTAGTATTTCTCCTTTTATATCTCTTACTAATTTCTGCACATATGTGCTTCTATGTTGAGTGCATACATATTTACAAGTATTATATCTTCTTGTTGGGTTGTTCTCTTTATTATTATGTAGTGCCCTTCTTTATCTCTTGTTACAGTTTTTGTTTTAAAGTCTATTTTGTCTGATATAACTATTGCTACCACAGCTTTCTTTTCATTACCATTTGCATGGAGCATCTTTTTCCATTGCTTCACTTTCAGTTTATGAGTGTCTTTACGTACGAAGGGCATCTCTTGCATGCAGCATATACATGGGTCTTGTGTTTTTATCCAATCGGTCACTCTATGCCTTTTGATTGAAGCGCTTAGTCCATTGACCTTTAAAGTAGCTATTCATAAATGTACGTATGCTATTTTGTTACTTTTTTTCTCTGTGCTTCAGTAGTTCCTTTCTGTCCTTTTCTCCTTCTCTTGCTCTCTTCACTTGTGGTTTGATGGCTATCTTTGGTATTATGTTTGCATTTCTTCTCTTAATATTTTGTGTATTAATGTTAGGTTTCTGGTTTGTGATTACCATGAGGTTCATATATAACAACCTCCCTGTATAGCAGTCTATATTAAGTTGATGATTTCTTTGGTTTGACCTCTTCCTGAAAGCTCTACTCTTTTACTCCTCTCCTCCCACATTTTATGTTTTTGTTACCATATCTAACCTCGTTTTGTGTGTGTGTGTATCCATTACCCTGTTATCACGGAAATAGGTAATTTTAGTATTTTTGTCTTTTGACTTGCATATTATCATCATAAGTGGTATATCTGCTACCTTTACTGTATTTTTGCCTTTACCGTGATCTTATTGCCATTTTTTGATAATTTTCTTATTCCTATTTGTGATCTTCTCTTTCCCACTTAAGCAAGTCCCTTTACAATTTTTTGTAATACTGGTTTCTTGGAGAAAATCTCCTTTAATTTTTGTTTTTCTGGGAAAATCTTTATCTCTGCTTCCATTCTGAATGACAACATTGCCAGGTATATTCCTTTCTGTAGGGTTTTTTCCTTTTATCACTTTAAATATTTTGCCCCATTCCCTTCTAACCTGTAAGGTTTCTGATGAGAAGTCATGTTATAGCCTTCTGGGGTTTGCTTTTATGTAAATTGTTGCCTGTCTCTTGCCACTTTTAGGATTCTGTCTCTTTTTAATTCTTGACGTTTAAATTATAACTTGTCTTGGTGTGAACCTCTTTGGGTTTATCTCATTTGGTGCTCTCTGTGCTTCCTGTTCTTGGATGTCTGTTTCCTTCCTCAGGTGAGGAAAATTTCCAAGTATTATTTCTTCAAATAGATTGACTGACCATTTGAGTCTCTATTCTCTGAGACACCTACAATACAAATGTTAGTGTGCTAGATATTGTCCCAGAGTTCCCTTAGACTACCCTCATTCTTTTTAATTCTTTTTTCTATTATCTGTTCAGCTTGGTTGATTTTCTCTAGTCTTACCTCCAGCTGGCTGATCTGTTCTTCTGGATCATCTACTCTACTATTGAGTCCCTTCAGTGAATTTTTCACTTCCAGTATTGTATTCCTTATTTCTGATTGGTTCTTTTTTACATTTTCCAACTCTTTGTTGAAGTTCTAACTGTGTTCATCTATTTTTATCCCAATATCAGTGAGCATCCTTATGACATTTTCTTTGAACTATTTGTCAGGTAGTTTGTTCATTTCTGTTTCCTTTAGGTTTTTATCTGGAGTTTTGTCCTGTTCCCTTACTCAGAATGTTTTCCTTTCCCTCCTCAGTTTGTCTCTTTCTTTTTACTGATATCTATGTATTAGGTAGTTCAGGTATGTCTCCTGATCTTGGAGAGGTAGCCTTATATAAGCGATGCCTTATGAGACTAGGCAATGTGCTTCCCTATCATCACCAGTTCCAAATGTTCCAGGAGTTACCTCTGTGTTTGATATGTGTGCCCTTATGTTGTGGCAGAGTTCCTTTTGTTGCAGGTGCCCAAGGAGGCTAGGCTGTCCTCTTTGCCTGCTACTTGAAATGCTCATCTGCATCTAGCTACTGTGGACACTTCAGTCACTTTACTAGGGATGGGAGCCCCAGCACATTTGGCTGTAAAGTATAATAGCACATTACTGTCACAGTTTTTCTGTTGAGTAGGCCCACAGTGTGGCAGCTTGCTAGGTCAGGGGCCTCCAATTATTGTAGACCTCCAGTCTGTAAGGCTGTTGTTAGCTCCCCCAGGATTGCAGTTGAGTAGAGCTGGCCCCAGGCATGGGATCATCCAATATTTTCAGGCTTTGGAACATAGGGCCAATCGCCTATGTTGTTGTTTGAGAAGCACAAGTCTGCTGCAGCTGACAAGTCCCACTGCCCTAAGTGCCACACACTGTCAACACAGTCCTGGCCCATGCACAAACCCTGACACCATGAAACAGACCCAGCCACTCCACACATCCTTCAATGCCCCACATTCTCCACTTGCTCCTTTGCCCATGCCTTGTCCTATAGAGGTGGGCCCAATTGCTGACTGCAGAGGATCCAGGCACCCCATCTATGCAGTAATACATGTTGCCTGAGGGCTTGATGTTGTTTGGGGCCAGTCCTTAGGAAGGCTCCTGGCCCTGAGCTATTTAAATTGTCATTGCAGTGGGTGGGGCAGATCCTGGTCTAACAGGCAAGGAAAAGAACTCCAATGGTTTCTGCCGGTGTCTGTGTCCACACATCTATACTAGCTCATCATAATGGGTGCTGCCAATATCTCAGTCCCTGGAGTGGTCTCATCTCTCACCAAAATGCACCCAGAGCCTATCACATGAGTCTCTTTTCACCAAAGGACTGTGCACCTTTATTTCTGGTGATTTTAAGTTGCTTTCTGAAACGTGTGAATTTGTGCATGGGCCTTTTAAGAGCCAACTTTTCTCCACTATATCCAATAGCTTTTCTGATCATATTCCACATTGTTGTTATAAGCCAGAAAAGCTGGATATTATGAGATTCTTCTCAGTTGTGCTGAGTCCAAAGGAGACTTGTAGTGGTAACACCCCCTGCTCAGATTCCCCAAGCCCTACAGGGAAGGCTGAATAACTTAGAATTTCTTCTGGCTGGCTGTGAAGCTCTGAAGCTAGTGAAGTGGCATTTTTCTCAAGAAAGGAATTTCCCGCTCTTCCATCACTTCCATCAAGGGCAAGTCAGGAGTGTCCCTTGTTGCAGGGGTTCTTTGTATCTAATTTTCAGTTCTTACTCAAGGGTAGTTATCCCAACAGTAGTTGTAGATCGGTTGTGTCTGTGGAAGGAAGTGAGTGCAGAGTCTCCTATACTGCCATCTTGACACCCCTTAAGTTCTTTGTTTAACGTGTTCTTAAAAGCCAAATGTTTGAATGGTGAATATAAAATAAAAACAAACAATAATCTTCCTCAACTCCAGAAAATACATGAAGCCAAATAATCAGTAATTATAAATCTTATGTTGCTTTTTTAGATTTTCCAACTTTCAGCTGAAGCTGATCTCAGCACCTGATAAATGGGAAATCGAAACAACATGATAAAATTCATTCTTTTGGGTCTTTCAGAGAACCCAGAGCTGCATAAAATACTCTCTGTTGTGTTTCTAATCATGTATGTGTCCACAGTTTTCAGAAACCTACTCATTATGATCACTATGATCAAAAGTGAGAGTTTGAGATCACCTATGTATTTTTTCCCTTACTTCTTTGTCAATTTTGGATGCCACCTATCTTCTGCCATCACTCCCAAGATTATTGTGGATTCCTTCTCTGACAGCACTACCATCTCCTTCAAAGGATCATTGCTTTGGTGGTGCGGGGCTCATTTTACTTATTGTGATGGCCTGTGGCCACTATGTAGCCATCTGTAGGCCCCTGCACTACTTGTAGCCCTCAGATGTGCTGCCTGCTGCCGGTGAGGGTCCTGGCTGGTATCATTTATCCATGCAGTAATATAGCTTCTAGTCATAAATTAAGTAACTTTCTGTGGCCACAATGTCATTGATCACTTTAAATGTGATTTATTTACTTTGCTGAAACTGACCTGGATGGACACTGACATCCTGGGTCTCTTAGTTATCCTCCACAGTAGCGTGATATGTGTGACCATCTTCCATGTCCTCATCACCTCCCATGTGATCATCTTCTGCTCCCTGAGCTCTTGTGGCTTGAAAGGGTAGCATAAAGCTCTCTCCACCTGTGGCTCCCACCGCACAGTGGTCATCTTGTTCTTTGTGTCACACATTTTCTTGTACATGAGGGATGTGGCCACTTACCTCATAGAAAAGGCAATGACTGTGTCTGATTCCATGATCAAGCCCATGTTAAATCCATGATCTACAGCCTGAGGAAGGCAGAGGTAAAAAATGCCATGAGGAAACTGTGGGTGAAACAAGGGACTTTGGTTGGCAAGTGACTGTCATGCTGAGAATATCATGTTTTCCATAAGGGTAAGTCATCCTTTCATAAATGTGTGAGATACAATCATCATATAAAATTGCATTCGTTTCAGGTATAAAACATAATGATTTCATATTTGTATACATTGTGAAATGATCACCACAATAATCTGGTTAACATCTGTCACCATATATGGTTATAAAAATAATTTTTAAAACTACCTCAATTAAAAATAACATAAAATAAATGAAATTTTTAAAAAATTAAGAAAGAAATATGTAAGAAATAAAACTGTCCATTCTCTACTAGTCACTAGAGGCACCTCTTAAAAATGTAAATCTGATTTGTGATTTAGGGTATTTAAAATTTAGAGATTGTGATACTCTAAGGCTTTATATCTTTCCTTGGCTTCCCATTGCCTTTACAAACTCATTGTCTTGCCCTAAAATTCCCTAATAAATCTTTCTAACACCTCTAACTCTCCAACCACATCTTGAGGGCCTTACCTCTTCCCTCACTATGCATTAGCCATGCTGGGCTTTTTCACTTACCCTTATAGCTATGCAAGCCTTTTCTCACATCAGTGCTTTGGCTTGTCTCTCTCTGAAAACAAGCCCTCCTCCTGTGCATGTGGCTGTTTCTCTCTAACTTCTGGCCTTATATTGGGAGATTGTCATTTCCTCAGAGAGTTTCCATCATGACCCTATTCAATGACTCTTCCACTCCTGCCATTATTCTGCATGTCAGTGTATAAATTTTATTAGCAACAATGATAAAAAGTGTAATTATTTTGTATAATTATAATATGATTTTTGTTACTTTCCATCTGTCTCTAGACTTGACATTTGTGTGGGAAGGGTTTTTGTGTTGTATATGCTTGGCACCTATTAAGTTTTCAAAAAGTATTTGTTGAGTGACTATAGAACTTAAGAGTCTTGTTTTCCAAATAGCCAAATTCAGATGGTTAGGGAAGAAAAAGAGACAATAAATACTAACTAAAAATAAACAAAACAAAACAAAAGTCAGAGAGTGATCATTACAACAGAGTTAATGGAAACAGAAGACTATGATTATTTCATGGAGGCTCCATCATATTGGGTGGTCAGAGAAGGATTCTATTAGCAGGTAAAATTTCAGCTGATTTTGAATTCTGTTGAGATGTCCTCAGGAAAAGTGATGTAATATATTAATCAATATGTTTAATAATGATAAGCACCAATTATTGACAAGAATGATCAGAAGGAAAGAGCCATATCAGGATTAGAGGGATGAAGATTCTACAGAAAGAAAACGAATGCAGGAAGTACCATGGTATTTTTAAGGAACCATAAAACATCAGAGTGATCGGAACACAGTGGTCCATGTAGAAAGTGGTAAGAAGCAGATTCAGAAATGTACACAGTATTAGATCCCATAGTGCTGATGTAGCTAGTACTCCTAAATCCCCAAAGAGAACGAAGTTTGTTTTTATATCTTAAAAATGAGCCAAAGTCACAATTTTTTCAGAATACAGATGGACTCTAACTTCTCTGCTATAGAGGACTTGGGAAACATGGTGGGGAATGCTTTTCTAACTAGCTTCTATTAGTCCTTTAATTTTAAATTGAGGAGAAACTTCACAATACTCTTTTTAAATATTCTACAGTAAAATACTCCTTTTAACTCTATATTTCTCTATTTCTTGCACATATCAACATATAAGAAAAAATCCATAAAACTGTGATTAGTCATGTCTTTGGAAAAACTTTTGGATGACTTTTTAAACAATTTTTATTTAAAGTTTGGCCCTGAGCTAACATCTGTTACCAATCTTTTCTTTTTTCCTTCTTCTCCCCAAAGTCCCCCTGTAAATAGCCGTGTATATTGTAGTTGTAGGTACTTCTGGTCCTGCTATGTGGGGAGCTGCTTCAGCATGGCTTGCAGTGGTAGGTCTGTGCCAAGGATCTGAACTGGCAAAATCCTGGGCCACATAAGTGGAGGGCCCAAAATGAACCACTCAGACATGGACCCGGCCCCGGATGATCTTTATATCATGTAGAGCAAATACTGGGAAGGACCTTGAAGCAAGGTTCTTCATTTTGTATTTACGTGATATACGAGGTTTAATAATTTGATGAATGTCGATCAAAGAAAGAGCATAATTCTATCTTTAGTTTTATGTTTTGTATCATATTGATGAGATTATTTTGTGAGTATATCATCCTGTAATTTAGAGTCACTTGTTAGTTTCTTTGCATCTTTTCTTTCATAGATGACTAAAATTAGTTCTCATAAAATAGGGTGCCTTTATTTCTCATTAAATGAATTTTGTCAAGAAAGGCCTGGCAATTTTTTACATACTGTTCTCTAAAACAACCTTTGGTCCACTGATTTATGTTACTAGGACTTTCTCTTAATAAAATTACATTGTTTTTTTAAAAAGATATATCCTAAGACACTAAAATGGGATTTGATAAAATTTAGTTTTAACTATGATTAAAATGCAGCAAAGTAAAATGAAATTATTTAATTTTTTAACTTGTTCAAAGGATATGTTCCAGAAACCTACTTGTAAATTAACTGAATTAAATTAACTGACTTGGAAATTTCTGTATTAATTTCCATTAAATTCAGCAATAAGACAAGGCCACTTTTTATACTGCTATTATTATATATTTCACTGAAGGTCGTAATGCAGAGTTCTCAATCTCATGTAACTACTGTGGCAAGAAATACAAAACAAATGATAAAAGCCAAATTGTGCAAAAGATTTAAGAGATTTTCAAACTCGGGAAAAGAAGCAAACCCTGCTCCCAAAAGGCTGTGCCATGACGTAGGCCTAGTCTCTTCTTGCTTTGTTGGGAGTGTGTCCAAATTTAACTCAGATTTGAAGAGAAATCAGCACCCATATTTTATATGAAATTTAATGATTTTAATACATTGATATCTAATTATGTTTTTAAAACACTGTGTTAAGTACAAGTTTTGGATCAAACAAACTTACAAGTTTCCAGCTCAGTTTGGTCAAGGGGTTGTCTCTTTGGAAATTCTTTGTCATCCAATGAAATAATGGTAAAAAGAAATAATAATCAAAACTGAAAATGAAATAACAATGCAGTATTGGCTGACATGTTCATATACTTAGAAAAACCAAGACAATCAATTGATGAATTTTAATGTTTATTTAAAAAGTTTAATCAAAAATTGGCATAATAACACTTTCAAATATAATTACAATAAATAATTATGAAATAAAATATCTGCTCCAAATTAACAATATAAGTATAAAGAACAGAAGAAAAATGTGTACAGTCTTTATGAGGAATACTAAACAACTTCACAAAAGACAACTTAATACTATAGAATTCATCATGGAAAGATACCATATTTTAAAGTCGTTAACTTTCCCAGTTAATAAACAAATTGAGTGAAATCACAATGAAAATTTCAACAAGATTTTTTTTCATGGAAACTGAGAAAATGATTCTAAACTCCACATAGTTGAATAAGTATATGTGAATAATCAAAGCATCTTTTTTCATTTGTGGAGGAAGAGGAAGAAGAAGCAAGAACAAATACATCATAAAGCCATAGTAATTTTAAAACAGGATATACCCACAGAATAGGCAAATATGTTAATCCAACAGAGTATTGAGCATAGAAATTCAGCCACGTATATTTGGCAATTTAATATATGGTGAAGCTGGAAATTTTATCAATATGCAAATAAAATTTATTATGATATATGACAATCAATTTGAAAAAAATCTTGGAAGCTATATCACAAAGTTGATAGAGAAACATTTTGTGACAGAATTTTATGCGTCTGGGATACATGAAAAACAAAGAGAGAAAGGATGCAGAATAAGCTAAAAATATCTCTAAAATCCGATTACAATGAGAGTGGGGACACAGGAGATGGTGATGCAAGTAGAAGTGACGTTTAAAGTTGATTATGTACTCACTTGTAATGTTTTCACTTTTTAAGTAAGGAAAGTGCATTAATTTTCATTCCTGTAATTAACTAACATTTCTAAGTAATATAAAATAGAGGATATATATGTATTTGAAGAAAACATAGTGCTTAACATTTCTGGACATAATGGAGTAACTGGATTTTCCTATTGCTGTAAGTAACTAAAATCTTGACAAAATATGTGAAACAATGCTTTTCAATATTGGCCAACAGGCAATATAGTACTGGGATCCCTTAGGGAAAGGAAACAAATCCAGTGGGCTCTAGGGTAAACACAGTCTTCTGCTAGATATCATTCTGGACCAAGGAGCAGGAAAGGAGACTCCCAGCAAGGCACCCACAGTTCTCACTGAGATGAAGATGAAGATCAGAGTTCAGGGTGACTTAAAAGGCTGTTATCTGTGAAGGAGAGCACTGGAGCAGAAGGAGCTATGCAGAGAAAAAAATCCAGCAGTCTTCAAAGAGCCCTGTGCAATCTTTGCCAGTAGTTCAATACTAAGAATACTAAGATGTGGTGGAGGGAGTGCAACTCCACAAGAAAGAGTACGGAAATCAAAGAATTCATTATTTGACAACAGCAATGGTTTCAGAGAGGGGAACTTTATCCAAATAGAATGGAATCCCATATGTACTTTTGTTGGAATTGCTGGGTAAAACGTCCTTTCTTTCCTGATGGAGTTATTAAGTAGGCGTTTTTATTTTTTATCTTTTTAAATTAAAGAGTTATTTATAATGTGACAGTGATAATATATAAAGAGTTTTTACAAATCAATAAAAAGAACACTCCAATAGAAAAATGGGCAAAGGACACAAAATCAATTGAGAGATATATAAATGGTCAATAAACATTTTAAAAATCATGTTTATACATTTAAAAATCAACCTCAATAATAATGAATGCAAAGACAAGGAAATGCCGTTTTAATACTGCATGTCAGGCTAGAGGACCAGGGTACACTTAGGACACAAGACACTACTATTATTCCTTAGCTAGGCTGTACTTACATGAACACCATCATTCTAGTTTCTGTGATTAGGGTGGCATGCAGAAAGGAGGAGGGAGAGAGATCTCTGCAGGATCCCACAGAATCTATTATTGGCTTCATCTGCTAGGGTCCTACACAGCCTCTTAGTCAGCCAGCTATTTGAAGTGACTGGTGCCAAAATTACTTCAACAATAACCCCATTGTCTGTTGACACCCTAGTGATGATTTTCTTTAGGATCCTAGAGGTTCTCCTGTATAAGAAGCCTCACACCTCAATACAAAGATAGAAGAACTGAAAATGACTCCCTTCACTGCAGAAATCACAAAACTATTTTAGAAGGCTTTCTTAGATCTTTTATGAAGTTACTTTTCAATTTTTATTACCTGAACCAAAGATTAATTTTCACACTTCCTTTCCTTCCTCTTCCTTTCCCTTTTTGTCACCACTCCTTCCTAAAGTCAGTCTCTGCCCAATTCCCTTTGAAATTTGCTCTGTTTACAGATTGAGTTTAATGGTATAAACTTTTCTCCATAAAATTTCTCTCTTATGTGAGTACAGGAAAATGTTTCTCAATTGGAATAATGTACCATCACTTTCTAAATGAAAATGGATTCTGTTGAACTCCAGTGTTAATACACATTAATTATGAATTAACATTTCTTATGTAACAAGTTGTTAAAACTGAATTTTGACCTGGCACAATAGATGTGAGATGACAAAGTGTGTCTGAATCACCTATACCTAACTCTAAACCAAAGGAAAAGATAAAGGTAAGTCTCCCACAACTAGATAAAAGATATAAACCTGGTCAGAGTATAAAGTGGGAGAGTGTTTTGTGAGAACAGTTTTGTGGAAATTACCGTAGAGATATGCCTGACCCTCACCCCAAACTTAATGTGTCTGTGTGTGTGTGTGCATGTGTGTGCATGTGTGTGTGTCCATAATGGAGGGGGACTTCAGAGCATTATTCTGAGAACTTGGAATGAGACCATCTATATGGGTGGGCTCAAGGGACTGAGATCAGAAAGTCTAGGCAAGAAGAGAGACTAGCTGACTTACTGGTGGAGTCAGGCAAGGGTGCCTGGTCAAGATCAGCCCACATTAACAGTGTTTCTACATTAACAACATTTCTGAGGGGCAGAGATTCATGTTTCTCCATGGACAGCCAAAGAAGAGATGTAAGATGATTTTCTAGGGGTCATTCCAATAAGGTCAGTCGGAAGGGTACACAATTTTTAAGGTAACCACCGGCTTTCTGAGGTCTCTGTAAGCAGTTACAACTGAGCACAAGGCATAGACATTTCCTCCTATGTCAAAGATGCTAGAATTAGAGGGCCTACAAAGACCCTCTAAAGGAAGCGAAATAAAAACCCTGCCAAGCTGTGAGACACTAAACCAGCTTGTTAAGACATCAGGTCAACTAAGACCTTTCTGTTCCCTGACAGCTTCTCTGATCTTCTCTAATTGAGCTCTTATCTAAAATCTAAGGGAATGTGGGCTCTGTACTATCTAAAAATCAAAAGAAAATTCATGAAACTTTCGGAGTTTTCATTCAGTACAAAACAGATTTTTCTCCCACTGTATTAAATTTGGAGAAACAAGAGATAAGAATTAAAGTTTTATTTTGATTATGTTTTGGGAACTTAAGAGCCAATTATACTTTATTTTGTAATCTTCATGGGACTAGATTCAAATGCTTTAAAAATAGAACTGTAAGGTATAAAATTAGGAGTGTTTATTTGGAGGGAGTGTAAAACAAAACTACCACTTGTGAATAGGGTACTGAGAGCTCTGGAAAATGTCTTCTTTGGGATTTAAACATTTATTCTGCCACCACTTGATTACATTGGAACTATTGGGAATCTTTGATGTGACATAATAACATTTTGTCTTCAGTTAATGGAAATGCTTCACATATTTATGAAGCTTGTTGTGTTCTTTTCTCAGTAGCCTACAAGACTTAAAGTAATGCTTCTTGCTGCCAGTTTGATGGGAATTATAAGCTTAGATACTGAAACAGCATTATAGTACTTGATTGTGATATTTTGAAGTGGTGGTGGTAGCAGTGGGTGTGCATTACACGTATAGATTAAATTATCTTCAAAATGGAAATCTACATTTTAAAATATTACCATATAAAACTAAAAGACCAAACTTGAGAAGCACTAGAGCTGACTTTTCTCCCAAGATAAATGAATTTTGAGCTTTGAGATACTATTAGGAGCAACAAAAAAAATGTATGCTTCTTTCCTAATACCCAAATAAACATAACAGCCAAGGAAGCTAAGCCATACTATTTCAATGGTATAGGAATATCATTGAAACTTCATTTTTTTCTGAAAATATTCATATACCCAAAAGTGAATCTCAAAATATAATGAAGATAAAGCTCCTTCCATCCCAACTGAGTAAAATTACCACTTTTCTTCCATCTTTTCTCTCTCTTCATCATGCATTGCTATATATTCTCCTTTCTTCCCTTTATCCCTTCTGCTGTGTACATCTGCTGCCAAAATCTCTTACAGCCTCTACCCTCTCCTTTGTGAAGAGCGCTGTGAAAGATCCCAACTGTTTGGTGACATTGCCGATTACAACCAAACATGAGACTCTTTCCTCCCTCACTATTCAGAGAATTTTGGACAGGTTTTCCAGGGAAAGTCTGGGTTTTCACTAATATTTCCAGCTTTTATTGGAGTTTGAGTGTCCATCAATCTAGATCCCCCAGTGAGGCAGGCTTGGGCACACAATAACAGAGCAGCATTTTCTCAGAGCACCTTCTCTCTTGCTCAGGTTGTGAAGACAGCAACCTTGATTCTGTAAGTGTCCAGAGCCATATGGGTTAGCTCTTATGACTACATTCATAAGGACTAGAATAAAATCTAAGAAAATAATTGGTGTGGGTGCAGACACACTCACATTCTGTCATTTGTTATTGCATTTCTTTCTGAAGAAAAATATGTACAGCAAGGTATATTACCATGTGAATATGGCCAAATGATAGAAATCAAGTAATGATCTTCATAGGTTGTTCAAAATGATCATGGACTTTAAGTAATCACATTCGAATGCAATCACCTCAGAATAAGGATAATATATATTATATATTATACATATATTTATAATATGTATTTCTATACACCCAGATTTATTAATTATTTGACTCCCAACAAGAATATTTTATCTTTTCTGCCCATGAAACAAAATTAAGGTGTTAAGAAAGTGTACATTAGAATCCCTATTTATGAGCTGAAGAAGTACTGTGCTACATCATAACTTTTTCATGGCATTTACTTCTGCAGTCCTCAGTGAATGGATCCGAGGGTTGAGCAAGGGTGTCCCAATTTTATAAAACACAGCCACCATCTTGTCTATTGGAAATGTGGTTGGTGGTCATATGTATCTGAACATACATGGAGCAAAAATATGAGAACAACAACAAAAAAATGGGAGGTGCATGTGGAAAGGGCTTTCACTTTCCCTCTGCACTATGATTTCTCAGAAAGTATAAGATGACAACATAAGAGATAAGCAGAATTGTGAAACTGGTCATGCATATGGTTCTGCTATTAGAAACTAGTAAACTTATCACATAAGTGTCCATGCAGGCAAGTTTCAAAAAGGGCTGCAAGACACAGAAATAGTGGTCCATCACATTAGGGTCACAGAAGGGCAATCTCAAAGCCAGTAAAATCTGTGCTGAACAGTGGATACAAGATCCTGCGCAGGCCAGATCACCAGCACACCATAGACTCGCCAGCTGGTGATGGTTCCATCTGACAAGGGCTTACAAATTGCCATGAGACCTAAGGCCATGAGGCTGAGCACAAAGATTCCCATGTAACCAAAGAAATGGGCTCCAAAGAACTGAGTCATGCATTCCTTGTAGGAAATGGTATTCTGGGAAAGGGCATCCACAATCAATCTGGGAGCTGTGGTTGTAGAGAAGGAGGCGTCACCAAAGGACAGAGAGATAGGAAGAAGCACATGAGACTCCGAAGGGCCCTGCTTGTTCTAATAGTCACTACAATGAGAAAGTTCCCCAACAGAGTCACACGCACAAACACACAGATATTTCATGTATTATGCATCTTATCTGTGTGCTTTGAGATCTGAACTACACTATTGCAATATAATTAAGCACTAATATTGTTGGAGAATCTGACCTGAAGAAAATATTCTCAGTTCAGTTGATTTATTTTTGTGTCCATTATCCCTTGGATGAAAAATGGTTTGATTTGACAATGCTTTACCTATGCCTCTTGTGTTTGAGATGCCAGCTTCACTGATGGTCATGATATAATAAATATCTGGACAATATTTAGAGTTTGTCATAATTTGAGAAACTACTTTTTATGTCTCTACTGTACTCTTGAGCTTATCCCATTAGAAGATTGAACCTCTCACCTATGATTGGACCTGGTATAAAATTTCCATGTCTATAATGTAAGTAGTGTCTTTTCTCATATATATCCTTCTTTACCCTAAATTCCCCAAGATACTTCTTCTAAAACATCCAATAATTCCAATGTATACTTTTATCAATTTTCTATTTCACATCCTTGTTCATAGCATACATAGTTTATGCGACTGAAATCATCATGTGATATCATTTTGTGTTCTGATTTTGACTTAGAATTTTTGTAATAGTTCTCCTGTTATGCTTTCAATAGTTTAATTATCAATTTAATGGTCTAATAATGTATACATTTTTATAAAAGGTATTTATTTAGCCATTTGACCATTGAGATATACTCTTCCAATTTTCATTCTCATAAATAATAATTCTACATATAACTTTGGAATAATTTCTAAAGTGCAATATTGCTGAGCCAAATGCCATTGTAATGTAATGCCAAATTACCATTGTAAGTGATAGGTATTAAAAGTTTTTTCAATATTTGTACCCTTTTATTAACTATATTTTTATTATAGAATGCATCATGATCATCATCCAATATTCAAAGTAAACAGAAGGTTGTGACAAGTAAAATTAAAATATCTGTCCCAATTCTTTGAATCTATAATTCTACTCTCTAGAAATAACTACTTTTAGTTTCTTTTTTTAAGATTTTATTTTTTATTTTTCTCCCCAAAGCTCCCCAGTACATAGTTGTATATTTTTACTTGTGGGTCCTTCTAGTTGTGGTATGTGGTATGCCACCTCAGTGTGCCTTGATGAGTGGTGCCATGGTTGCACCCAGGATCCGAACTGCTGAACTGGTGAAAACTTGGGCTGCCGAAGCAGAGCACACGAACATAACCACTTGGTCATGGAGCTGGCCCCCTACTTTTAGTTTCTTGCATGTCCTTCCAGAAATGTTCCTTAAGTATGTTTGCATATGTATCTATCTCTGTATCTATTTTTTGGCCACTATATCATGGTTGATGATTTTGTAGAAAAGCCCGATAAACATTCAAACAAACAAGCAACGATTATCTTAAGACATTATCTTATTATCTCATTTTGTTAATAGGAAAAATTGTATTTTTATTATATGCATATAAGTTTTTATTACCAAGCAAGTTTCACATTTTTACTACATTTTTCATTAAAATATTTCCCTTCTGAGAATCTTTTATCTTTTATCAGCTCATATTTTGGAATGTTGGTATTTTATCCAAGATGGATTTTAATCTAGCAAGATAATTACATCTCTTGGCTAAGAATAAAGTTGTCGGGGCCAGCCTGGTGTCATAGTGGTTAAATTTGTGTGCCCTGCTTCAGAGGCCTGGATTTCACAGCTTTGGATCCCAGGCATGGTCCTACACCCTGCTCATTAAACCATGCTGTGGTGGCGTCCCAAATACAAAATAGGTTGGCACAGATGTTAGCTGAGGACCAATCTTCCTCAAGCAAGAGGAGGAAGATTGGCAGCAGATGTTAGCTCAGGGCCAATCTTCCTCACAAAAAAAAGAATACAGTTCTGGGAGTCAGATGGCCTGAGCTCAAGTCCCAGTTCCAGTAGTTACTAGCTGCAATGTCTTGGGAAAACCACTTTAGACATAATCATGGTTACTACTCAGATAAAATTAGCAAAGATTTGGCTCATAATAAGTAAGAACTATATAAGCTTCAGCCTTTGTTATTTCCAAAAACTTTTTCAATTTTACATATTCCAAATTATGAATTTCCCCATTTTACTTTAGTCTGAAAATATTTTAAAGTCATGGTATTTATTTATCTCTCCTCCATAATTCCATAATTACCTTTCATTTTAAATATCGAATCAAAGTTATCTGGAGTTATTGTGAGGAATGAGGGAAACACTTCCTGTTGTTAACAATTTAATGTGAGTTTTTAGATGAATGCAGATAAGATCATTAATTATATGTCACGATGTGATTGGTAGTAGAAGAGTAGAAACTGTCTGCAGAGAGGAATAAAAATTCCTAAAAGATAAGTAGTGGTGAAAAATTCAGAATTATATTAACAGATGAAATATAAAGGTAACTGAAGAGGCAGGTTTTAAACAAGGTTCTTTGAGATGCAAATATTCACAGCAGAGCTGAGAGGTGGGTTGGCACAGAGATTAGTGCATAAAATTCGAAGCCACACTGAATAGATTCACACACACCCAACTGCCCATCAGGGTGTGATATTCAACAAGTCGTTTGACATCTTTGTGTGTCATTTTCTTCACTTGTAAACACAAATAGTAAAAGAATGTACCTTTTAGAGTTGCTTTGAATGTTATAGAATTCATTACGTACAAAGCATCTAGAAGATGCAGATGTGCAGCACCTGCACTTGGAGTGGTTACTTTCATTACGATTATTAGCATTGGCTTTTCCAGAAGTATTTTTTATTTTTGAAAAATATTAATTTAAATTGTTCGTTTATCTGTAATAAGGTGGCACAGCTGTTTTAACACCTTAGGTTCCTCTGCTGAGTGGCTGAAATTTTACGAGCACTGTGGATCATATTAGTTTTCTCATGGTGATCAGAAGCTAGGAATGACAATTCCAAATATCTTTAATAATATTTAAAAGTAAATAAAAAGTGTATAACAGCTTCAAAATATGGAGCTCATGATGAGAGGAAAGTAGAAATAAAATAGGTCCATGGCTGTGAAAAAGTGTAGTACCCAGATATATTAAAACCAGAGGAGTGAGGACATTTTGGATGTGAGAAATAAAATCAAAGATTTAATGGAGAAGATGGGGCAAATGCTTTATCAGGCTAATAAAAAGAAGATCAATAGGAAACTTCTAATTCAGACAGACTGAAACTCATAATAGAAAAGCTTGTACAAGTACATTGTCCTCCTGGCTGACGACCATGATAGCTAGGTTATGAAGTTTTAATATAATGTTATTGGTGAAATATAAAATTTGGAGGCATAAAAACCATGAGAATAACTTTTATGAATATTTCTTCAGTACCTTAGAACAAAAATCACTCAAAACAGTTTAACAAAATGTAGTCTTTTTTTTTTACTAAGTTTATTTTAATTGAACTTTGAGGATGTCTGTAATGAAGAGCCTACCTACCACCTTCAAAGTGTCAGAATTCCACTAAAGACACTGTCCTTCTATTCTCTACACATAGAAACACAGTGGGAAGCATACAAGTGGATTCACTGTGGCCCCAATCAAATGAAGACTGGGCTGGCAGGCATCCCAGATATGACTCATTGATGACTTCAGAGTTGTTATTTCCTTTATTAGAGAAGATTGTAATTGTTCACTCTCAATTAGACTCTGTGAAAAATAGCAAAATTAAGTAACTCTCCTCAGCTTTAACAGGATCATTTGTTATTGCGGTTGTTTTTAAAACTTTTTTTTTAGGGCAGTTTTAGATTTGTAGCAAAATTAAGAGACAGGTGCAGAGATTTCCCATATATTCCTACGCTTACACATGCATAAACACTCCCATTATCAACATTAACCCCACCCCAATGTGCTGCATTTGTTATAACTGATTAACCTATATTGACACATCAGAATCACCCAAAGTCCTCAGCTTACCTGAGGGTTCACTCTTGGTGATGTAGATTCTATTGGTTGGGATAAATGTGTAATGACACATATCTATCATTATAATATCAGAGTATTTTCACTGTCCTAAGAACGGGATCATTTTTATATAACCAAAATATACAATGTAATAATTTCGTTTACACAGTATTTAATGCTCATTAAATTGTAAATAGAATGTCTCACACAATTTAGTGGAAGAAAAATAAGACTTTGGAGTGACATCAGCATAATGGCAGAGTGAGTTATTTCCTTTGTCTCTCCCATCTAAGTTACAGCTAAACGGACATCCATTAACCAGCAGAGGATTCCCTACACATCACAACAGGACACCTGAGAGATCTATGAATCTATACATCTGAAAGAGTGGACTGGACTCTGGGCAAGCTGTGGAACTAGGGGAGTGACATCCTCCCTCTCTCCAGAGGCAGCAGTCCAGGCCATGGATCCTCACAGTGTGGCCAGCATGACTGTTAGTGGAGGCAGGGACAGCCTGGCCCATATGAATGCTTGAAGAGTGAAGGTAGCTAGGCCTGCAGGAGCACCCAACATGCAACAGTGGCCCCACCTGTGCATAGCTCCATATCAAGTGGTGGCAGCTCAGCTCACATGAAGGCGCCCTGCCGGGGCAGAAGCCCTGCTCATCCAAGTGCAGCTCACTTGCTGAGCATGGTGGCCCAGCCCACATGAACACAGAGTGATGACCAGAAAAACTATGAGGAGTTGTGTGGGAACAGAAAAACAACTCCTGCACCTCCCAACAGTGGCAGGAGGAATTTGTGACCAGAAGAAACAGGAACTACAGAAGAACCAGTGACTCAGCACCCAGTAGTGGCACCTCTGATACCAGCTCCACCAGCAGCAGGACTTTATACAAGTCCCCAGGCTCCAAACCCCCCACTAGTGACAGTGACACCCATGAAGCTGGCATTACTGGTATCAGTGCAACCAGCACCCCAAGACAACCCAAGAACAGTAGTGCAGGTGCTGCACGTTACAGCAGCATCTGAGCCCATGGAGAGCCAGTGGAGTAACATGAGACCCAGGCGACCAGAACCAAAGTAACAAAAGCTGTACCCAAGTAAGAAAATGTGATTACTACCAAAATGCACCAGCAGAGGATCAATTCATCAAACACCATGAAGAATTACAGTAACACTGTGGAACAGAAGGGTAACGAAAACTCTCCATAAACCAAACCTGATGTCACAGAGGAGTACAATCTAGCTGACAGAGAACTCAAAATAGCTGTCATAAAGAAACTCAATGAGCTATAAAGAAAACATAGAAAGACAGTTCAATGAGCTCAAGAATAAAATTAATGACCAGAAGGAATATTTCACCAGAGGTTGAAGCTCCTTAAAACAATCCAAACAGAAATTCTGGATATGAAGAATACAATTAATGAGATAAAAAATAATGTTAAAGGAATAAAACATATAGTAGATCTTATGGAGCAGAGAATTAGTGGTCCCAAAGAGAGAAACCTAGAAATGCTTCAGGTGGAGGAGAGAGAGCTAAGATTTTTTTTTAAGATTTTATTTTTTTCCTTTTTCTCCCCAAAGCCCCCCAGTACATAGTTGCATATTCTTCTTTGTGGGTCCTTCTAGTTGTGGCATGTGGGACGCTGCCTCAGTGTGGTTTGATGAGCAATGTCATGTCCGCACCCAGGATTTGAACCAATGAAACACTGGGCTTCCTGCAGCGGAGCGCAAGAACTTAACCATTCGGCCATGGGGCCAGCCCCAGGGAGAGCTAAGATTTTTTTAAAATGAAGAAATTCTTTGAGAAATATCCAACTCTATTAGGAAAAGCAATATAAGGATTATAGGTATCACAGAGTGAGAAGGGGGGGAGAGGCACAGAGAGCTTGTTCAAAGAAATAATAGCTGAGAAATTCCAAAACCTAGGGAAACAATTGGACGTACAACAGCATAAAGGTAATAAAACTCCAATTTACCTCAAGGCAAAAAGATCTCCAAGCCATATAATATTAAAACCATCAGAAGTCAATGGCAAATAAAAAAATATTAAAGGCAGCAAGAGAGAAGAAGAAAATCTACAAAGGAATCACCATCAGACTTTCAGACTTTCTCAACAAAAACATTACAGGCTGGGAAATAATGGAATGAAATATTTGAAATATTGAAAGATGAAACCCATCAGGCAAGAATACTCTATCCAGCGAAATCATCCTTCAGATATGATTGAGAAATAAAAGCTTTACTAGGTAAACAAAAGCTCAGGGATTTCATCACCCCTAGACTGGCCTTATAAAAGAAATGACAAAGAAAGTCCTTCTACCTGAGAGAAAAAATCAAAGGTTTACAAAACTTTCAGCAAGGAAATAAATAGACAAAATCAGAAAATGGAAGCTCTCTATCAGAATAGGCTAGTGAACATTGAATTATAGCAAAAAAGATAAAGGTAATGAAAGCACCAAAAATAACTACAGATGCTTTAATTTAGTTACAAACTCACAACACAACAAAGGATAACATGTGACAACAAAATCATAGAAAGGAAAGAGGAGAGGGATGTAACCCACTTAGGCTAAAGGAGGTAAGAGGCTATCAGTAAAAAGTACTATCTCATCTATGAGATCATTTGTACAAATGATCTCATGTGGTTACTTCATGGTAAACATAAAACAAAATATGAGAGCAGAGTCACAAATCATAAATAAAGAGAAAATTGAGAAAACCATCACAGAAAACCACTAAACTGAAATGGCAGTCAGAAATACAAGGGAAAAGATAGAATGTAATTATAGAAAAAAAAGAAAACAAGAGGAAAAATGGCAGTATAAGCCTTCATATATCACTAATCAATGTAAATATAAATGAACCGAATTCACCAATCAAAATACATGAATGGCTGGATGGCTTAGAACTAATATTCAACAATATGCTGCCTCCAGGAAACTTATCTCCGCTCTAAAGACAAACATAGGCTCAGAGTGAAGGGATGAAAGAGAATACTCCAAGAAATAGGCAAGCTAAAAAGCAGATGTACCCATGCTTATATCAGACAGAGTAGTCTTTGAGATAAAAAAGTTAATGAGAGATAAGAATGGACATTATATAATGATAAAAGGGACATTCACCTAAAATGACATAATGCTTATGAATATATGTGCACCTAACACAGGAGCACAAAATTATATAAAGCAACTATTAACTAGTAAAGAAATAAAGGGAGAAATTGGCAGCAACACAATAATAGTAGTGGACTTCAACATCTCACTTACATCAATGGATAAGTCTTTGAGACAGAATATCTCTTTGAGACAAGGAAACAGTGACCTTAAGTGAAACAGTGGACCAGGTGGACTTAATAGGTATATACACAATATTCTATCTCAGACCAGCAGAACAAACATTCTTCTCAAGTGCACATAGAACATTCTCAAAGATATATCATATGTTTGGAAACAAGGCAAGCTCCAGTAAATTTAAGAAGACAAATCATTTCAAGCATGTTTTCAGACTGACCACATGCTTTGAAACTGGAAATCCACCACAAGAAAAAAGCTAAGAAATTCACAAACATGTGGAGATCAAACAACATGCTACTGAACAACAATTGGATCAATGAAGAAATCAAAGGAGAAATGAAAAACTACCTGGAAACATACCAAGTATTATGGCATGTAGCAATAGTAGTACTAAGAGGGAAATGTATAACAATACTTACTTCAACCAAATTAAAAATCCCAAATAAGTAATCTTAAACTAGACTTAAGAGAACTACGAAAAGGACAAAGCCAAAAGTCAGTAGAAAGAGGAAAATAGTAAAAATCAGAGCAGATATAAAAGAAATAAAGACTAAAAAAACAGCAGAAATGATCAATGAAACTAAGAGCTGCTTCTTTGAGAAGATAAACAAATTGACCAACTGTCAGCCAGATGCACTAAGAAAAAAGAGAGAAGACTCAAATAAAATTAGAAGTGAAAGATGGGAAATTACACTGAATACCAGAGAAAGGCATGGGATTATAGGAGAATACAATGAGAAGCTATATGCCAACAAATTAGATAACCTAGAGGAAATGGATAAATTCTTAGAATCATACAACCTCCCCAAACTGAATAAACAAAAAGTAGAGAATCTGAATAAATGAATCACAAGAAATTGAAACAGTAATTTAAAAAACCTCCCAAAAAACAGAAGTCCAGGACCAGATGGCTTTTCTGGTGAATTCTACCAAAGATTCAAAGATGATTTAATACCTATCCTTCTTGGAATATTCTGAAATGTTGAAGAAGACGAGCTGCTTTGTAACTCATACCATGAAGCCAAAATTACCCTGATACCAAAGCCAGAGAAGGACAACACAAAAAAGAAAAAATTGCAGGACAATATCACTGTTGAACATAGGTTCCAAAATTCTCAACAAAATGTTAGCAAACTGAATACAACAATACATTAAAAGGATCCTACAGCATGATCAAGGAGGGAATATTCCAGGGATGCAGGGATGGGTTTACATTCACAAACCAATCAATGTGATGGACCACATTAACAAAATGTGTAACAAAAATCACATGACTGTCTTAATAGATGCAGATGCAGAAATAGATGCATTTGACAAGATCCAACGTGAATTTTTGACAAAACTCTAAACAAAATGGGTATAGAAGGAAATTATCTCAACACAATAAAGCCCATATATGACAAACCCACAGACAACATCATAGTTAACTGTGAAAAACCGAAAGCCATTCCTCTGAGCACGGGAATAAGACAAGTGTGTCCTCTCTTGCCACTCTTATTCAAAATAGCACTGGAAGTTTGGCCAGAGCTCTTAGGCAAGAAATGAAATAAAAGGGATCCAAACTGGAAAGAAAGAAGTAAAATTAACACTGTTGCAGGTGACATGATTCTATACATAGAAAATTCTGTTAAAGCCACCAGAAAACTATGAGAAATCATCAACAAGTACAGCAAAGTTGCAGGGTACAAAATCAACATACAAAAATCAGTTGTATTTCCATACACAAATAATGAACTAGCAGGAAGAGACGTCAAGAATGCAATGTCATTTGTAATCACACACACACAAAAATAGAACACCTAGGAATAAATTTAACCAAGAAGGTGAAATACCTACACACTGAAAACTATAAGGCATTACTGAAAAAAATCAAAGAAGATGCAAAGAAATGGAATGATATTCTACACTCACAGATTAGAAGAATAAACATAGTTAAAATATTCTTATTAACTAAAACAATCTACAGATTCAATGCAATCCCAATCAGATTTACAATGACATTCTTCATGGACATACAACAAAGAATCCTAAAATCTGTATGGAATGACAAAAGACCCTGAATAACAAAAGATGTCCTGAGAAAAAAGAATAATGCTGGAGTTATGACAATCCCTCACTTCAAAATATACCTCAAAGCTATAGTAATCCAAACAGCATGGCACTCACAAAAAACCACACATGCAGATCAAAGGAATACAATTGAAAGCCCAGAAGTAAAATCACACATCAATGGACAGCTAACTACACAACAGGATAGCCACATACAAAAGAATGAAAATAGACCATTATCTTACACCACACACAAAAATTAACTCAAAATTGATTAAAGACTTGGATGTAAGAGCTGAAACCATAAAACTCCTAGAATAAAATATGGGCAGTATGCTCTTTGACGTTGATCTTAGCAGCATCTTTACAAATACAATGTCTACTCAGGCAAGGGAAACAAAAGCAGACAAAAGGGCCTACATCACACTAAAAAGCTTCTGCAAGGCAAATGAAACCATGAAGAAAACAAAAAGATAACCCAGCAAGTGGGAGAAAATATTTGCAAATCATATATCCGACAAGTATAAATAATTCATACAACTCAACAGCAGAAAAACAGCCAATCCAATTAAAACCTGGACAGAGGATATCAATAGACATTTTTCCAGATATTTAGATATACAGATATACAGATGGCCAACAGGCACATGACAAGATGTTCAACGTCATTAATTACTAGGGAAATCCAAATCAAAACTACAATGAGATATCACCTTACACCCATCAAAATGGCTATAATTAACAAGACAAAAATAACAAATGTTGGAGAGGATGTAGATAAAAGGGAACCCTCATACACTGCTGGTGGGAATGCAAACTGGTACAGCCACTATGGAAAACAATTTGGAGATTCCTCATAAAATTAGAAATATCATATGACGTATCATATCACTGCTGGATATTTGTCCAAAGAACATGAAATGAACAATTCAAAGAGGTTATGCACCCCTTTGTTCATTGCAGCATTATTCACAATAGCCAAGATGTGGAAGCAAAGCAAATGTCCACCAACTCATGAATGGATAAAGAAGACATGTATATCTATACCATGAAATACTACTCAGCCATAAAAAAGAAAAAAATGCGTTGTTTGCAACAACATGGATGGAACTTGAGGGTAATATGCTAAGTAAAATAAGCCAGACAGAAAAAGACAAATCCCATATGATTTCACTCATATGTGGAAGATAAACCCATGGATAAGGAGAACAAATTAGTGATTACCAGAGGTAAAGAGGATTGAGAAGTGGGCATAAGGAGTAAATGGACACATACATATGGTGACAGATAAAAACTAGACTATTGGTGTGAAAACGAGGCACGCTAAACAGAAACTGATCAGTAATAATATGCACCTGAAATTTATACAATATTTTAAGCCAATATGTCAACAATAAAGTAATTTTTAAATTAATAATAACACTTGGAATGAGATACAAATGTGAGGTTTCATTGTAAGAATTATTATTTCATACATACCACAACATCAGGCTGATACTTCATAAACATCAGTATTACAAATGCTCAATCCTAGAATTCTTAATGCAGACGCCTGCGTCACGTGTGAGCCATGGCTGAGCTATGCCTGAACCACATGTGAGAGTGTCCTCAACCATATGTGACCCAGACGAGTCGTGTGAGATCCACGCCTGAATTACACCCGAACCATGTGTGAGCCATGCAGGAACCACATGGGAGACACCCTTGAACCACATCTGAAGAACTGTCAAACACACATGTTCCATGCTTGAACCACGCATGGACCACAGGGGAGCCACCCATGAGACACAGCTGAGCCATGCGTGAGCCACGTGGCAGCCATGACTGAGTATGTGGGAGCCAGGTTTCAGCAACCTGTAGTCACGTGGGAGCCACCCATGTACGGCATGTGACTTCTGCGTGATCACATTTCCGTCACACATGGATACTGGGAGATGAATACCTGAGTCACGTGTCAGCCATGCCTGACACATGTGTCAGCCACACCAGAGATCTGTTTCACACATGCCAGAGTCACATTTCAGCCACACCTGAACCACCTGCCACCCATGTGTGCACCATGCACCAGCCACCCCTGAACCACATGAAGGCCATGAATGAACCATGTGTGAAGCACACCTGCGTGATGTGTCAGGCACGCCTGTGTCACGTTTCCACCTCACCTGAGTCATGTGTCAGCCACGCCTGAACAACGTGTGAACCACGCCTGTGTCAAGGCTCAGCCGCGCCAAGTCATGTGCCAGCCAGGCCTGAACCAAGTGCCAGTCACTCTTGAAACACAGGTCAGCCTCCCTTGAAGCACGTGTCAGCCACACTGGCACAACTTGCCTGCCATGCCTGAACCACGTGCCACCCATGCCACAAACACATGTGAGCCATGCCTGACCAACACCACAGACATGCATGAGCCACACCTGAACCATGTGTGAGCCGTGCATGACCAAAGCCTGTATCATGTGTCAGCCACATGGGAACCAGTTCTGTGGCATGCCTGTGTCACGTGTGAGCCATGGCTGAGCTATGCCTGAACCACGTGTGAGAGTGTCCTCAACCATATGTGACCCAGACAAGTCATGTGAGATCCACGCCCGAATTACACCCGAGCCATTTGTTAGCCATGCAGCAACCACATGCGAGACACCCTAGAACCACATCTGAAGAACCTGTGAAACACACATGTTCCATGCTTGAACCACGCATGAATCACAGTGGAGCCACCCATGAGACACAGCTGAGCCATGCGTGAGCCACGTGGCAGCCATGACTGAGTTTGTGGGAGCCACGTTTCAGCAACCTGTAGTCACGTGGGAGCCACCCATGTACGGCATGTGACTCCTGCGTGATCACATTTCTGTCACACATGGATACTGGGCGATGAATGCCTGAGTCACGTGTCAGCCATGCCTGAGACATGTGTGAGCCACACCAGAGTCATGTTTCACACACACCTGAGTCATATGTGAGCCATGCCTGAACCACCTGCCACCCATGCGGGAACCCTCTACCAGCAACCCCTGAACCACAGGAAGGCCATGCATGAACCATGTGTGAAGCACACCTGCGTGATGTGTCAGGCAAGCCTGTGTCATGTGGCCGCCTCACCTGAAAACGTGTGATCCACGACTGAGTTATGTCTCAGCCATGCCAAAGTCACGTGCCAGTCAGGCCTAAACCAAGTGCCAGTGACACTTGAACCAAGGTCAGCCTGACTTGAAGGACGTGTCAGCCACACTGACACAACTTGCCTGACATGAGTGAACACGTGGTACCCATGCCAAAAACACATGTGAGACATGCTTGAGCAACACCACAGACATGCATGAGCCACACCTGAACCATGTGTGAGCCGTGCATGACCAAAGCCTGTATCATGTATCAGCCACATGGGAGCCAGTTTTGTGGCACGCCTGCATCACATGTGAGCCATGGCTGAGCTATGCGTGAACCACGTGTGAGAGTGTCCTCAACCATATGTGACCCAGACGAGTTGTGTGAGATCCAATCAGGAATTACACCCGAACCATGTGTGAGCCATGCAGGAACCACATGGGAGACACCCTTGAACCACATCTGAAGAACCTGTGGAACACACATGTTCCATGCTTGAACCACGCATGAACCACAGGGGAGCCACCCATGAGACACAGCTGAGCCATGCGTGAGCCACATGGCAGCCATGACTGAGTATGTGGGAGCCACGTTTCAGCAATCTGTAGTCACGTGAGAGACACCCATGTACGGCATGCGACTCCACCATGATCACATTTCCATCACACACGGATCCTGGGTGATGAATGCCTGAATCACGTGTCAGCCTCACCGGAGTCCTTTTTCACACATGCTGGAGTCACATTTCAGCCACGCCTGAACCACCTGCCACCCATGCATGCACCATGCACCAGCCATCCCTGAACCACAGGAAGGCCATGCATGACCCATGTGTGAACCACACATGTGTGACGTGTCAGGCATGCCTGTGTCACGTTTCCACCTCACCTGAGTCATGTGTCAGCCATGACTGAACAACGTGTGAACCACGCCTGTGTCAAGGCTCAGTCACGCCAAGTCACGTGCCAGCCAGGCCTGAACCAAGTGCCTTGTGCCTCCTACCTCTAGAGGAATGGAGGGCACGGCCGAGAGTAAAGGGCCTTTCTGACATTGGTGCTTTCTGACACTCCACCAACCATTGCTCAAGGGCACTTGGTTAAAAGCCTATTGTCTGTCTCCTCCTCTGCATGTGGAACCACAATCACCCGGGCCTCGTCCCCATTGCTCAAGGGGTAGATGTAGGCATTTCGTCTGAGCCGGGTTGGCAAGGTGGAAATGCGGCTGATGCAGATGTTGCAGATTGGCGAGTTAAGGGCTGAAAAGAAAAGGCGTTCATCTGCCTTTGGATGAGATGTTCCCAGGACGCTGTAAGAGCACTGTGGAATGCGAGTGCTTTCCCAGCTTCCTAAAGAGCTGGAAGCAGGACAGTTTATGGCTTGTCTCCAATTGAAGGATGGAGGCAGTGTTTTGTGCCTTCCACCTCTAGAGCAATGGAGGGCACGGCTGAGAGCAAAGAGCCCTTTCTGACATAGGTGCATTCTGACACTCTCTGCAGCAGTGCACAATGGCGATTTGTAAACAGCCTATTGTCAGACATCTATGGACAGCTAATCTTCAACAAAGGAGCAGAGGGCCTACAATGGAGAAAATAAAGTCTCTTTAACATATGGTGTTGTGAAAACTGGACAGCCACATGTAAAAGATTGAAAATTGACCATTCTTTTTCACCACACACCAAAATAAACTCAAAATGGATCAAAGACCTAAAGATTAGGCCTGAAACAATAAGTCTTCTGGAAGAGAATATAGGCAGTATACTCTTTGACATCAGTTTCAAAAGAATCTTTTCAGACACTACATCTCCTCAGTTGATGAAACAATAGAAAGAATAAACAAATGGGACTTCATCAGACTAAAGAGCTTCTTCAAGTCAAGGGAAAACAGGATTGAACCAAGAAAACAGCCCACTAATTGGGAAAAAATATTTACAAGCCACTTATCCGACAAAGGGTTAATCTCCATAATATGCAAAGAACTCACATGGCTCAACAACAAAAAAACAAACAACCCGATCAAAAAATGGGCAGAGGACATGAACAGACATTTCTCAAAACAAGATATGAATATGGCCAATAGACACATGAAAAGATGTTCATCATCGCTAATCATCAGGGAAATGCAAATCAAAACTATACTCAGATATCACCTTACACCCGTTAGATTGGCAAAAATATCCAAAACCAAGAGCGACAAATGTTGGAGAGGTTGTGGAGAAAAAGGAACCCTCATACACTGTTGGTAGGAATGCAAACTGGTACAGCAAATATGGAAAACAGTATGGAGATTTCTCAAAAAGTTAAAAATTGAAATACCCTATGACCCAGCCATCCCATTACTAGGTATCTATCCTAAGAACCTGAAATCAGAAATCCCGAGTCCCTTGCACCCCTATGTTCATCGCAGCATTATTTACAATAGCTAAGACGTGGAACCAACCTACATGCCCAGAAACTGATGATTGGATAAAGAAGATGTGGTATATATACACAATGGAATACTACTCAGCCATAAGAAAAGACAAAATTGGCCCATTCACAGCAATGTGGATGGACCTTGAGAGTATTATGTTAAGCGAAATAAGCCAGTCAGAGAAAGATGAACTCTATATGACTCCACTCATAGATGGAAGTTAGTATATTGACAAGGAGATCTGATCAGTGGTTACCAGGGAAAAGGGGGGATGGGGGGAGGGCACAAAGGGGGAAGTGGTGTACCCACAACATGACTAACAAAAATGTACAACTGAAATCTCACAAGGTTGTAATCTATCATAATATTAATTTTTAAAAAAGTAGAAAACTACAGCAGAACCCTCTTATCCACGAGAGATACATTCCAAGACCCCCAGTGGATGCCTGAAACCACAGATAGTACTCAACCCTATACATAATATGTTTTTTCCTATACACACATACCTTTGATAAAGTTTAATTTATAAATTAGGCACTGTAAGAGGTTAACAACAATAACTGATAATAAAATAGAACAATTATAACAATATACTGTAATAAAAATTACCATAGATCTCAGCAACTTCAGCATAAGATTTTTTTCTTTCCTTATTAAGTCAAGAACTTTCACCTGTTCACTTAAAGGAAGCCCTTTATGGCTTCTCTTTGGCATATCCAAATTGCCAACATCACTGCTCTTGTGCTTTGGGGCCATTATCAAGTAAAATAAGGGTTACTTGAACATAAATACTGTGACTCCACAATAGTTGGTCTGATAATGGAAAAGGCTACTAAGTGACTAAGGGAAGGATAGTGTATGCCATGTGGACACCCTCGACAAAAGGATGATTCATGGTGTGGGTGGGTCAGAGCCGGGCAGGGCAAGATTTCATCATGCTACTCAGAACAGCATACAATTTAAGACTTATAAATTGTTTATTTCTGGAATTTTCTATCTAATGTTTTCAAACCACAGTTGACCACAGGCAAGTGAGACTATGGAATGTGAAAGTGTGGATGAGGGGGTATTACTATACTGGAAATATTGATCTCTGAAAATATCAGAGAAGGAGTAATTAATATCTTATATTGAGAAAGAGTTAATTAAAACCTTTCTAGGCCCCCAAATCCATAACTCCAATCTTATCATGAAAAAAAACAGACACATTTCAGTTGAGGGGCATCCTATATTATACCTGACCAGTACTGCTCAAAACTGTCAATGTCATACAAAAACATGGAACATATGAGCAACTGTCACAACCAGGAGAAACAAAGGAGATAAAATGTAATTTGTTTTACAAAATGTAAAATTATATATAATGTGGTATCCAGGATGGGATCCTGGAATAGAAAAAAGGATATAAGGTAAAATCTAAGGAAATCTGAATTAACTATGTACTTTGTTACTAATAATGTATCAATATTGGTTCATTAATTGTAGCAAATGTACCATACTATGGAAAGATATTAATAATAGGAGAAATTGTGCAGGAGGGTATATGAGAACTCTGTACTATTTGCTCAATTATTCTGTAAATCTAAAAATGTTCCCCAAATAAATCTATTAATAAATAGAAAAAAAAGCCTATTGTCTGCTTCTCCTAAGCATGTGGAAGCACAATCATCTGGGCCTCGTCCCCGTTGCTGAAGGGGAAGATGTAGGCATTTCGTCGGAGCCGATTTTTCAAGGTGGAAATCTTGCAGAAGCAGAAGTTCAAAATCAGCGAGTTAAGCACTGAAAAGAAACGGTATATCAGCTGTCTTTGTATTATATGTTGCCAGGACACAGAAAGAGCACTGTTGAAAGCAAGTTCTTTCTCAGCTTCCTAAAGAGATGGAAGGAAGATGGTCTGTGGCTTGTCGCCCCTTGAGGGGTGGAGCAAGTGCATTGTGCATTCCACGTCTAGAGCAATGGAGGGCACGGCTGAGAGCAAAGGGGTCTGTCTGACATAGGTGCTTTCCAACACTCTCTCCACCAGTGCACAATGGTGGTTGGAGAAAGGCGTACAGTCTATCGCCTCCTAATCACGTGGACGCTCAATCATTTGGGACTCAGCCCAGTTGCGTAAGGGGAAGATGTAGGCATTTCGTCGGAGCCGGGTTGGCAAGGTGGAATTGCGGCAGAAGCAGAAGTCCGAAAGCGGCGAGTTAAGGGCTGGGAAGAAATGGCGTTTGAGCTGCCTTTGTATTAGAGTTTCCCCGTATGCTGTAACAGCACTGTGGAAAGCAAGTTCTTTCTCAGCTTCCTAAAGAGCTGGAGGTAAGACAGTTTATGGCTTGTCTCCCATTGAAGGATGGAGGCAGTGCTTTGTGCCTTCCACCTCTAGAGCAATGGAGGGCACGGCTGAGAGCAAAGGGAGCTTTCTGCCATAGGTGCTTTCTGATACGCTTCAGGGGTGGTGCCAGTGCCTTCTACCTCCTTCCTGTAGAGGAATGGAGGGCACGGCCGAGAGTAAAGGGCCTTTCTGACATTGGTGCTTTCTGACACTCTCCCAACCATTGCTCAAGGGCGCTTGGTTAAAAGTCTATTGTCTGTCTCCTCCTCAGCATGTGGAAGCACAATCATCTGGGCCTCGTCCCCGTTGCTGAAAGCGAAGATGTAGGCATTTCGTCTGAGCCGCGTAGGCAAGGTGGAAATGCTGCATATGCAGATGTTGCAGGTTGGCGAGTAAAGGGCTGAAAAGAAACGGCATTCAGCTGCCTTTGGATGAGATGTTCCCAGGACTATAAGAGCACTGTGGAATGCGAGTGCTTTCCCAGCTTCCTAAAGAGCTGGAAGCAGGACAGTTTATGGCTTGTCTCCCATTGAAGGATGGAGGCAGTGCTTTGTGCCTTCCACCTCTAGAGCAATGGAGGGCACGGCTGAGAGCAAAGGGGTCTTTCTGACATAGGTGCATCCTCCACATTTCCAACCCGGCTCAGATGAAATGCCTACATCTTCCCCTTAATCAACTGGGCTGAGTCCCAAATGATTGTGCTTCCACATTCTTAGGAGGAGCAGACAATAGGCATTTTACAAACCGCCATTGTGCACTGGTGCAGAGAGTGTCAGAATGCACCTATGTCAGAAAGGCCCCTTTACTCTCATCTGTGCCCTCCATTGCTCTAGAGGTGGAAGGCAGAAGGCACTGGCTCTGGATCCACCCCTCAATGGGAGACAAACCACATATTGTCTTGCTTCCAGCTCTTGAGGAAGCTGAGAAAGAACTTGCTTTCCACAGTGCCCCTACAGCGTCCTGGGAACATCTCATACAAAGACAGCTGAACGCCATTTCTTTTCAGCACTTCACTCTCCGGTCTGGAACATCTGCATCCTCCACATTTCCACCTTGTCAACCCGGCTCAGACGAAATACCTACATCTTCCTCTTCAGCAATGGGGACAAGGCCCGAATGATTGTGGTTCCACATGCTGAGGAGGAGAGAGACAATAGGCTTTTAACCAACCGCTGTTGTGCATTGGTGCAGAGAGTGTCCGAATGCACCTATGTCAGAAAGGGCTCTTTGCTCTCAGCCGTGCCCTCCATTGCTCTAGAAGTGGAAGGCACAAAGCACTGCCTCCATCCTTCAATGGGAGACAAGCCATAAACTGTCCTGCTTCCAGCTCTTTAGGAAGCTGGGAAAGCACTCGCATTCCACAGTGCTCTTACAGCGTCCTGGGAACATCTCAACCAAAGGCAGCTGAATGCCGTTTCTTTTCAGCCCTTAACTCTCCAATGTGCAACATATGCATCTGCCACATTTCCACCTTGCCAAGCCGGGTCAGACGAAATGCCTACATCTTCCCCCTGAGCAACAGGGACAAGCCCGGATGATTGTGGTTCCACATGCTGAGGAGGAGACAGACAATAGGCTTTTAACCAAGTGCCCTTGAGCAATGGTTGGTGGAGTGTCAGAAAGCACCAAATGCAGAAAGGCCGCTTTACTCTCAGCCGTGCCCTCCATTGCTCTAGAGGTGGAAGGCACAAAGCACTGCCTCCATCCTTCAATTGGAAACAAGCCAAGAACTGTCTTGCTTCCATCTCTTTAGGAAGCTGAGAAAGAACTCGATTTCCACAGTGCAGTTAGAGCATACCAGGAACCTCTCATACAAAGGAAGCTCAAACGGTATTTTTTCCCAGCCCTTAACTTGCAGCTTTAGAACATCTGCTTATGACGCAATTCCACCTTGACAACCCGGCTCAGATGAAATGCCTACATCTTCCCATTCAGCAACGCGGACAAGGCCCAGATGATTGTGCTTCCACATGTTTAGGAGGAGCAGAAAATAGGCTTTTTACAAACCGCCATTGTGCACTGGTGTAGAGAGTGTCAGAACGCACCTATGTCAGAAAGGCCCCTTTGCTCTCATCTGTGCCCTCCATTGCTCTAGAGGTAGAAGGCAGAAGGCACTGGCTCTGGATCCACCCCTCAATGGGAGACAAACCACATATTGTCTTGCTTCCAGCTCTTTAGGAAGCTGAGACAGAACTTGCTTTCCACAGTCCTGTCACAGCATACGGGGAAACTCTCATACCAAGGCAGCTCAAACGCCATTTCTTCCCAGCCCTTAACTCGCCACTTTTGGACTTCTGCTTCTGCCGCAATTCCACCTTGCCTACCCAGCTCAGACGAAATGCCTACATCTTCCCCTTACGCAACTGGGCTGAGTCCCAAATGATTGAGCGTCAATGTGATTAGGAGGTGATACACTGTACGCCTTTTTCCAGCCACCATTGTGCACTGGTGGAGAGAGTGTCAGAAAGCACCAATCAGAAAGACCCCTTTGCTCTCAGCCGTGCCCTCCATTGCTCTAGATGTGGAATGTACAATGCACTTCCTCCACCCCTCAAGGGGTGACAAGCCACAGACCATCTTCCTTCCATCTCTTTAGGAAGCTGAGAAAGAACTCGCTTTCAACAGTTCCCTTACAGCGTCCAGGGAATATCTCATACAAAGGCAGCTGAAACACCTTTTCTTTTCAGCCCTTAACTCGCCGATTTGGAACTTCTGCTTCTGCCAGATTTCCACCTTGAAAAACTGGCTCAGACGAAATGCCTACATCTTCCCCTTCAGCAATGGGGACGAGGCCTGTATGACTGTGCTTCCACATGCTTAGGAGGAGACAGACAATAGGCTTTTTACACATCACCATTGTGCACTTGTGGAAAGACTGTCAGAAAACATCTATGTCAGAAATGTTCCTTTGATCTCAGCTGTGCCCTGAATTTCTCTAGAGGAGGAAGGCACAATGCACTGGCTCTGGCTCCACCCCTCAATGGCAGAGGAACCACAAACCTTCACAAAGCACTGCCTCCATTGTTCAATGGGAGACAAGCCATAAACTCTCTTGCCTACAGCTCTTTAGGAAGCTGACAAACAACTCGCTTCCACAGTCCTGTTACAGCATACCAGGAACTTCTCATACAAAGGCAGCTCAAATGGCATTTCTTCCCAGCCCTTAACTCACAGCTTTAGAACTTCTGCTTCTGCCGCAATTCCACCTTACCAACCCGGCTCAGATGAAATGCCTACATCTTCCCCTTAAGCCTCTGGGCTGAGTCCCAAATGATTGTGCTACCATGTGCTTAGCAGGAGATAGACAATACGCTTGTCACCAACCACAGTTGAGCACTGGTGGAGAGAGTGTCGGAAAGCACCTATGTCAGAAAGGCCCCTTTCCTCTCAGCCTTTCCCTCCATTGCTCTAGACGTCGAAGGCACAATGCACTGGCTCCACCCCTCAAGGGGCGACAAGCCACAAACCATCTTTCTTCCATCTCTTTAGGAAGCTGAGAACAAACTCACCTGACGTATAAAAAGGAATCATGCCCCTTAGATGCCAGAAAACCCCAGGAGACATGCCAAATACACCCTCCGCACACTCTCAAACCACCACACATTCGTGCCAGAACAACCAAACAGGCACACCAGAAGCACCCACGTTGCATGCCAGAACCACCTGTAACCACCTGCTGGACACAGTGGAACAACGATTCCGACACTGCAGAACCATCTCTTCAACATGCCAGCTGCACACAACAGACACGACGGAACCAGCTTCCAAACAAAGCACAACCACATGCCAGACACATTGGAAACACCTGTTGGATATCCCACAAACAGGTGCCAGAAACACTGAAACCACCTGTGGAGTACGTCACAACCAGGGGCCAGAAATGCCACAAACACCTGTTTTACAAGCCAGAGCCACGAAACCAAAATGCCGGAAAGACCTGCCAGACACGCCAAAATAAGCTGCCAGTTACACCGGAACCACTAGGCGGACACTCATGAATCACCTGCTGGGCATGCCAGAACCACCTCTCAAAAGTGACAGAACCACATTCTGGACACGCTGGGACAACCTCCCAGACAGCCAGGAACCACCTTCCAGAAACGCCAGAACCACCTGCTGAGCATGCTGGATCCACCTGCTCGACTCGCCGGAACCACCTGCCGGACATGCCAAAATCATCTCCCAGTTACGCCAGAACCACTTGGTGGACACTCCAGAATCACCTGCCTGGCAGGTCGGAACCACCTCTCAGAGATGACAGAACCACATGCCAGACATGCCAGAACCACCTCCCGGCCAGACCGTAACCACCTTCCGGAAACGCCTGAACCACATGCCGAGCATGCCAGAACAACCTGCCGGACATGCCAAAATCCTCTCCCGGTTATGCCAGAAACACGTGGCGGACTCTCTGGAATCACCAGCCGGGAGTGCGGGAGCCACCTCTCAGACAGAGCGGAACCACCTACCGGACACTCTTGAACCACCTGCCAAGCACGCCGGAACCACCTGCTCCACTCGCCGGAACCACCTGCTGGACATGCTTAAATCAACTGCCAGCTACGCCAGAACCACATGGTAGACAGTCCGGAATCACATGCCGGGCTTTCTGGAATCACCTCTCAGACGTGCCAGACCCACGTGCCGGACACTCAGGAAGCACCACCCGGACAGACCAGTACCACCTGCCGGGGTCGCCTGAACGAACTGATGAGCATGCTGGAACATCCAGCTAGACTCGCCGGAACCACCTGCCAGACATGCCAAAATCTCCTGCCGGCTACGCCAAAACCACTTGGCGGAAACTCCGTAATCACCTGCCGGGCATTCCGGAACCACCTCTCAGACGTGCCAGGACCACGTGCCTGACACGCCGGAACCACCTTCCGGAAAGTCCGGAACCACCTTCTAGACATGCCAAAATCACCTGCCGACTACGCCAGAACCACGTGGCGAACACTCTGGAATGACCTGCTTGGCATGCCTGCACCACTTCTGAGACGTGCCAGAACCACATGCTGGACACGCCAGAACCACCTCCCGGACAGACCGGAACCACATGCAGGACACGCCAAAATCACCGGCCGGCTACTTCAGAACCACTAGCCAGACACTCCAGAATCACCTGCCGGCCATGCTGGAACCACCTCTCAGACGTACGAGAACCACATGCCAGACACGCCAGAGCCACCTCCCGGACAGACCGGAACCACTTTCCAAGCAGGCCAGGACAACCTGCTCCACTTGCCAGAACCACCTGCCGGACACGCCAAAGTGACCTGCCGCCAACACCAGAACCACGTGGCAGAAAGTCCGGAATCACCTGCCAGGCATCCCATAATGACATCTAAGGCGTGACAGAACCATGTGCCAGACATGCCTAAACCACCTACAGGACAGACGAGAACCACCTGCACGACACGCCTGAACCACCTGCCGAGCATGCCAGAACTGCCTAATTCACTCACCGGAACCACCTGCCGGACACGCCAAAATCACCTGCCGGCTACACCAGAACCACTTGGTGGACACTCCGGAATCACCTGCCAGTGATGCCAGAACCACATCTCAATGTGCCAGAACCACGTGCCGGACGCGCCGGAACCACCTCCTGGACAGACCGGAGCCATCTGCCGGACATGCCTGAACCACCTGCTGGGAACGCCGGAACCACCTGCTCGAGATGCCAGAACACCTGCCGGACACACCAAAATCACCTGCCGGCTGTGCCAGAACCACGTGGCGCACAGTCCGGAATCACATGCAGGGCATGCCATAACCACCTCTCAGCCATGCCATAACCACGTGCCCGACATGCCATAACCACCTGCCAAGCACGCCGTTACCACCTCCCGGATCGTCCAGAACCACCTGCCAGACACGCCTGAAGCACCTGCTGAGCACGCCGGAACCACCTGCTTGACTTGCCGGAACCACCTGCAGGACACTCCAAAATCACCTGCCGGCTATGCCAGAACCACTTGGCGGAAACTCCGCAATCACCTGCCGGGCATGCCAGAACCACCTCTCAGAGGTGCCAGAACCCAGTGCCGGACACGCCGGAACCACCTCCCAGACAGTCCGGAACCACCTGCAGGACATTCCTGAACCATCTGACGAGCACACTGGAACATCCTTCTCGACTCACCGGAACCACATGCCAGACACACCTGAACCACCTGCTGAGCATGCTGGAATCTCCTGCTTCACTTGCTGGAACCACCTGCCAGACAAGCCAAAATATCCTGCCGACTACACCAGAAACACTTGGCGGAAACTCCGGAATCACCTGCTGGGTATGCCGGAACCACCTCTCAGCCGTGCCATAACCACGTGCCGGGCATGCCGTAACCACCTGCCGAGCACGCGGTTACCACCTCCCGGACAGACCGGAACCACCTGCCGGTCACACCTGAAGCACCTGCCGAGCATGCTGGAGCCACCTGCATGACTCGCCGGAACCACCTTCCGGACACACCAAAATCACCTGCCAGCTACTTAAGAACCACTTGCCGGACACTCTGGAATCACCTGCTGGGTATGCTGGAACGACATGCCGGACACGCCGGAACCACCTGCTCGACTCGCCAGAACAACCTGCCAGACATGCCAAAATCACCTGCCAGCTATGCCAGAACCACTTGGCGGACACTGTGGAATCACCTGCTGGTCATGCAGGAATCACCTCTCAGACGTGCCAAAACCACGTGCCGGACACACTGGTACCACCTCCAGGACAGACTGGTACCACTTTCCGAGCATGCCAGAACAACCTGCTCCACTTGCCGGAACCACCTGCCGGACACGCCAAAGTGACCTGCCGGCAACGCCAGAACCAAGTGGCGGACAGTCCGGAATCACCTGTCGGGCATCCCGGGACCACATCTAAGCCGTGACAGAACCACGTGCAGGACACGCCTAAACCACCTACAGGAAGGACCAGAACCACCTGCATGACACGCCGGAACCACCTGTCGAGAACGCCGGAACCAGCTGCTCAACTCACCGTAACCACATGCCGGACACGCCAAAATCTCATGCTGACTACGCCAGAAACACTTGGCGGAAAATCCGGAACCACCTGCCGAACACGCTGGAACCTCCTGCTTCACTCACCACAACCACCTGCCGGACACACCAAAATCTCATGCTGACTACGCCAGAAACACTTGGCTGAAAATCCAGAACCACCTGCTGGGCATGCCGGAACCACCTCTCAGATGTGCGAGAACCACGTGCCAGACACGCCGGAACCACCTCCCGGAAACACCGGAACCACCTTCTAGACACACCAAAATCACCTGCCAGTACGCCAGAACCACTTGGCGGACACTCTGAAATCACCAGCTGGGCATGCTGTAACCACCTCTCAGACGTGCCAGAACCACGTGCCGGACACGGCGGAACCACCTCCAGACAGACCGGAATCACCTGCCGCACATGCCTGAACCACCTGCCGAGCACGCCAGAACCACCTGATCCACTCGCCAGAACCACCTGCCGGACACGCCAAAATAACCTGCCAGCTATGCCAGAAGCACGTGGCGGACAGTCCAGAATGACCTGCCCATTGTTCCAGAAACACCTTCAGACATGCCAGAGCCATGTGCTGGACATGCCGGAACCAACTCCCGGACAGATCGGAACCACCTTCCAGAAATGCCTGAACCACCTGCTGAGCATGCCCGAACCACCTGCCGGACACGCCAAAATCCTCTCGCGGTTATGCCAGAAACATGTGGCAGACACTCTGGAATCACCAGCCGGGCATGCCGGAACCACCTCTCAGACGTGCCAGAACCACGTGCCAGACACGCCGGAACTACCTTGCCAACAGACCAGAACCTGATGCCCAGCACACCGGAACCACCTGCTCGACTCGTCGGAACCAAGGGCCGGACACACCAAAATCACCTGCTGGCTAGGCAAGAACCACTAGGCGGACACAATGGAATCACCTGCCGGTCATGCCGGAGCCACGTCTCAGATGTGCCAGAACCACGTGCCGGACACGCTGGAACCACCTCCTGGACAGACCGGAAACTCCTGCCGAAAATGCCGAAACCACCCGCTCAAATCGCCGGAACCACCTGCCAGACATGCCAACATCACCTGCCTGCTATGCCAGAACCACTTTTCGGACACTCTGGTATCACTTGCCGGGCATGAAGGAACCAACTCTCAGACGTGCCAGAACCACGTGCCGGACAGGCCGGAACCACCTCCAGACACACCAGAACCACCTGCAGCTCATGCCTGAACCATCTGTCCAGCATGCCGGAACCACCTGCTCCACTCGCTGGAACCACCAGCTGGACTCGCCAAAGTCACCTGCCGGCTACACCAGAAGCACGTGGGGGACAGTCCAGAATCACCTGCCCGGCATGCCGGAACCACCTTCAGACATGCCAGATCCACGTGCCAGACATGCCGGAACCACCTCCGAGACAGAGCAGAACGAACTGCTGAACATGCCTGAACCACCTGCCAAGTACGCCGGAACTCCTGCTCGACTCACCTGAACCGTCTGCCGGATGCGCCAAAATCAGCTGCCAGCTACGCCAGAACCACTTGGCGGTCACTCCGGAATCACCTGCCAGGCATGCCAGAACCACCTCTCAAATGAGCCAGGACCACGTGCCGGACACACCGGAACCACCTGCCGAGCATGCCGGAACCACCAGCTCGACTCGCCGGAACCACCTGCCGAACATGCAAGAACCACCTGCCGGACACACCAAAATCATCTCCCAGTTACACTAGAGTCACTTGTCACACACTCCAGGATCACCTGCCTGGCAGGCCGGAACCACCTCTCAGACGTGACAGAACCACGTGCCGAACACGCCAGAACTACCTCCCGGACAGACTGGAACCACCATGCGGACACGCCTGAACCTCCTGCCAAGCACACCGAAACCACCTGCTCGACTCGTCGGAATCACCTACCTGACATGCCAAACTCACCTGCCGGCTATGCGAGAACCACTTGGCGGTCACTCTGGAATCATCTGCCGGGCATGCCAGAACCACGTCTCAAATGACCCAGGACCACATGCCAGACACGCCGGAACCACATCCTGGAGAGACCAGAACCACCTGCCAAAAATGCCGAAACCACCTTCTTGACTCGCCGGAACCACCTGATGGACATGCCAAGTTTACCTACCGGCTGTGTCAGAACCACTTTTCGGACACTCTGGAATCACCTGCCGGACATGAAGGAACCACCTCACAGACGTGCCAGAACCACGTGCCGGACACGCTGGAACCACCTCCAGACAGACCGGAATCACCTGCCGCGCACGCCTGAACCACCTGCCGAGCACACTGGAACCACCTGATCCACTCGCCAGAACCACCTGCCGGACACACCAAAATCACCTGCCAGCTACGCCAGAAGCACATGGCGGACAGTCCAGAATGACCTGCCCGTCGTTCCGGAAACACCTTGAGACATGCCAGAACCACATGCCGGACACGCCAGAACCACCTCCCGGACAGACCGGAACCACCTTCCAGAAACGCCTGAACCACCTGCCGAGCACGCCCGAACCACCTGCTCGACTCACCGGAATCACCTGCCTGACACGACAAAATCACCTGCCAGGTATGCCAGAACCACTTGGCGGACAGTCCCGAATCAGCTCCCGGGCATGCCAGAACCACCACTCAGACGTGCCAGAACCACATGCCAGACTCCCAGGAACCACCTGCCGAACACGCCAGGACCGCCTGCCGGACACACCAAAATCCTCTCCCAGTTATGCCAGAAACACGTGGCGGACTCTCTGGAATCAACAGCCGGGAGTGTGGGAACCACCTCTCAGACAGAGCGGAACCACCTGCCAGACACACCTGAACAACCTGCAGAGCACACCGGAACCACCTGCTCCACTCGCCGGAACCACCTTCCGGACACGCTAAAATCACCTGCAGGCTACGTCAGAACCACATGATAGACCGGAATCACCTGCCAGGCTTGCCGGAACCACTTCTCAGACATGCCGAACCACGTGCCGGACACTCAGGAAGCACCTCCCGGACAGACCGGAACCACCTGCCGGAGACGCCTGAACCACCTGCCGAGCACGTCAGAACCACCTGGTCGACTCGCCGGAACCACCTTCCGGACACGCCAAAATCACCTGCTGGCTACGCCAGAACCATGTGGCGATCACTCTGGAATCACCTGCCGGGCATACCAGAACCACCTCTAAGACGTGACAGAACCACGTGCCGGACACGCCTAAACCACCTAAAGGACAGAGCAGAACCACCTGCATGACACGCCTGAACCACCTGTCGAGAACGCCGGAACCACCAGCTTGACTCGCAGTAACCATGTGCCAGACACGCCGAAACCACATCCCGGACAGACCGGAACCACCTGCAGGAGACGCCTGAACCACCTGCCGAGAACGCCGGAACCACCTGCTCGACTTGCTGGAACCACCTCCCGGACAGACCAGAACCACCTGCCTGACACGCCGGAACCACCCGCCGGACACACCTGAACCACCGGCTGAGCACGCCGGAACCACCTGCTCGACTCGCTGGAACCACCTTCTGGACACACTAAAATCACCTGCCGGCTATGCCAGAACCACGTGGTAGACAGTCCAGAATCACCTGCCGGGCTTGCCGGAACCACCTCTCAGACGTGCCACAACCACGTGCCGGACACTCAGGAAGCACCTCCCAGACAGACCGGAACCACCTGCCGGAGACACCTGAACCACCTGCCAAGCACGTCAGAACCACCTGGTCAAATCGCCGGAACCACCTGAAGGACAAGCCAAAATCAGCTGCCGGCTATGCCAGAACCACGTGGCGGATAGTCCGGATTCACCTGCCAGACAGACTGGAACCACCTGCTGAGCACGCCAGAACCACCTGCCTCACTCGCCGGAACCACCTGCTGGACACGCCAAAATCACCTGCCGGCTATGCCAGAACCACGAGGACAATCCAGAATCATCTGCTGGGCATGCCGGAACCAGCTTTCAGACAGGCCAGAACCACCCTCCGGAAATGCCTGAACCACCTGCTGAGTACACCAGAACCACCTGCTTGACTCGCCACAACCACCTGCTGGCTACGCCAAAATCACCTGCCGGCTACGCCAGAACCACTTGGCAGACAGTGCTGAATCACCTGCCGGGCATGCAGGAACCACCTCTCATATGTGCCAGAACCACGTGCCGGACATGCCAGTACCACCCCCTGGACAGACCGGAACCACTTTCCAAGCATGCCAGAACAACCTGCTCCACTTGCCGGAACCACCTGCCGGACACGCCAAAATCACCTGCTGGCTACGCCAGAACCATGTGGCGAACACTCTGGAATCACCTGCCGGGCATTCCAGAACCACCTCTAAGACGTGACAGAACCACATGCCGGACACGCCTAAACCACCTAAAGGACAGAGCAGAACCACCTGCATGACACGCCTGAACCACCTGTCGAGAACGCCGGAACCACCAGCTTGACTCGCAGTAACCACGTGCCAGACACGCCAAAACCACATCCCGGACAGACTGGAACCACCTGCAGGAGACGCCTGAACCACCTGCCGAGAACGCCGGAACCACCTGCTCGACTTGCCGGAACCACCTCCCGGACTCGCCAAAATCACCTGCCGGCTAATCAGAGCCACTTGCAGGACACTCCGGTATCACCTGCCAGACACGTCGGAACCACCTTCTGGACAGACCAGAACCACCTGCCGGAGACGCCTGACCACCTGCAGAGCACGCCGGAAACCCCTGCTCCACTCGCCGGAACCACCTGCCAAACACGCCAAAATCACGTGCCGGCTAAGCAAGAACCACGTGGCGAACTCTCCAGAATCACCTGCTGGTCATGCCGGCACCACCTCTCAGACGTGCCAGAACCACGTGCCAGACACGCCAGAACCACCTCCTGGACAGACCGGAACCACCTTCCGGACATGCCTGAACCACCTTCCAAGCACGCCGGAACCACTTGCTTGACTCGCCGGAATCACATGAATGACATGCCAAAATCCTCTCCCGGTTACACCAGAAACACGTGGCGGACACTCCGGAATCACCAGCCAGGCATGCCGAAACCACTTCTCAGACATGGCACTACCACGTGCTGGACACACTGGAACCACCTCCCGGACAGACCGGAACCAACTGCCGAGCACGCCAGAACCACCTGCCGACCACGCCGGAACCACCTGCTCCACTCGAAAAAATCACCTGCCTGACACGCCAGAATCACCTGCTGGCTATGCCAGGACCACTTTGTGGAGAGTCCAGAAAGACCTGCCGGGCATGCCAGAACCAACAGTCAGACGTGCCAGAACCACGTGCCGGACTCGCCAGAACCACCTCCCGGACAGACCGGAACCACCTTCCGGACATGCCTGAACCACCTTCCAAGCACGCCAGAACCACTTGCTCGACTCGCCGGAATCACCTGAATGACATGCCAAAATCCTCTCCCGGTTACACCAGAAACACATGGCGGACACTCCGGAATCACCAGCTGGGCATGCCGGAACCACTTCTCAGACATGGCACTACCATGGGCCGGACACGCCGGAACCACCTCCCGTACAGACCGGAACCAATTGCCGAGCAAGCCACAACCACCTGCCAACCACGCCAGAACCACCTGCCAGACACGCCAATATCACCTGCTGGGTACACAAGAACCACTTGGCGGACAGTCTGGAATCATATGCTGGGCATGCCGGAACCACCTCTCAGACCTGCCAGAACCACGTGCTTGACACGCCGGAACCACCTGCCGAGCACCCTGGAACCACCTGCTCAATTCACCGGAACCACCTGCCGGACACGCCAAAATCACCTGCTGGCTATGCCAGAACAACTTGGCGGACACTCCGGAATCACATGCCGGGCATTCCGGCACCACATCTCAGACGTGACGGAACCACCTCTCATACGTTCCAGAAAAACGTGGGCCAGACACGACGGAACCACATCACGGACAGACCGGAACCACCTGCCGTACACGCCTGAACCACCAGCCGAGCATGGTGGAACCACATGCCGGACACGCCTGAAGAACCTACCAAGCACGCCGGAACCACCTGCACGACTCGCCTGAACCACCTGCCGGACACGCCAATATCACCTGCCGGGTCCACAAAAACCACTTGGCGGACATCCGGAATCACATGCTGGGCATGCCGGAACCACCACTCAGACGTGCCAGACCACGTGCCGGACTCACCGGAACCACCTCCTGGACATCCCCGAACCACCTGCCGGACACGCCGTAACCACCTGCCGAGCACACCGGAACCACCTGCTGGACACGCCTGAACCACCTGCTGAGCGCACCTTAACCACCTCTCGACTCGCCGGAACCACCTGCCGGACATGCCAAAATCACCTACCGGCTACACCAGAAACACTTGCTGGACACTCTGGAATCACCTTCCAGGCATGCAGAAACCACGTCTCAGACGTGCCAGAACCATGTGCTGAACACGCTGGAACCACCTCCCGGACAGACCAGAACCACCTGCCAGACACACCTGAACCACCTGCCAAGAACGCCAGAACCACCTGCTCGACTCGCCAGAACCACCTGCTGGACACGCCAAAATCACCTGCCGGCTTCTTCAGAACCACTTGCCGGACACTCCGGTATCACCTGCCCGACACGCCGGAACCACCTCCCGGACTCATGGGAACCAACTGCTGGACACGCCTGAACCACCTGCTGAGCACACCGGAAACCCCTGCTCCACTCGCCAGAAACACCTGCTGGACACGCCAAAATCACCTGCTGGTTATGCCAGAACCACAAGGACAATCCAGAATCATCTGCTGGGCTTGCCGGAACCAGCTCTCAGACGTGCCAGAACAACCCTCTGGAAACCCCTGAACCACCTGCTGAGCACGCTGGAACCACCTGCTTGACTCGCCGGAACCACGTGCCGGCTACGCCAAAATCACTGCCAGCTACACCAGAACCACTTGGCTGACAGTGCTGAATCACCTGCCGGGCATGCAGGAACCACCTCTCATATGTGCCAGAACCATGTGCCGGACATGCCAGTACCACCCCCTGGACAGACCGGAACCACTTTCCAAGCATGCCAGAACAACCTGCTCCACTTGCCGGAACCACCTGCTGGACACGCCAAAATCACCTGCTGGCTACGCCAGAACCATGTGGTGAACACTCCGGAGTCACCTGCCGGGCATACCAGAACCACCTCTAAGACGTGACAGAACCACATGCCGGACACGCCTAAACCACCTAAAGGACAGAGCAGAACCACCTGCATGACACGCCTGAACCACCTGTCGAGAACGCCGGAACCACCAGCTTGACTCGCAGTAACCACGTGCCGGACATGCCGGAACCACATCCCGGACAGACCGGAACCACCTGCAGGAGACGCCTGAACCACCTGCCGAGAATGCCGGAACCACCTGCTCGACTTGCCGGAACCACCTCCCGGACTCGCCAAAATCACCTGCCGGCTACTTCAGAACCACTTGCCAGACACTCCGGTATCACCTGCCGGACACGTCGGAACCACCTCCCGGACAGACCGGAACCACCTGCCGGAGACGCCTGAACCACCTGCAGAGCACACCGGAAACCCCTGCTCCACTCGCCGGAACCACCTGCCGAACATGCCAAAATCACCTGCTGGCTAAGCAAGAACCACGTGGTGAACTCTCCGGAATCACCTGCTGGTCATGCCGGCACCACCTCTCAGACGTGCCAGAACCACGTACCGGACACGCCTGAACAACCTGCCTAGCACGCTGCAACCACCTGCTCGTCTCGCTGGAACCACATGCCGGACAGACCGATACAACTTTCCGAGCATGCCAGAACAACCTGCTCCACTTGCCAGAACCACCTTCCGGACACGCCAAAATCACCTACCGGCTACGCCAGAACCACTTGCCGGACACTCCAGGATCACCTGCCGGGCATGCCGGAACCACCTCTCAGACGTGCCAGAACCACCTCTCATATGTTCCAGAAAAACGTGCCGGACACGCCGGAACCACTTCATGGACAGACTGGAACCACCTGCCATACACGCCTGAACCACCAGCCGAGCATGGCGGAACCACCTGCGGGATATGCCTGAACTGCCTGCCGAGCACGGTGGAAGCACCTGCTCGATTCACTGGAACCACCTGTCGGAGACGCCAGAATCACCTGCCAGGCATGCTGGAACCACGTTTCAGACATGGCAGAACCACGTGCCGGAGACGCCGGAACCACCTCCTGCACAGTCCGGAGCCACCTGCCGACCATGCCTGAACCACCTGCCGAGCACACTGGAACCACCTGACCGACTCGCCGGAACCACCTGCCGGGCATGACAAAATCACCTGCCAGCTATGCCAGAACCACTTTCAGGACACTCCAGAATCACGTTCTGGCCTTGCCGGAACCACCTCTCAGACGTAACAGAAACACGTGCCGGACACCCCTGCACCACCTCCTGCACAAACCGGAACCACCTGCTGAGCAGCCTGGAACCACCTGATCGACTCACCGGAACCACATGCCAGACACCACGAAATCACCGGCCAGCTATGCCAGACCCACTTGGCGGACACTATGGAATCACCTGCCGGGCATGCTGGAACCACCTCTGAGACGTGCCAGAAACACGTGCCACACACGCTGGAACCACCTCCCGGAAAGACCGGAATCACCTGCCGGACACGCCTGAACCACCTGCCAGCTGTGGCAGAATCACTTGACAGACACTCTGGAATCACCTGCCAGGCATGTCGGAACCACCTCTCAGACGTGCCGGAACCACCTCTCATATGTTCCAGAAAAACGTGCCGGACACGCCGGAACCACATCACGGACAGACCGGAACCACCTGCCGTACACGCCTGAACCACCAGCCGAGCATGGGCGGAACCACCTGCGGGACACACCTGAACCGCCTGCCAAACACGGCGGAAGCACCTGCTCGACTCACTGGAACCACCTGCTGGAGATGCCAGAATCACCTGCCGGGCATGCCAAAACCACGAGGAGGACAGTCCAGAATCATCTGCTGGGCATGCCGGAACCAGCTGTCAGACGTGCCAGAACCATGTGCCGGACACGCCGGATCCACCTCGCCTACAGACCGGAACCTCCTGCTGAGGACGCCGGAACCACCTGCTCGAATTGTCAGAACCACCTGCCGGAAATGCCAAAAGCACCTGCCGGCTATGCCAGAACCACTTGGCGGACATCCCGGAATCACCTGTCGAGCATCCCGGAACACCCCTAAGACGTGACAGAACCACATGCCAGACACACCTAAACCACCTACAGGACAGACCAGAAACACCTGCACCACACGCCTGAACCACCTGTCGAGAACGCCGTAACCACCTGCTCGACTCGCCGGAACCACCTGCTGAGCACGCCGGAACCACCTGTCAGAAACGAAAAAATCAATGGGCATCTACACCAAAACCACTTGGCAGACACTCCAGAATCAGCTGCCAGGCATGCCGAAACCACCTCTCAGACGTGCCAGAACCACCTGCAGGACACACCGGAATGACCTCCCGGACAGACCAGAACCACCATCCGGACATGCCTGAACCACCTGCCGAGCACGCCAGAACCACCTGCCGGACACGCCAAAATCCTCCACGGTTACGCCAGAAACACGTGACGGACACTCCAGAATCACCAGCCAGGCATGCCGGAATCACCTCTCAGACGTGCCAGAACCACGGGCCGGACACGCCGGATCCACCTCACCTATAGATGGGAACCACCTGCCACACGCGCCTGAACCACCTGCTGAGCACGCCGGAACCACCTGATCCACTCGCCAGAACCACCTGCCAGACACGCCAAAACCACCTGCCAGCTACGCCAGAAGCATGTGGCGGACAGTCCGGAATGACCTGCCCGTTGTTTCGGAAACACCTTCAGACAAGCCAGAACCACGTGCTGGACATGCCGGAACCAACGCCCGGACAGATCAGAACCACCTTCCAGAAACGCCTGATCCACCTGCTGAGCACGCCCGAACCACCTGCTCAACTCGCTGGAATCACCTGCCTGACACGCCAAAATCACCTGCGAGCTATGCCAGAACCACTTTGCAGACACTCCAGAATCACCTTCCGTGCATGCCAGAACCACCACTCAGACGTGCCAGAGCCACGTGCCGGACTCGCCGGAACCACCTCCTGGACATCCCCGAACAACCTGCCGGACATGCCGTAACCACCTGCCGAGCACGCCGGAACGACCTGCCAGACACGCCAAAATCCTCCCTCGGTTATGCCAGAAACATGTGGCAGATACTCCGGAATCACGAGCCGGGCATGCCGGAACCAGCTCTCAGACGTGCCAGAACCACGTGCCAGACACACCGAATCCACCTCACCTACAGACCAGAACTACATGCCGAGCATGCCGGAACCACCTGCTCGACTTGCCGGAACCACGGGCAGTACACACCAAAATCACGTGCTGGCTACGCAAGAACCACTAGGCGGACACACCAGAATCACCTGCCGGTCATGCCGGAACCATGTCGCAGACATGCCAGAACCACATGCCGGACAGGCAGGAACCACCTGCCGGACACGCCTGAACCACCTGCCGAGCATGCCGGAACCACCGGCTCGACTTGCCGGAACCACCTGCTGGACACTCCAAAATAACCTGCCGGCTACGCCAGAACCACTTGCTGGACACTGCAGAATAACCTGCCGGCCATGCAGGAACTAACTCTCATACGTGCCAGAACCACGTGCTGGACACACCGGTACCACTCCCTGGAAAGACCTGAACCATTATCCGAGCATGCCAGAACAACCTGCTCCACTTGCCGGAACCACCTGCCGGACATGCCAAAATCACCTGCTAGGTACGCCAGAAGCACGTGGCGAACACTCCGGAATCACCTGCCGGGCATCCCGGAACCACCTCTAAGACGTGACAGAACCACGTGACGGACACGCCTAAACCACCTACAGGACAGACCAGAACCACCTGCACGACACGCCTGAACCACCTGTTGAGAACGCCGGAACCACGTGCTCAACTCGCCGTAACCACGTGCTGGACATGCCGGAACGACCTCCCAGACACACCGGAACCACCTGCCGGAAACGCCTGAACCACCTGCCAAGCACACCGGCACCACCTGCTCGACTCGCCGGAATCACCTAGCTGACATGTGAAAATCACCTGCTGGCTACGCCAGAAGCACGTGGCAGACAGTCCAGAATCACCTGTGCGGCGTGCCGGAACCACCTTCAAACATGCCAGATCCACGTGCCGGAAATGCCGGAACCACCACCCAGACAGAGCAGAACGAACTGCCGAACATGCCTGAACCACCTCCGAGCACGCCGGAACTCCTGCTCGACTCACCTGAACCGTCTGCCGGATGCACCAAATTCAGCTGCCGGCTACACCAGAACCACTTGTCGGTCACTCCGGAATCACCTGACGGGCATGCCGGAACCACCTCTCAAATGAGCCAGGACCATGTGCTGGACACGCCTGAACCACCTGCTCAACTCGCCGTAACCAAGTGCCGGATATGCTGGAACTACCTACCAGACAGATCGGAAACACCTGCTGAGCACGCCAGAACCACCTGCTCGACTCACCGGAACCACCTGCCGGACACGCCAAAATCACCTGCCGGCTACACCAGAACCACTTGCTGGACACTCCGGAATCAGCTGCCGGGCATGCCGAAAACACCTCTCAGACGTGCCAGAAACACCTGCCGGACACGCTGGAACCACCTCCAGGACAGACTGGAACCACCTGCCAAGCATGCCAGAACCACATGCTCGACTTGCCGGAACCACCTGCCGGCTACGCCAGAACCACCTGGCCGACACTCCGGAATCACCTGCCGGGCATGCTGTAACCACCTCTCAGACGTGCTGGAACCACCTCTCATATGTTCCAGAAAAACGTGCCGGACACGCCGGAACCACCTGCAGAGCATGCCGGGGCCACCTGCTCGACTCGCCGGGACAACTTGCCGGACTCGCCAAAATCACCAGCCAGCTATGCCAGACCACTTGGCCGACACTCGGGAATCACGTGCCAGGCATGCTGGAACCACCTCTCACACGTGCCAGAACTGCCTCTAATACGTTCCAGAAAAACGTGCCAGACATGCCAGAACCACCTCCCAAACAAGCTGGAACCACCTGCTGAGCACGCTGGAACCACCTGATTGACTCGCTGGAACCACCTGCCAGACACGCCAAAATCACCTGCCGGCTACGCCAGAATCACTTGGCGGACACACCGGAATCACCTGCTGGTCATGCCGGAACCACGTATCAGACGTGCCATTACCATGTGCCGGACACGCCAGAACCACCTACCGGACAGACCGGAACCACCTGCCGGACATGCCTGAACCAACTGACGAGCATGCCAGAACCACTGGCTTGACTCGTCGGAACCACCTGCCGGACAAGTGAAAATCACCTCCCGGCTACGCCAGAACCACTTTGCGGACAGAGTGGAATCACCTGCCAGGCATGCAGGAACCACGTCTCATATGTGCCAGAACCACGTGCAGGACACGCCGGTACTACCCCCTGGAATGACCGGAACCACTTTCCGAGCATGCCAGAACAACCTGCTCCACTTGCCGGAACCACCTGCCGGACATGCCAAAATCACTTGCCGGATACGCCAGAACCACATGGCAAACACTCCTGAATAATCTGCCAGGCATCCCGGAACCACCTCTAAGACGTGACAGAACCACGTGACGGAGACACCTAAACCACCTACAGGACAGACCAGAACCACCTGCACGACACGCCTGAACCACCTGTCAAGAACGCTGGAACCACGTGCTCAACTCGCCGTAACCACATGCCGGACACGCCGGAATGACCTCCAGGACACACCGGAAACACCTGCCGGAAACGCCTGAACCACCTGCCGAGCACGCTGGCACCACCTGCTTGACTCGCCGGAATCACATACCTGACATGTGAAAATCACCTGCCGGCTACGCCAGAACCACATGGCGGACAGTCAGGAATCACCTGCCGGGCATGCCGGAACCACCTCTCAAACGTGCCAGGACCACGTGCCGGACACGCCGGAACCACCTCCTGGACAGACCGGAACCTCCTGCCAAAAATGCCGAAACCACCCACTCAACTCGCCGGAACCACCTGCCAGACATGCCAACATCACCTGCCTGCTACGCCAGAACCACTTTTCGGACACTCTGGAATCACCTGCCAGGCATGAAGGAACCAACTCTCAGACGTGCCAGAACCACGTGCCGGAAATGCCGGAACCACCTCTAGACAGACCGGAACCACCTGCAGCACACGCCTGAACCACCTGTCTAGCACACCGGAAGCACCTGCTCCACTCGCTGGAACCACCTGCCGCACTCTCCAAAGTCACCTGCCGGGTACACCAGAAGCACGTGGCGGACAGTCTGGAATCACCTGCCCGGCGTGACGGAACCACCTTCAGACATGCCAGATCCACGTGCCGGACATGCCGGAACCACCTCCCGAACAAGCTGGAACCACCTGCCGAGCACGCTGGGACCACCTGATTGACTCGCCAGAACCACATGCCAGACACACCAAAATCACCTGCTGGCTACGCCAGAACCACTTGGCGTACACTCCAGAATCACCTTCTGTGCATGCTGAAACCACCTCTCCGACATAACAGAACCACATGCCGGACAAACCGGAACCACCGCCCGGACAGACCGGAACCACCTGCCGAAAATGCTGGAACCACCTGCTCGACTCGCCGGAACCACCTGCCGGACATGCCAAGATCACCTGCCGGCTATGCCAGAACGACTTTTCAGACACGCTGGAATCACCTGCTGGGCATGAAGGAACCACCTCTCAGACGTGCCAGAACCACGAGCCAGACACACCAGAACCACCTCCAGACAGACCAGAATCACCTGCCGCACATGCCTGAACCACCTGCCGAGCACGCCGGAACCACCTGATCCACTCGCAAGAACCACCTGCCGGACATGCCAAAATCACCTGCCGGCGATGCCAGAACCACTTGACAGACACCCCGGAATCAGCTGCCGGGCATGCCGGAAGCACCTCTAAGATGTGACAGAACCACGTGACGGACATGCCTAAACCACCTACAGTACAGACCAGAACCACCTGCACGACACGCCTGAACCACCTGCTGAGCACGCCTGAACCACCTGCTCGACTCACCGGAATCACCTGCCTGACACGCCAAAATCACCTGCGAGCTTTGCCAGAACTACTTTGCGGACACTCCAGAATCACCTTCCGTGAATGCTGGAACCACCACTCAGACGTGCCAGAACCACGTGCCGGACTCACCGGAACCACCTCCCGGACATCCCCGAACAACCTGCCGGACACGCCGTAACCACCTGCCAAGCACGTCGGAACCACCTGCCGGACATGCCAAAATCCTCTCACGGTTATGCCAGAAACATGTGGCAGACACTCTGGAATCACCAGCCGGGCATGCCAGAACCACCTCTCAGATGTGCCATAACCAGATGCCAGACACGCCGGATCCACCTCGCCTACAGACCAGAAACACATGCCGAGCATGTCGGAACCACCTGCTCGACTCGCGGGAACCACAGGCAGGACACACCAAAATCACCTGCTGGCTACTCAAGAACCACTAGGCGGACACACCAGAATCACCTGACAGTCCTGCTGGAAGCATGTCTCAGACGTGCCAGAAACATGTGCCAGACAGGCCGGAACCACCTCCTGGACAGACCGGAACCACCTTCCAGAAACGCCTGAACCACCTGCTCAACTCCCCAGAATCACCTGCCTGACACGACAAAATCACCTGCCGGGTACGCCAGAACCACTTGGCGGACAGTCCTGAATCACCTTCCAGGCATGCCGGAACCACCACTCAGACGTGTCAGAACCACATGCCAGACTCGCCGGAACCACCTGCCGAACACGCCAGAACCACCTGCCGGACACACCAAAATCATCTCCCGATTACACTAGAGTCACTTGGCACAAACTCCGGGATCACCTGCCTGGCAGGCCGGAACCACCTCTCAGACCTGACAGAACCACATGCCGAACACGCCGGAACTACCTCCCGGACAGACCGGAACCACCATCCGGACACACCTGAAACACCTGCCGAGCACGCCGGAACCACCTGCTCGACTCTCCGGAACCACCTGCCAGACATGTCAAGATCACCTGCCGGCTACGCCAGAACCACTTTTCGGACACTCTGGAATCACCTGCCAGGTATGAAGGAACCAACTCTCAGACGTGCCAGAACCACGGGCCGGACACGCCGGAACCACCTCCAGACAGACCAGAACCACCTGCAGCACACGCCTGAACCACCTGTCCAGCACGCCGGAACCAACTGCTCCACTCGCCGGAACCACCAGCCAGACTCGCCAAAGTCACCTGCCGGCTATGCCAGAAGCACATGGCAGACAGTCCAGAATCACCTGCCCAGCGTGCCGGACCACATTCAGACATGCCAGAACCACGTGCCGGACATGCCGGAACCACCTCCCAGACAGAGCGGAACAAACTGCCAAACATTCCTGAACCATCTGTCGAGCATGCCAGAACTCCTGCTCGACTTGCCTGAACCGTCTGCCAGCGGCGCCAAAATCACCTGCCGGCTACGCCAGAAACACTTGGCGGTCACTCCGGAATCACTTCCCAGGCATGACGGAACCACCTCTCAAATGAGCCAGGACCACGTGCCGGACACACCAAAATCCTCTCCCAGTTATGCCACAAACACATGGCGGACTCTCTGGAATCAACAGCCGGGAGTGCGGGAACCACCTCTCAGACAGAGTGGAACCACCTGCCAGACATGCCTGAACCACCTGCTGAGCGTGCCTTAACCACCTCTCCACTCGCTGGAACCACCTGCCGGACATGCCAAAATCACCTACCGGCTACACCAGAACCACTTGCTGGACACTCCGGAATCACCTGCCGGGCATGCAGGAACCACGTCTCAGACGTGCCAGAACCACCTGCAGAGCACGCCAGAACCACCTGCTCGAATCACTGGAACCACCTGCTGGACTCGCCAATATCACCTGCCGGGTACGCCCAAACGATTTGGCGGACAGTCAGGAATCACATGCTGGTCATGCCTGAACCACCACTCAGACGTGCCAGAACCACGTGCCGGACACGCCGGAACCAACTGCCAAGCACCCCGGAACCACCTGCTCTACTCGCCGGAACCACCTTACGGACACGCCAAAATCACCTCCCAGCTATGCCTGAACCACTGGCGGTCACTGCAAAATCATCTGCCCAACATGCCTGAACCAACTCATGAGCACGCCGGAACCTCCTGCTCGACTTGCTGGAACCACCTGCCAAACATGCCTGAACCACCTGCCGAGCACGCCAGAACCGCCTGCTCCTCTCACCGCAACAACCTGCCGGACATGCCAAAATCACCTGCTGGCTATGCCAGAACCACGAGGAGGACAGTCGGGAATCAACCACCGGACACACCGGAACCACCTCCCAAACAGACTGGAACCTCCTGCCGAGCACGCCGGAACCACCTGCTCCACTCGCGGGAACCACCTGCCCGACAAGCCACAATCACCTGCTGGCTACACCAGAACCACTTTGCGGACACTCCAGAATCACCTGCCGGGCATGCAGGAACCACCTCTCAGATGTGCCAGAGCCACGTGCTGGACACGCCGGAACCAAGTCCCGGACAACCGGAACCACATGCCAGACACGCCTGCACCACCTGCCAAGCACGCCTGAACCACCTGCTCGACTCGCCGGAACCACCTGCTGGGCACGCCGGAACCACATGCCAGACATGGCAAAATCACCTGCTGGCTACGCCAGAACCACTTGGCGGACACTCCGGAAGCACCTGCTGTGCATGCCGGCACCACCTATCAGATGTGCCAGAACCATGTGCTGGACACACCAAAACCACCACCCAGACCTCCCGGAACCACCTGCCAGACACGCCTGAACCACCTGCTGAGCATGCTGGAATCACCTGCTCGACTCACCGGAACCACCTGCAGGACACGCCAAAATCACCTGCCGGCTACACCAGAACCACGTGCCAGACACTCTGGAATCACCTGCCGGACATTCCGGAACCACGTCTCAGACGTGCCAGAACCACGTGCCGAACATGCCAGATGCGCCTTCCAGACAGACCGGAACCACCTGCCGGACCCACCGGAACCACCTGCTGGACATGCCATAACAACCTCGCAGCCGTGCCAGAACCACGTGCCAGACACGCTGTAACCACCTACAGGACCGACCGGAATCACCTGCCAGACACGCCAGGCGCACCTGCCGAGCACACCAGAACCACCTGCTTGAATCTCCAGAACCACCTGCCAGACACGCCAAAATCACCTGCCGGCTAAGCCAGAACCATTTGCCGGACACTCCAGAATCACCTGCCGGGGATGCCTGAACCACTTCTCAGACGTGCCAGTACCACGTGCCGGACAGCCCGGAACCACCTCCCGGACAGACCGGAACCACCTGCTCGACTCGCTGGAACCACCTGCCGGACACGCCAAGATCACCTGCCGGCTATGCCAGAACCACGTGGTGGGCAGTCTGGAATCACATGCTGGGCATGCCAGAAGCACGTCTCAGATGTAGAAGAACCACGTGCAGGACACGCCGGAACCACCTAATGGACCGACCGGAACCACCTGCCGGACCTGCCTGAACCACAAGCAGTGCACGCAGGAAACACCTGCTCAACTCGCCGGGACCACCTGCCGGACACACCTGAACCACAAGCAGAGCATGCTGGGACCACCCGCTCGACTCACCAGAACCACCTGCCGGACACACCTGAACCACCTGCCGAGCACGCCGGAACCATCTGCTCAAGTCGCCAGAGCCACCTTACGGACACGCTAAAATCACCTGCCAGCTATGGCACAACCACGTGGCGGACAGTCCCAAATCACGTGCTGGGCATGCGAACCACCTCTCAAACGTACCAGAACCATGGGCTGTACACGCCAGAACCACCCCCCAGACAGACCGGAACCACCTGCCGGACATGCCTGAGACACCTGCCGAGCACGCCGGAACCACCTGCTCGACTCACCGGAACCACCTGCCAGACACGCCAAAATCACCTGCCTTATACGCCAGAACCACTTAGCGGACACTCCGGAATCACCTGCGGGAATGCCGCCACTAACTGTCAGATGTGCCAGAGCCACGTGCCGGACACGCTGGAACCACCTCCCAGACAGACCGGAACCACCTGCCGGACATGCCTGAACCACCTCACCAACGTGCCAGAACCAGGTGACGGATACGCCGGAACCAGTACCAGGAAAGACTGGAACAACCTCCCGGACACAGTTGCACCACCTGCCGAGCATGCCGGAGCCACCTGCCAGACACGCCTCAACCACCCGCCGAGCACGCTGGAACCACCGTCTCGACTCACAGGAACCACCTGTCAGAAACTCCCAAATCACCTGCCGGCTAGGCCAGAACCACTTGGCAGACACTCCAGAATCACCTGCGGGGCATGCCGGAACCACCTCTCAGATTTGCCAGAACCAAATCCCGGACACGCCGGAACCACGTCCTGGACAGACCGGAACCACCTGCCAAGCACGCTGGAAAAACCTGCTCCAATCGCCGGAAACACCTGCCGGAAATGCCAAAATCACCTGCCGGCTATGCCAGAACCACTTGGCGGGCACTCCGGAATCACCTGCTGGGCATGCCAGAACCCCCTTCTGATGTGCAAGAACCCTGTGCCGGACACTCCAGAACCACCTCCCGGACACACCGGAACCACCTGCCAGACATGCCTGAACCACCTGCGAAGCATGCCGGAACCCCGTACCGGGCAGTCCAGAATCACATGCTGGGCATGCCGGAATGACGTCTCAAACGTGCGAGAACCACGTGCAGGACTTGCCGGAACCACCTCCCAGACAGACCAGAACCACCTGCCAGAAACGCCTGAACCCCCTGCCGAGCACGCCGGAACTGCCTGCTCGACGCGCCAGACCACCTGCCAGACACGCCAAAGTCACCTGCCGGCTATGCCAGAACCACTTGGCGGACACTGCAGAATCACCTGCCAGGCATGCAGGAACCACGTCTCACATGTGCCAGAACCACGTGCTGGACACGCCGGTACCACCCACTGGAAAGACCGGAAACACTTTCTGAGCATGCCAGAACAACCTGTTCCACTTGCCGGAACCACCTGCCGGACACGCCAAAATCACCTGCCGGCTATACCAGAACCACATGGCGAACACTCTGGAATCACCTGCCGGCCATCACGGAACCAGCTCTAAGACGTGACAGAACCACGTGATGGACACGCCTAAACCACCTACAGGACAGACCAGAACCACCTGCACGACATGCCTTAACCACCTGTTGAGAACGCCGGAACCACCTGCTCGACTCGCCGGAACCATGTACCAGACACGCCAGAACCACCTCCTGTAAAGATTGGAACCACATGCTGAACACGCCGGAACCACCTGCTCGACTCACCTGAACCACCTGGAGAGGATGCTGGAGCCACCAGCTCGACTTGCCGGAACCACATGCCGGACATGCCAAAATCACCTGCCAGCCACGACAGAACCACTTGGCGGACACACCGGAATCACCTGCCGCTCCCACTGGAACCACATCTCAGACGTGCCAGAACCACGTGGCAGACACACCGGAACCACATCGCGGACAGATCGAACCACATGCCGAGCATGCTGGAAACACCTGCCGAGCACGCCGGAACCACCTGCTCGTCTCGCCAGAACTACATGCTGGAAAGACCGGAACCACTTTCCGAGCATGCCAGAACAACCTGCTCGACTCGCCGGAACCACCTTCTGGACACGCCAAAATCACCTGCTGGCTACTTCAGAACCACTTGCCGGACACTCCGGAATCACCTGCCAGACATGACGGAACCACCTCCCAGACACACCGGAACCACCTGCCAGACACGCCTGAACCACCTGCGGAGCACGCCGGAAACCCCTGCTCCACTCGACGGAACCACCTGCCGGACACACCAAAATCACCTTCCAGCTATGCCAGAACCACGTGGCGAACTGTCCGGAATCACCTGCTGGGCATGCCGGCACCACCTGTCAGACGTGCCAGAACAACGTGCCGGACACGCCAGAACCACCTCCCGGACAGACCAGAGCAACCTGCTCGACTTGCCGTAACCACCTGCCAAGTACGCTGGAACCACATGATTGACTCGCCAGAACCACCGGCCAGACACGCCAAAATCACCTGCCGGCTACACCAGAACCACTTGGTGGACACTCCGGAATCACCTTCCGTGCATGCCAGAACCACCTCTTCCACGTGACAGAACCAGGTGCCGGACACGCCGGAACCACCCCCCAGACAGCCAGGAACCACCTGCCGGACACGCCTGAACCATCTGCCGAGCAAGCCGTACCCACCAGCTCGACTCGCCGGAACCACCTGCCAGACACGCCAAAATCCTCTCCCGGTTACACTAGAGCCACTTGCCGGACACTCAGGCATCACCTGCCTGGCAGGCCGGATCCACCTCTCAGACATGACAGAACCACGTTCCGGAGACGCCAGAACCACCTCCCGGACAGACCGGAACCACCTTCCAGAAACGCCTGAACCACCTGCCAAGCACGCCCGAACCACCTGCTCAACTCCCCAGAATCACCTGCCTGAAACAACAAAATCACCTGCCGGGTACGCCAGAACCACCTGGCGGACAGTCCTGAATCACCTTCCGGTCATGCCGGAACCACCACTCAGACGTGTCAGAACCACATGCCAGACTCGCCGGAACCACCTGCCGGACACACCAAAATCATCTCCTGGTTACACTAGAGTCACGTGGTGCACACTCCGGGATCACCTGCCTGGCAGGCCGGAACCACCTCTCAGACCTGACAGAACCACGTGCCGAACACGCTGGAACTACCTCCCGGACAGACCGGAACCACCATCCGGACACGCCTGAAACACCTGCCGAGCACGCCGGAACCACCTGCTCGACTCGTCGGAATCACCTACCTGACATGCCAAAATCACATGCTGGCTATGTGAGAACCACCTGGCGGTCACTACGGAATCACCTCCCGGGCATGCCGGAACCACCCCTCAAATGACCCAGGACCATGTGCTGAACACGCAGGAACCAAATCCTGGACAGACCGGAACCACCTGACGAAAATGTTGGAACCACCGGCTCAACTCGCCAGAACCACCTGCCAGACACGCCAGGCGCACCTGCCGAGCACACTGGAACCACCTGCTTGAATCTCCAGAACCACCTGCCGGACACGCCAAAATCACCTGCCAGCTAAGCCAAAACCATTTGCCGGACACTCTGGAATCACCTGCCGGGGATGCCTGAACCACTTCTCAGACGTGCCAGTACCACGTGCCAGACAGCCCGGAACCACCTCCCAGACAGACCGGAACCACCTGCTCGACTCGCCGGAACCACCTGCTGGACACACCAAGATCACCTGCCAGCTACGCAAGAACCACGTGGTGGGCAGTGCAGAATCACATGCTGGGCATGCCAGAAGCATGTCTCAGATGTACAAGAACCACATGCAGGACATGCTGGAACCACCTAAAGGACCGACCGGAACCACCTGCTGGACCTGCCTGAACCACAAGCAGTGCACGCCAGAACCACCTGCTCAACTCGCCAGGACCACCTGCCGGACATGCCTGAACCACCTGCCGAGCACTCCGGAACTATCTGCTCAAGTCGCCAGAGCCACCTTACGGACACGCTAAAGTCACCTGCTGGCTATGGCACAACCATGTGGCGGGCAGTCCCAAATCACGTGCTGGGCATGACGAACCACCTCTCAAACGTACCAGAACCATGGGCCGTACATGCCGGAACCACCTCCCAGACAGACCAGAACCACCTGCCAGACATGCCTGAGACACCTGCTGAGCACGCCGGAACCACCTGCTTGACTCACCGGAACCACCTGCCAGACATGCCAAAATCACCTGCCTTATAGGCCAGAACCACTTGGCGGTCACTCCACAATCACCTGCGGGAATGCTGCCACCTCCTGTCAGACGTGCCAGAACCACATGCCGGACACGCCGGAACCACCTCCCAGACAGACCAGAACCACCTGCCAGACACGCCTGAACCACCTGCCAAGCATGCCAGAACCACCGGCTTGATTCATCGGAACCACCTGCCAGACATGCGAAAATCACCTCCCGGCTACGCCAGAACCACTTCGCAGACAGAGCAGAATCACCTGCCAGTCATGCAGGAACCACCTCTCATAGGTGCCAGAACCACGTTCCGGACAGGCCAGAACCACCTCCCAGACAGACCGGAGCCACCTTCCAGAAACGCCTGAACCACCTGCCAAACTCGCCGGAATCACCTGCCTGACATGACAAAATCACCTGCCAGGTACACCAGAACCACCTGGCGGACAGTCCTGAATCACCTTCCGGGCATGCCGGAACCACCACTCAGACGTGTCAGAACCACATGCCAGACTCGCCAGAACCACCTGTCGAACACGCTGGAACCACATGCCGGACACACCAAAATCATCTCCCAATTACACTAGAGTCACTTGGCGCACACTCTGGGATCACCTGCCTGGCAGACCGGAACCACCTCTCAGACCTGACAGAACCACGTGCCGAACACGCCGGAACTACCTCCCGGACAGACCGGAACCACCATCCGGACACGCCTGAAACACCTGTCGAGCACCCTGGAACCACCTGCTCGACTCGTCGGAATCACCTACCTGACATGCCAAAATCACCTGCCGGCTATGCGAGAACCACTTGGTGGTCACTCCGGAATCACCTCCCGGGCATGTCGGAACCACATCTCAAATGACCCAGGACCATGTGCCGGACATGCCGGAACCACATCCCAGACAGACCGGAACCACCTGATGAAAATGCCGGAACCACCTGCTCAACTTGCCGGAACCACCTGCCGGACATGCCAAGATCACCTACCGGCTATGCCAGAACCACTTTTTGGGCACTCTGGAATCACCTGCCGGACACGCTGGAACCACCTCCAGACAGACCGGAATCACCTGCCGCACACGCCTGAACCACCTGCCGAGCACGCCGGAACCACCTGATCCACTCGCCAGAACCACCTGCCGGACATGCCAAAATCACCTGCCAGCTACGCCAGAAGCATGTGGTGGACAGTCCGGAATGACCTGCCCGTCATTCCGGAAACACCTTCAGACATGCCAGAACCAACTGCCGAGCACGCCCGAACCACCTGCTCGACTCACCAGAATCACCTGCCTGACACGACAAAATCACCTGCCAGGTACGCCAGAACCACTTGGCGGACAGTCCGGAATCAGCTCCCGGGCATGCCGGAACCACCACTCAGACATGCCAGAACCACATGCCAGACTCACAGGAACCACATGCCTAACACGCCAGAACCACATGCCAGACACGCCAAAATCCTCTCCCAGTTATGCCAGAAACACGTGGCGGACTCTCTGGAATCAACAGCCGGGAGTGTGGGAACCACCTCTCAGACAGAGCGGAACCACCTGTTGGGCACGCCTGAACAACATGCAGAGCACGCCAGAACCACCTGCTCCACTCGCCGGAACCACCTTCCGGACACGCTACAATCACCTGCCGGCTACGCCAGAACCACGTGGTAGACCAGCATCACCTGCCTGGCTTCCCAGAACCACTTCTCAGACGTGCCAGAACCACGTGCCGGACACTCAGGAAGCACCTCCCGGACAGACCGGAACCACCTGCCAGAGACGCCTCAACCACCTGCCGAGCATATCAGAACCACCTGGTCGACTCGCCGGAACCACCTGCAGGACAAGCCAAAATCAACTGCCGGCTACGCCAGAACCATGAGGAGGACATTCCAGATTCACCTGCCGGACATGCTGGATCCACCTCCCAGAAAGACCAGAACCACCTGCTGAGCACACCGGAACGACCTGCCTCACTCGCCGGAACCACCTGCTGGACACGCCAAAATCACCTGCCGGCTACGTTAGAACCACGAGGAGGACGGTCCAGAATCATCTGCTGGGCATGCCGGAACCAGCTCTCAGACGTGCCAGAACCACCCTCCAGAAACGCCTGAACCACCTGCTGAGCACGCCGGAACCACCTGCTTGACTCGCCAGAACCAACTGCCGGACACGCCAAAATCACCTGCCGGCTACGCCAGAACAACTTGGCGGACACTCCGGAATCACCTGCCAGGCATGCCGCAACCACCTCTCAGACGTGCCAGAACAACATGCCGAGCACGCCGGAACCACCTCCCGGACAGACCGGAACCACCATCCGGACATTCCTGAACCACCTGCCAAGCACGCCCGAACAACCTGCTCGACTCACCGGAATCACCTGCCTGACATGCCAAAATCACCTGCCGGGTATGCCAGAACCACTTGGCGCACACTCCGGAATCACCAGCCGGGCATGCAGGAACCACCTCTCAGACGTGCCAGAGCCACGTGCCAGACACGCCGGTACCACCTCCGGGACAGACCAGAACCACTTTCCGAGCATGCCAGAACAACCTGCTCCACTTGCAGGAACCACCTGCCAGACACGCCAAAGTGACCTGCCGGCAATGCCAGAACCACGTGGCGGACAGTCCGGAATCACCTGTCGGGCATCCCGAAAACACCTCTATGATGTGACAGAACCACGTGCCGGACACGCCTAAACCACCTACAGGACAGACCAGAACCACCTGCACGACATGCCTGAACCACCTGTTGAGAACCCTGGAACCACCTGCTCAACTCGACGTAACCACATGCCGGACACGCCGGAACCACCTCCCGGACAAATCAGAACCACATGCCGAGCACACCAGAACCACCGGCTTGACTTGCCGGAACCACCTGCCAGACACGCAAAAATCAACGGGCGGCTATGCCTATACCACTTGGCACACACTCCAGAATCAGCTGTCGGGCATGCCGAAACCACCTCCAACACAGACTGGAACCACCTGCTGAGCACGCCGGAACCACCTGCTCAACTCACTGGAACCACCTGCTGGACACGCCAAAATCACCTGCTGGCTATGCCAGAACCATGAGGAGGACATTCCGGAATCATCTGCCAGGCATGCGGGAACCAGCTCTCAGACGTGTCAGAACCAAGTGCCGGACACTCAGGAAGCACCTCCCAAAGAGACCGGAACCACCTGCCGGACATGCCTGAACCACCTGCCCAGCACGCTGGAACCACCTGCTCGACTCGCCGGCATCACCTACCTGACATGCCAAAATCACCTGCCGGCTACACAAGAACCATGCGGCGTACAGTCAGGAATCACCTGCTGTGCATGATGGAACCACCTCTCAAATGTGCCAGGACAACGTGCTGGACACGCCGGAACCACCTCCCGGACAGACCAGAACCTCCTGCCGAAAATGCCGAAACCACCCACTCGACTCTCCGGAACCACCTGCCAGACATGCCAAGATCACCTGCCGGCTATGCCAGAACCACTTTTCGGACACTCTGGAATCACCTGCCGGGTATGAAGGAACCACCTCTCAGACGTGCCAGAACCACGGGCCGGACACACCGGAACCACCTCCAGACAGACCGGAACCACCTGCAGCACACGCCTGAACCACCTGTCCAGCACGCCGGAACCACCTGCTCCACTCGCCGGAACCACCTGCCGGACTCACCAAAGTCACCTGCCGGCTATGCCAGAAGCACGTGGCAGACAGTCCGGAATCACCTGCCCGGCGTGCCGGACCCACATTCAGACATGCCAGAACCACGTGCCGGACATGCCGGAACCACCTCCCAGACAGAGCGGAACAAACTGCCAAACATTCCTGAACCACCTGCCGAGCACGCCAGAACTCCTGCTCGACTCGCCTGAACCGTCTGCGCCAAAATCATGTGCCGGCTACGCCAGAAACACTTGGCGGTCACTCCGGAATCACTTCCCGGGCATGACGGAACCACCTCTCAAATGAGCCAGGACCACGTGCCGGACACACCAAAATCCTCTCCCAGTTATGCCACAAACACATGGCGGACTCTCTGGAATTAACAGCCGGGAGTGCGGGAACCACCTCTCAGACAGAGCGGAACCACCTGCCAGACATGCCTGAACCACCTGCTGAGCGTGCCTTAACCACCTCTCCACTCGCTGGAACCACCTGCCGGACATGCCAAAATCACCTACCGGCTACACCAGAACCACTTGCTGGAAACTCCGGAATCACCTGCCGGGCATGCAGGAACCACGTCTCAGACGTGCCAGAACCACGTAACAAACATGACGGAACCACCTCCCGGACAGACCGGAACCAATTGCCAAGCACTCCAGAACCACCTGCCGAGCATGCCGGAACCACCTGCTCGAATCGCTGGAGCCACCTGCCGGACTCGCCAATATCACCTTCTGGGTACGCCCAAACGATTTGGCAGACAGTCAGGAATCACATGCTGGTCATGCCTGAACCACCACTCAGACGTGCCAGAACCACGTGCCGGACACGCCGGAACCAACTGCCAAGCACCCCGGAACCACCTGCTCTACTCGCCGGAACCACCTTACGGACACGCCAAAATCACCTCCCAGCTATGCCTGAACCACTGGCGGTCACTGCAAAATCATCTGCCCAACATGCCTGAACCAACTCATGAGCACGCCGGAACCTCCTGCTCGACTTGCTGGAACCACCTGCCAAACATGCCTGAACCACCTGCCGAGCACGCCAGAACCGCCTGCTCCTCTCACCGCAACGACCTGCCAGACAAGCCAAAATCACCTGCTGGCTATGCCAGAACCACGAGGAGGACAGTCGGGAATCAACCACCGGACACACCGGAACCACCTCCCAAACAGACTGGAACCTCCTGCCGAGCACGCCGGAACCACCTGCTCCACTCGCGGGAACCACCTGCCCGACAAGCCACAATCACCTGTCGTCTACACCAGAACCACTTTGCGGACACTCCGAAATCACCTGCCGGGCATGCCGGAACCACCTCTCAGATGTGCCAGAGCCACGTGCCGGACACGCCGGAACCAACTCCCGGAGAGACCGGAACCACATGCCAGACATGCCTGCACCACCTGCCAAGCACGCCTAAACCACCTGTTCGACTCGCCAGAACCACCTGCCAGACATGCCTGAGACACCTGCCGAGCACGCCGGAACCACCTGCTCGACTCACCAGAACCACCTGCCAGACATGCCAAAATCGCCTGCCTTATACGCCAGAACCACTTGGCGGACACTCCAGAATCACCTGCGGGAATGCCGCCACTAACTGTCAGACGTGCCAGAGCCACGTGCCGGACACGCTGGAACCACCTCCCAGACAGACCGGAACCACCTGCCGGACATGCCTGAACCACCTCACTAAAGTGCCAGAACCAAGTGACGGATATGCCGGAACCAGCTCCAGGACAGACCGGAACCATCTCCCGGACACAGTTGCACCACCTGCCGAGCACGCCGGAACCACTGGCTCGACTCGCAGGAACCACCTGTCGGAAACTCCCAAATCACCTGCCGGCTAGGCCAGAACCACTTGGCGGACACTCCAGAATCACCTGCGGGGCATGCCAGAACCACCTCTCAGATGTGCCAGAACCAAGTGCCGGACACGCCGGAACCACCTCCTGGACAGACCGGAGCCACCTGCCGAGCACGCTGGAAAAACCTGCTCCAATCGCTGAAAACACCTGCCGGAAATGCCAACATCACCTGCCGGCTACTCCAGAAACACTTGGCGGACACTCTGGAATCACCTGCCGGGCATTCCGGAACCCCCTTCTGATGTGCGAGAACCCCGTGGTGGACACTCCAGAACCACCTCCTGGACACACCGGAACCACCTGCCAGACATGCCTCAACCACCTGCCGAGCACACCAGAACCACCTGCCCAGCACGCCGGAACCACGTGCCGGACACACCAAAATCACCTGCCGGCTACACCAGAACCACGTACCAGGCAGTCCAGAATCACATGCTGGGCATGCCGGAATCACGTCTCAAATGTGCAAGAACCACGTGCAGGATTTGCCGGAACCACCTCCCGGACAGACCAGAACCACCTGCCGGAAACACCTGAACCACCTGCCGAGCACGCCAGAACCACCTGCTCAACGTACCAGAACGACCTGCCAGACATGCCAAAATCACCTGCCTTATATGCCAGAACCACTTGGCGGTCACTCCGCAATCACCTGCGGGAATGCTGTCACCTCCTGTCAGACGTGCCAGAACCACGTGCCGGACACGCCGGAACCACCTCCCAGACAGACCAGAACCACCTGCCGGACACGCCAAAATCACCTGTCGGCTATGCCAGAAGAACTTGGCGGTCACTCCAGAATCACCTGCCGGGCATCCCGGCACCACGTCTCAGACGTTCCAGATCCACCTGCCGGACGGACCGGAACCACCTCCCAGACAGACCGGAACCACTTTCCGAGCATGCCAGAACAACCTGCTCCCCTTGCCGAAACCACCTGCGGGACACCCCAAAGTGACCTGCCAGCAACGCTGGAACCATGTGGCGGACAGTCCGGAATCACCTGTCGGTCATCCCGGAACCACCTCTAAGACGTGACAGAACCACGTACCGGACACACCTAAACCACCTACAGGACAGACCAGAACCACCTGCACGACACACCTGAAGCACCTGTCAAGAACCCTGGAACCACCTGTTCGACTTGCCGTAACCACATGCTGGACACACCGGAACCACCTCCCGCACAGATCGGAACCACATGCCAAGCATGCCGGAACCAACTGCTCGACTCGCTGGAACCACCTGCCGAGCACGCCGGAACCACCTGCTCGACTCACCAGAACCACCTGCCCGAGATGCCAAAATCACCTGCTGGCTATGACAAAACCACTTGGCAGACACTCCACAGTCAGCTGCCGGGCATGCCAAAACCACCTCTCAGATGTGCCAGAACAACCTGCCGGACACGCCAGAACCACCTGCTCCACTCGCCAGAACCACCTGCAGGACAATCCAAAATCAACTGCCGGCTACGCTAGAACCACGTGGAGAATAGTCCAGAATCACCTGCCGGACATGCCTGAACCATCTCCCAGTCATACCAGAACTACCTGCAGAGCATGCCAGAACCACCTGCTCCACTGTCCGGAACCACCTGCTGGACACGCCAGAATCACCTGCTGGCTATGCCAGAACCACGAGGAGGACAGTCCGGAATCATCTACCGGGCATGCAGGAACCAGCTCTCAGCCGTGCCAGAACCACCTGCCGGACACGCCTGAACCACCTGCTGAGCATGCCGGAACCACCTGCTTTACTCGCCAGAACCACCTGCCGGAGACACCAAAATCACCTGCCGCCGATCCCAGAACCACTTGGCAGACACTCCGGAATCATCTGCAGGGCATGCCAGAACCACCTCTCAGACGTGACAGAACCAGTGCCGGACACGCCAGAACCACCACCCAGACCTCCTGGAACCACCTGCTGAGCATGCCGGAACCACCTGATTGACTCACCGGAACCACCTGCCAGAAACGCCTGAACCACTTGCCGAGCACGCCAGAATGACCTACTCAACATGGCGGAACCACCTGCCGGACACACCAAAATCACCTGCTGGCTATGCAAGAACCACTTGGCGGAAACTCCGGAATCACCTGCTGGGCATGCCGGAACCACCTCTCAGACGTGCCAGGACCACATGCCCGAGACGCCGGAACCACCTCCCGGAATGACCCGAACCACCTTCTAGGCACGCCAAAATCACCTGCCAGCTACGCCAGAACCACTTGGCGGACACTCCGGAATAAGCTTCTAGGCATGCCGGAACCATCACTCAGACGTGCCAGAACCACGTGCCAGACTCGCCAGAACCACCTCCTGGAGAGCCCGGAACCAGCTGCCGGACATGCCTGAACCACCTGCCGAGCACGCCGGAACCACCTGCTGGACATGCCATAATCCTCTCCCAGTTATGCCAGAAACAAGTGGCGGACACTCTGGAATCACCAGCCGGGCATGCCGGAACCACCTCTCAGACGTGCCAAAACCACGTGCTAGACACGCTGAATCGACCCCCCTTACAAAAGGAACCACTTTCTGAGCATGCCAGAACAACCTGCTCCACTTGCCAGAACCACCTGCTGGACACGCCAAAGTGACCTGCCGGCAATGCCAGAACCATGTGGCGGACACTCCGCAATCACCTGTCGGGCATCGTGTAACCACCTCTAAGACGTGACAGAACCACGTACCAGACACGTCTAAACCACCTACAGGACAAACCAGAACCACCTGCACGACACGCCGGAACCACCTGCCGAGCACCCCGGAACCACCTGCTCAATTCGCTGGAACCACCTGCCGGACAGGGCAAAATAACCTGCCAGCTACGCCAGAACAATTTGGCGGACACTCCAGAATCACATGCCGGGAATTCCGGCACCACATCTCAGACGTGCCAGAACCACGTGCTGGACATGCCGGAACCACCTCCCAGACAGACCGCCACAACCAGCAGGACACTCCTGAACCACCTGCCGAGCACGGCAAAACCACCTGCCCGACTCGCCGGAACAACCTGCCAGACACGGCAAAATCACCTGCCGGCTACGCCAGAACCACTTGGCGGACACTCCTGAATCACCTGCCATGCATGCCAGAACCACCTATCAGATGTGCCAGAACCAGATGCCAGACACGCCAGAACCACGTCACGGACTGACCGGAAACACCTGCCGGACACACCTGAACCATCTGCCGAGCATGCAGGGACCAACTGCTTGACTCGCAGGAACTGCCTGCTGGACATGCCAAAATCCCCTGCCAGCTACAATAGAACCACTTGGCAGACTCTCCGGAATCACGTGCCGGACAGGCCAGAACCACCTCCCGGACAGACCGGAACCACGTGCCGGACACGCCAAAATCACCTGCCAGCTAAGCCAGAACCATTTGCCGGACACTCCGGAATCACCTGCCAGGGATGCCTGAACCACTTCTCCGATGTGCCAGTACCACGTGCCGGACAGCCTGGAACCACCTCGCAGACAGACCAGAACCAAATGCCGGACACTCTAAAATCACCTGCTGGCTAAGCCGGAACCATTTGCCGGACACTCCGGAATCACCTGCCGAGCACGCCGGAACCACCTGTTCAACGTACCGAAACCACCTGCCGGACATGCCAAAATAACCAGCCGGCTATGCCAGAACCACTTGGTAGACACCCCAGAATCACCTGCCGGGCATGCCGGAACCACCTCACCCACGTGCCAGAACCAGGTGACAGATAAGCCGGAACCACCTCCAGGACATACCGGAACACCTGCCAGACACAGTTGCACCACCTGCCAAGCACCCCGGAGCCACCTGCCAGACAGGCCTCAGCCACCTGCGAGCATGCCGGAACCACCAGCTCGACTTGCAGGAACCACCTGCCGGAAACTCCCAAATCACCTGCCGGCTAGGCCAGAACCACATGTGGACACTCCAGAATCACCTGCAGGGCATGCCGGAACCACCTCTCAGACATGCCAGAACCAACTCCCGGACACGCTGGAACCACCTCCGGGACAGACCAGAACCCCCTGTTGAGCACGCTGGAAAAACCTGCTCCAATCGGCGGAACCACCTGCTGGAAATGCCAAAATCACCTGCCGGCTACGCCAGAACCACTTGGTGGACACTCCGGAATCACCTGCCGGGCATGCCGGAACCCCCTTCTTACATGCGAGAACCCCATGCCGGATACTCCAGAGCCACCTCCCGGACACACCGGAACCACCTGCCAGACATGCCTGAACCACCCGCCGAGCACGCCAGAACCACCTGCCGAGCACGCCGGAACCATGTGCCGGACACACCAAAATCACCTGCCGCTACAACAGAACCACGTGGCGGGCAGTCCAGAATCACATGCTGGGCATGCCGGAATCATGTCTCAAACATGCAAGAACCACATGCAGGACTTGCTGGAACCACCTCCCGGACAGACCAGAACCACCTGCCGGACATGCCTGAACCACCTGCCGAGCACGCCGGAACCACCTGCTCGACGTACCAGAACGACGTGCCAGACATGCCAAAATCACCTGCCTTATATGCGAGAACCACTTGGCGGACACTCCAGAATCACCTGTCGGGCATCGTGTAACCACCTCTAAGACGTGACAGAACCATGTACCAGACATGCCGAAACCGCCTACAGGACAGACCAGAACCACCTGCATGACACACCGGAACCACCTGCCGAGCACCCCAGAACCACCTGCTCAATTCGCCAGAACCACCTGCCGGACAGGGCAAAATCACCTGCCGGCTACGCCAGAACCACTTGGCGGACACTCCGGAATCACCTGCCGTGCATGACGGAACCACCTTCAGATGTGCCAGAACCACGTGCCGGACACGCCAGAACCATGTAACGGACTGACCGGAAACACCTGCCGGACACACCTGAGCCATATGCCGAGAACGCAGGGACCACCTGCTCGACTCGCAGGAACTGCCTGCCGGACATGCAAAATTCCCCTGCCAGCTACAAGAGAACCACTTGGCGGACTCTCCGGAATCACGTGCTGGGCATGCCAGAACCACCTCTCTGACGTGCCAGAACCACGTGCCGGACACGCCGGAACCACCTCCCGGACAGGCCGGAACCAACTGCCGGACACGACAAAATCACCTGCCAGCTAAGCCAGAACCATTTGCTGGACACTCTGGAATCACCTGCCAGGGATGCCTCAACCACTTCTCAGACGTGCCAGTACCACGTGCCGGACAGCCCGGAACCACCTCGTGGACAGACCGGAACCACCTGGTCGACTCGCCAGAAAAACCTACCGGACATGCCAAGATCACCTGCCGGCTACGCCAGAACCACGTGGCGGGCAGTCTGGAATGACATGCTGGGCATGCCGGAGGTACGTCTCAGACGTGAAAGAACCACGTGCAGGACACGCCGGAACCACCTAATGGACCGACCGGAACCACCTGCCGGACCTGCCTGAACCACAAGCAGTGCACGCCAGAACCACCTGCTCAACTTGCTGGGACCACCTGCCAGACACGCCTGAACCACATGCCGAGCACGCCGGAACCGTCTGCTCGAGTCGCCGGAGCCATCTTCCAGACACGCTAAAATCACCTGCTGGCTATGGCACAACCACGTGGCGGACAGTCCCAAATCATGTACTGGGCATGACGAACTACCTCTCAAACGTACCAGAACCATGGGCCATACATGCCGGAACCACCTCCTGGACAGACCGGAACCACCTGCCGGACATGCCTGAGACATCTGCCGAGCACGCCGGAACCACCTGTTCGATGCGCCGAAACCACCTGCCAGACACACCAAAATGACCTGCCGGCTACGACAGAACCACTTAGCGGACACTCAGGAATCACCTGCCAGCTATGCCGGAACCACCTCTCAGACGTGCCACAACCACGTGACGGACACGCCGGAACCTCCTCCCAGATAGACCGGAACCACCTGCCGGACATGCCTGAGACACCTGCCGAGCACGCAGGAACCACCTGCTCGACTCACCAGAACCACCTGCCGGACATGCCAAAATCAACTGCCAGCTATGCCAGAACCACTTGGCAGACACCCAGGAATCACCTGCCAGGCATGCCGGAACCACCTCACCAACGTGCCAGAACCAGGTGACAGATACACCAGAACCGCCTCCAGGACAGACCGGAACCACCTGCCAGACACAGTTGCACCACCTGCTGAGTACGCCGGAGCCACCTGCCGGACACGTCTCAACCACCTTCCGAGCACGCCGGAACCAACGGCTCGACTTACAGAAATCACCTGCTGGAAACTCCCAAATCACCTGCTGGCTAGGCCAGAACCACTTGGCAGACACTCCAGAATCACCTGCGGGGCATGCCGGAACCACCTCTCAGTTGTGCCAGAACCAAGTGCCGGACACGCCAGAACCACCACCCAGAGAGACCAGAACCACCTGCCGAGCATGCTGGAAAAACCTGCTCCAATCGCCGGAAACACCTGCCGGACATGCCAAAATCACCTGCTGGCTATGCCAGAACCACTTGGCGGACACTCCAGAATCACCTGCCGGGCATGCCGGAACCCCCTTCTGACGTGAGAGAACCACGAGCCGCACACTCCAGAACCACCTCCCGGACACAACGGAACCACTTGCCGGACATGCCTGAACCACCTGCCGAGCACGCCGGAACCACCTGCTGAGCACGCCGGAACCACGTGCCGGACACACCAAAATCACCTGCTGGCTACGCCAGAACCACATGCTGGGCACTTCAGAATCACATGCTGGGCATGCCGGAATCACGTCTCAAACGTGCAAGAACCACATGCAGAACACGCCGGAACCACCTCCCAGACAGACCGGAACCACCTGCTGGACACGCCTGAACCACCTGCTGAGCACACTGGAACCACCTGTTCGACTCACCGGAACCACCTGCCAGACACGCCAAAATCACCTGCCTTATACGCCAGAATCACTTGGCGGACACTCCGGAATCACCTGCAGGAATGCCGCCACTACCTGTCAGACGTGCCAGAACCACGTGCCGGACATGCCAGAACCACCTCCCAGACAGACCGGAACCACCTGCTGGACATGCCTGAACCACCTGCCAAGCACGCCGGAAGCACCTGCCGGAAACGCCAAAATCACCTGCCGGCTGCACCAGAACCTCTAGGCGGACACTCTGGAATCAGCTGCTGGGAATGCCAGAACCCCCTGTCAGACGTGCCAGAACCACGTGCTGGAGCCGCCGGAACCACCTCCCGAACAGACCGGAGCCACCAGCCGGACATGACTGAACCACCTGCCGGCTACGCCAGAACCACTTGGCAGACACTCCTCAATGACCTGCCGGTCATGCCGGAACCACGTCTCAGATGTGCCAGAGCCAAGCTCCGGACACGCTGGAACCACCTCTCGGGCGGACCGGAACCACCTGCCAGACATGCCTGAACCACCTGACGAGCACGCCAGAACCACCTGCTCGACTCGCCGCAACCACCTACCGACAAGCCAAAATCACCTGCTGGCTAAGCCAGAACCACTTGGCGCACACTCTGGAATCACCTGCCGGGCAAGCCAGAACCACCTCTCTCATGTGCCAGAACCACGTGCCAGACATGCCGGAACCACCTTCTGGACAGAGCAGAGCCACCTGCGGGAAACGCCTGAACCACCTGCCTAGCGTCCTGGAAACACCTGCTCCACTTGCCAGAACCACCTACCGGACACACCAAAATCACCTGCCGGCTATGCCATAATCACGTGACGGACACACCGGAATCACCTACCGGTCATGCCGGCACCACCTCTCAGACGTGCCAGAACCACGTGCCAGACACCCTGGAACCACCTCTCGGACAGACTAGAACCACCTGCCAGACACGCATGAACCACCTGCTGAGCATGCCGGAACCACCTGCTCGACTCGCCGGAACCACCTGTCGACAAGCCAAAATCACATGCCGGCTACGCAAGAACCACTTGGCCGACACTCCGGAATCACCTGCCAGGCATGCCGGAACCACCTCTCACACATGCCAGAACCATGTGCCAGACATGCCGGAACCACCTCCTGGACAGAGGGGAACCTCCTGCCAGACACGCCTGAACCACTTGGTCACTCCGGAATCACCTGCCGGGCGTCCCAGCACCGTGTCTCAGAGGTTCCAGAACTACGTGCCGGATGGGCCGGAACCACCTCCCGGACAGACCGAAACTACCTGCCGGACATGCCTGAACCACCTGCCAAGCATGCCGGAACCACCTGCTTGAATCGCCAGAACCACCTGCCGGACACACCAAAATCACCTGCCAGCTATGCCAGAAGCATTTGGCAGACACTGCGGAATCACTTGCCGGGTTGCAGGAACCACCTCTCAGATGTGCCCAAACCACGTGCCGGACACGCCGGTACCACCTCCCGGACAGACCGGAACCACTTTCTGAGCATGCCAGAACAACCTGCTCCACTTTCCGGAACCACCTGCCAGACACGCCAAAGTGACCTGACAGCAACGCCAGAACCACTTGGCGGACAGTCCGGAATCATCTGCAGGGCATGCCGGAAACACCTCTCAGATGTGACAGAACCACGTGCCGGACACGCCAGAACCACCACCCAGACCTCCCGGAACCACCTGCCGAGCACGCCGGAACCACCTGATTGACTTGCTGGAACCACCTGCCGGACACGCCTGAACCACCTGCTGAGCACGCTGGAACCACCTGCTCAACTCGCCGGAACCACCTGCAGGAGACACCAAAATCACCTGCTGGCTACACCAGAACTAGTTGGCGGACACTCCGCAATCACCTGCCCAGCATGCCAGAACCACCTCTCAGACATGCCAGAACCCAGTGCCGGAAACCCTGGAACCACCTCCCGGACGGACGGGAACCACCTGAAGGACATGCCTGAACCACCTGACGAGCACGCTGGAGCATCCTGCTCGACTCGCCGGAACCACCTGCCAGACATGCCTGAACCACCTGCCGAGCACACCGGAACCGCCTGCATCACTCACGGGAACCACCAGCCGGACATGCCAAAATCTCCTGCCGGCTACGCCAGAACCACTTGGCGGAAACTCCGGAATCACCTGCCGGGCATGCCGGAACCACCTCTCAGACATGCCAGGACCCTGTGCCCGAGATGCCGGAACCACCTCCAGTCATGACCAGAACCACCTTCTAGACACACCAAAATCACCTGCCGGCTACGCCAGAACCACTTGGTGGACACTCCAGAATAACATTCCGGGCATGCCGGAACCATCACTCAGACATGCCAGAACCACGTGCCGGACTCGCCAGAACCACCACCCGGAGAGCCCGGAACCAGCTGCTGGACACGCCTGAACCACATGACGAGCATGCCGGAACCACCTGCTGGACATGCCAAAATCCTCTCCCGGTTACGCCAGAAACAAGTGGCGGACACTCTGGAATCACCAGCCGGGCATGCTGGAACCACCTCTCAGACATGCCAAAACCACATGCCGGACACGCTGAATCCACCCCCCTTACAAAGGGAACCACTTTCTGAGCATGCCAGAACGACCTGCTCCACTTGTCAGAACCACCTGCCGGACACGCCAAAGTGACCTGCCAGCAACGCCAGAACCACGTGGTGGACACTCCGGAATCACCTGCCGTGCATGACGGAACCACCTTCAGATGTGCCAGAACCACGTGCCGGACACGCCAGAACCACGTCACGGACTGACCGGAAACACCTGCCGGACACACCTGAACCATATGCCGAGCACGCAGGGACCACCTGCTCGACTCGCAGGAACCGCCTGCCGGACACGCCAAAATCACCTGCCAGCTACAATAGAACCACTTGGCGGACTCTCCGGAATCACGTGCCGGGAATGCCAGAACCACCTCTCCGACATGCCAGAACCAGGTGCCGGACACGCTGGAACCACCTGGGGGACACGCCAAAATCATCTGCCGGATAAGCCAGAACCATTTGCTGGACACTCCGGAATCACCTGCCAGGGATGCCTGAACCACTTCTCTGACGTGCCAGTACCACGTGCCAGACAGCCTGGAACCACCTCGTGGACAGACTGGAACCACCTGCTTGACTCGCCGGAACCACCTGCCGAACATGCCAAGATCACCTGCCGGCTACACCAGAACCACGTGGCGGGCAGTCTGGAATCACATGCTGGGCATGCTGGAAGCACGTCTCAGATGTGCAAGAACCACGTGCAGGACACGCTGGAACCACCTAATGGACCGACTGGAACCAACTGCCAGACCTGCCTGAACCGCAAGCAGTGCACGCCACAACCACCTGCTCAACTCACCGGGACCACCTGCCGGACACACCTGAACCACAAGCAGAGCATGCTGGGACCACCCGCTCGACTCACCGGAACCACCTGCTGGACACACCTGAACCACCTTCCAAGAACACCGGAACCATCTGCTCGAGTCGCCGGAGCCACCTTCCGGACACGCTAAAATCACCTGCCGGCTATGGCACAACCACATGGCGGCCAGTCCCAAACAACATGCTGGGCATGACTAACCACCTCTCAAACGTACCAGAACCATGGGCCATACACGCCGGAACCACCTCCCAGACAGACCGGAACCACCTGCTGGACACACCTGAACCACCTGCCGAGCACGCCGGAACCACCTGTTCGACGTGCTGAAACCACATGCCGGACATGCCAAAATGACCTGCCGGCTACGACAGAACCACTTAGCAGACACTCCAGAATCACCTGCCAGCTATGCCGGAACCACCTCTCAGATGTGCCACAACCACGTGACGGACATGCTGGAACCTCCTCCTGGACAGACCAGAACCACCTGTGGGACATGCCTGAGACACCTGCCGAGCACGCAGGAACCACCTGCTCGACTCACCGGAACCACCTGCCGGACATGCCAAAATCACCTGCCGGCTATGCCAGAACCACTTGGCAGACACCCCGGAATCACCTGTCGGGCATGCCGGAACCACCTCACCAACGTGCCAGAACCAGGTAACAGATACGCCAGAACCACCTCCAGGACAGACTGGAACCACCTGCCAGACATAGTTGTACCACCTGCCGAGCACGCCAGAACCACCGGCTCGACTCGCAGGAACCACCTGCCAGAAACTCCCAAATCACCTGCCGTCTAGGCCAGAACCACTTGGCAGACACTCCAGAATCACCTGCGGGGCATGCCGGAACCACCTCTCAGACGTGCCAGAACCAAGTGCCGGACAAGCCGGAACCACCACCCAGACAGACCGGAACCACCTGCCGAGCAAGCTGGAACCACCTGCTCCAATTGCCAGAACCACCTGCCGGCCATGCCAAAATCACCTGCTGGCTATGACAGAACCACTTGGCGAACACTCCGGAATCAGCTGCCGGGCATGCCGGAACCCCCTTCTGACGTGAGAGAACCATGAGCCGGACACTCCAGAACCACCTCCCGGACACACCAGAATCACCTGCTGAGCACGCCAGAACCATGTGCCGGACACACCAAAATCACCAGCCGGCTACGCCAGAACAATATGCCGGGCAGTTCAGAATCACATGCTGGGCATGCCAGAATCACGTCTCAAACGTGCAAGAACCACATGCAGGACACGCCAGAACCACCTCCCGGACAGACCGGAACCACCTGCTGGACACGTCTGAACCACCTGCCGAGCACACCGGAACCACCTGCTCGACTCACCGGAACCACCTGCCAGACACGCCAAAATCACCTGCCTTATACGCCAGAATCACTTGGCGGACACTCCAGAATCACCTGCAGGAATGCCGCCACTACCTGTCAGACGTGCCAGAACCACGTGCCGGACACGCCGGAACCACCTCCCAGACAGACCAGAACCACCTGCCGGACATGCCTGAACCACCTGCCAAGCACGCCGGAACCACCTGCCGGACACGCCAAAATCACCTGCCGGCTGCGCCAGAACCACTAGGCAGACACTCTGGAATCAGCTGCCGGGAATGCCGGAACCCCCTGTCAGACGTGCCAGAACCACGTGCTGGAGCCACCGGAACCACATCCCGGACAGACCGGAACCACCTGCCGGACACCCCTGAACCACCTGCCTGCTACGCCAGAACCACTTGGCGGACACTCTGGAATAACCTGCCGGTCATGCCGAAACTACGTCTCAGACGTGCCAGAGCCAAGTGCCGGACACGCAGGAACCACTTCTCAGGCGGACCGGAACCACCTGCAGACATGCCTGAACCACCTGACAAGCACGCTGGAACCACCTGCTCGACTCGCCGGAACCACCTGCCGACAAGCCAAAATCACCTGCCGGCTATGCCAGAACCACTTGTGGACACTCCGGAATCACCTGCCGGGCAAGCCGGAACCACCTCTCTCACGTGCCAGAACCACGTGCCAGACATCCGGAACCACCTCCTGGACAGAGCGGAACCACCTGCGGGAAACGCCTGAACCACCTGCCTAGCATGGTGGAAACACCTGCACCACTTGCCAGAACCACCTACCCGACACGCCAAAATCACCTGCCAGTATGCCATAATCACGTGGCGGACACACCGGAATCACCTGCCGGTCATGCCGGCACCACCTCTCAGATGTGCCAGAACCATGTGCCGGACACGCTGGAACCACCTCTCAGACAGACTAGAACCACCTGCCAGACACGCATGAACCACCTGCTGAGCACGCCAGAACCACCTGCTCGACTCGCCGGAACCACTTGGTGGTCATCCGGAATCACCTGCCGGGCATCCCAGCACCACCTCTCACACGTGCCAGAACCACGTGCCAGACATGCTGTAACCACCTCCTGGACAGACCAGAACCACGTGCTGGAAACGCCTGAACCAACTGCCGAGCATGCTGGAAACACCTGCTCCACTTGCCAGAACTACCTGCCAGACATGCCAAAATCACCTGCAAGCTACGCCAGAACCACTTGGCAGTCACTCCAGAATCACATGCCGGGCATCCCGGCACCACGTCTCAGACATCCCAGAACCACGTGCCGGACGGGCAGGAACCACCTCCCGGACAGACCGGAACCACCTGCCGAGCATGCCGGAACCACCTGCTTGACTCGCTGGAACCACCTTCCGGACACACCAAAATGAGCTGCCGGCTACGCCAGAACCACTTGGTGGACACTCCGGAATCACCTGCCAGGAATGCCAGGACCCCCTCTCAGACATGCCAGAACCGCGTGCCGCACATGCCGGAAACACCTCCCAGACAGACAGGAACCACCTGCCGGACACGACTGAACCATCTGCCGTGGAAGCCGGAACTCCTGTTCGACTCGCCTGAACCTTCTGCCGGATGCGTCAAAATCACATGCCGGCTATGCCAGAACCACTTGGCGGAGACTCTGTAATCACCCACCAGGCATGCCGGAACCACCTCTCAGACGTGCCAGAACCAAGTGTCGGACACATGGGAACCACCGCCTGGACAGACCAGAACCACCTGCTGAGCATGCCAGAACCACCTGCTCGACCCTCCGGAACCACTGCCGGAAACGCCAATATCGCCTGCCGGCTACATCAGAACCACGTGGCAGACAGTCCAGAATCACCCGCTGGGCATGCCGGAACCACCTCTCAGACGGGGCAGAAACACGTGCCAGACATGCCGGAAGCACATCCCGGACAGACTGGAACCACCTGCCACACCCATCGGAACCACCTGCCGGCTATGCCAGAACCACTTGGCAGACACTCCAGAATCACCTGCTGGACAAGCTGGAACCACCTCTCACACGTGCCACAACCACGTGCCAGACATGCCAGAACCACCTCCTGGACAGAGTGGAACCACCTGCCGAGCATGCTGGAAACACCTGCTCCACTTGCCAGAACGACCTGCTGGACAGGCCAAAATCACCTGCCAGCTACGCCAGAACCACTTGGCAGACACTCCAAAATCACCTGCCGGGCATCCCGGCACCACGTCTCAGACATTCCAGAACCACATGCCGGACGGGCCGGAACCACCTGCTGGACACGTCTGAACCACCTGCCGAGCATGACGGAACCACCAGCTCGACTCGCTGGAACCACCTGCCGGAGACGCCAAAATCACCTGCGGGCTATGCCAGAACCACTTGGCGGACACTCCGGAATCACCTGCCGGGCATGCTGGCACGACCTCTCAGACGTGCCAGAACCACGTGCCGGACACGCCGGAACCAACTCCCGGACAGACCGGAACCACCTGCCGGACATGCCTGAACAACCTGCAGAGCACGCCGGAACCACCTGCTCCACTCACCGGAACCACCTGTCGGGCATGCCAAAGTCACCTGCCAGCTACGTCAGAACCACTTGACAAACGCTGCGGAATCAGCTGCTGGGCATTCCAGAACCACCTCTCACACATGCCAGAACCACGTGCCAGACACGCCGGAACCACCTCCCGGACAGAGGGGAACCTCCTGCCAGACACGCCTGAACCACCTGCTCGACTCGCCGGAACCACCTGCAGGACATGCCAAAATCACCTGCTGGCTATGCCAGAACTACGTGGCTGACACTCCGGAATCACCTGCCGGGCATATTGGAACCACAACTCAGACGTGCCATAACTACGTGCCAGACATTCTGGGACCATGTCCCGGATAGACGGGAACCACGAGCCGGACAAGCCTGAACCACCTGACGAGCACTCCAGAACAACCTGCTCGACCTGCCAGAACCACCTGCTGACAAGCCAAAATCACCTGCTGGCTACGCGTGAACCACTTGGCGGACACTCCGGAATCACCTGCCGGGCATCCCAGCACCACCTCTCAGACGTGCCAAGACCACATGCCGGACGCACCGGAACCACCTCCCGGAGATACCGGAACCACCTTCTGGACATGGCTGAACCACCTGCCGAGCACAACAGAACCACCTGCTCGACTCTCCGGAACCACCTGCCGGACACACCAAAATCACCTGCCGGCTATGCCATAACCACTTGGTGGACAGTCCGGAATCACCTGCCCGGCGTGCTGGAACCATCTCTCAGACGAGCCAGAGCCAAGTGTCAGACACGCCAGAACCTCCACCCGGACAGACCAGAACCACCTGCCGAGCTCACCAGAACCACCTGCTCGATTCGCCGGAATCACCTTCCGGAAACGCCAAAATCACCTGCCGGCTATGCCAGAACCACTTGGCAGACACTCCGGAATCACCTGCCGGGCATGCCAGAACCAACTCTCAGACGTGACAGGACCACGTACAGGACACGCCGGAACCACCTCCCGGAGGGACTGGAACCACCTGCCGGACACGCCTGAACCACCTGCCGGCTACACCAGAACCACTTGTCGGACACTCCGGAATCTCCTGCCGGGCATGCTGGCACCAACTGTCAGACTTGCCAGAACCACGTGCCGGACATGCCAGAACCACCTCCTGGACAGACCTGAACCACCTGCCGAGCATTCTGGAACCACCTGCTCTACTCGCTGGAACCACCTGCCGGACATGCCAAGATCACCTGCTGGGCATGCCGTAAGCACCTCTCTGACGTGCCAGAACCACGTGTCCGACACGCTGGAACCACCTCCCGGACAGACTGGAACCACCTGCCGAGCACGCCAGAACCACCTGCTCGTCTCGCCGGAACCATCTACCAGACACACCAAAATCATCGGCCAGCTATGCCAGAACCACTTGGCGGACACTCTGGAATCTCCTGCCGGGCATGCTGGCACCAACACTTAGACATGCCAGAACCACGTGACGGACACGCCAGAACCACCTCCCGGACAGACCGGAACCAACTGCCGAGCATGCTGGAACCACCTGCTCGTCTCCCCGGAACCACCTGCCAGACATGCCAAAATCACCTGCCAGCTATGCCACAACCACATGGCGGACACTCTGGAATCACCTGCTGGGCATGCTGGAACCAGCTCTCAGACATGCCAGAACCACGTGGCGGACACACCGGAAGCACCTCCCAGACAGACCGGAACCACCTGCCGGACACGACTGAACCACGTGCTGAGCACGCCGGAACCACCTGCCGGACATGCCCAAATCACCTGCTGGCTACGCCATAACCACTTGGTGGACACTCCGGAATCACCTGCCGTGCATGCCGGAACCAACTCTCAGATGTGCCGGAATCACGTTCCAGACACACCAGAACCACCCCCGGACCGACAGGAACCCCCTGCCGGACATGCCTGAACCACCTGCCGAGCACGCCAGAACCACCCGCTCGACTCGCTGGAACCACCTGCTGGACATGCCAAAATCACCTGCCGGCTACACCAGAACCACTCGGCGGACACTCCAGAATCACCTGCCGGGCATTCTGGAAACACCTCTCACTCCTGCCGGAACCACATGCTGGACACGCCAGAACCACCTCCCAGACAGACCGCAACTACCTGTCGGACGCACCTGAACCGCCACCCGAGCATGCCGGAACCACTGGCTGGACTTGCCGGAACCACCTGCCGTACGTGCTAAAATCACCTGCAGGCTACCCCAGAACCACTTAGCGGACACTGCAGAGCACTTCTCAGACGTGCCAGAAGCACGTGCCGAACACGCTGGAAACACCTCCGGGCCAGACTGCAGTCTCCTGCCTGATGGTCCAAAAACACCTGCCAGCTACGCCGGAACCACTTGGCGGACACTCCGGAATCACCTGCTGGGCATGCCTTAACCACCTCTCACACGTGACAGAACCACGTGCCGGACATGCCGGAATCACCTGCCGAGCACGCTGGAACCACCTGCTCAACTCACCGGAACCATGTGGTGGAAACACCAAAATCACTTGGCGGCTACGCCAGAACCACTTGGCGGACACTCTGGAATCACATGCCGGGCATGCCGGAACCACCTCTCAGATGTGCCAGAGCCATGTGCCGGACACCCTGGAACCACATCCCGGACAGACCAGAACCACCTGCCGGACGCGCCTGAACCACCTCCCGAGCACTGCGGAACCACCTGCTCGACTCGCCTGAACCACCTTCTGGGAAACTCTCATAGAAAGTCTGGTCCAATGCCAATTCTTCCCAGCCCTTTACTCACCGCTTTAGGATTTCTGCTTCTGCCACGATTCCTCCTTGCCAACCCGGTTCCGACGAAATGCCTACATCTTCCCCTTCAGCAACGGGGATGAGGCCCTGATGATTGTGCTTCCACATGCTTAGGAGGAGACAGACAATAGGCTTTTTACAAACCGCCATTGTGCACTGGTGCAGAGAGTGTCAGAATGCACCTATGTCAGAAAGGCCCCTTGGCTTTCAGCCGTGCCCTCCATTGCTCTGGAGGTGGAAGGCACAAAGCACTGCCTCCATCCTTCAATTGGAGACAAGCCATAAACTGTCCTGCTTCCAGCTCTTTAGGAAGCTGGGAAAGAACTCGCATTCCACAGTGCTCTTACAGTGTCCTGGGAACATCTCATGCAAAGGCAGCTGAACGCCGTTTCTTTTCAGCCCTTAACTCACCGATCTGCAACATATGCATTTGCCACATTTCCACCTTGCCAACCCGGCTCAGATGAAATGCCTACATCTTCCCCTTAAGCAATGGGGACGAGGCCCGGATGATTATGGTTCCACATGCTGAGGAGGAGACAGACAATAGGCTTTTAACCAACCACCCTTGAGCAATGGTTGGGAGAGTGTCAGAAAGCACCAATGTCAGAAAGGCCCTTTACTCTCAGCCGTGCCCTCCATTGCTCTAGAGGTAGAAGGCACAAGGCACTGACTCCACCCCTGAAGGATATCAGAAAGCACCTATGGCAGGAAGCCCCCTTTGCTCTCAGCCGTTCCCTCCATTGCTCTGAAAGTAGAAGGCACAAAGCACTGCCTCCATCCTTCAATGGGAGACAAGCCATAAACTGTCTTGCCTCCAGCTCTTTAGGAAGCTGTTAAACAACTCGCTTTCCACAGTCCTGTTACATCATACCAGGAACCTCTCATACAAAGGCAGCTCAAATGGCATTTTTTCCCAGCCCTTAACTCGCAGCTTTAGAACTTCTGCTTCTGCTGCAATTCCACCTTGCCAACACGGCTCAGACAAAATGCCTACATCTTCCTCTTCAGCAATGGGGACAAGGCCCGAATGATTGTGGTTCCACATGCTTAGGAGGAGAGAGACAATAGGCTTTTAACCAACCGTCCTTTACTCTCAGCCGTGCCCTCCATTGCTCTGGAGGTGGGAGGCACAAAGCACTGCCTCCATCCTTCAATGGGAGACAAGCCATAAACTGTCTGCTTCAAGCTCTTTAGGAAGCTGAGAAATAACTCACTTTCCACAGTGCTGTTACAGCATACAGGGAAACTCTCATACAAAGGCAGCTCAAACGCCATTTCTTCCCAGCCCTTAACTCACCACTTTTGGACTTCTGCTTCTGCCGCAATTCCACCTTGCCAACCTGGCTCAGACGAAATGCCTACATCTTCCCCTTAAGCAACTGGGCTGAGTCCCAAATGATTGAGCATCCATGTGCTTAGGAGGCGATAGACCGTAAGCCTTTTTCCAACCACCATTGTGCACTGGTGGAGAGAGTGTCGGAAAGCACCTATGTCAGAAAGACCCCTTTGCTTTCAGCCGTGCCCTCCATTGCTCTAGACGTGGAATGCACAATGCACTGGCTCCAACCCACAAGGGGCGACAAGCCACAGACAATCTTGCTTCCATCTCTTTAGGAAGCTGAGAAAGAACTCGCTTTCAGCAGTGCTCTTTCTGTGTCCTGGCAACATCTCATACAAAGGCAGCTGATATGCCTTTTCTTTTCAGCGCTTAACTCGCCGATTTGGAACTTCTGCTTCTGCCAGATATGCACCTATCCAACCCAGCTCAGATGAAATGCCTACATCTTCCCCTTCAGCAATGGGGATGAGGCCCAGATGATTGTGCTTCCACATGCTTAGGAGGAGCAGACAATAGGCTTTTTACAAACCGCCATTGTGCACTGTTGGAGAGAGTGTCAGAATGCACCTATGTCAGAAAGGCCCCTTTCCTCTCAGCCTTGCCCTCCATTGCTCTAGACGTCGAAGGCACAATGCACTGGCTCCACCCCTCAAGGGGTGACAAGCCACAGACCATCTTGCTTCCATCTCTTTAGGAAGGTGAGAACAAACTCACATGACTTATAAAAAGGAATCATGCCACTTAGATGCCAGAAAACCCCGGGAGACATGCTAAAACCACCCTCCACACACTCTCAAACCACCACACATTCATGCCAGAACGTCCCACGAGGCACACCAGAAGCACCCACCATGCATGCCAGAACCACCTGTAACCAACTGCCAGACACAGTGGAACAATGATTCTGACACTGCAGAACCATCTCTTCAACATGCCAGCTGCACACAACAGACACGCCGGAACCAGCTTCCAAACGTAGCACAACCACATGCCAGACACATTGGAACAACCTGTTGGATATGCCGCCAACAGGTGGCAGAAACACTGAAACCACCTGCCTAATATGTCACAACCAGGGGCCAAAAAGGCCACAAACACCTGTCTTACAAGCTGGAGCCACGAGCCTAAAATGCCAGAAAGACCTGCCGGACATGCCAAAATCACCTGCCAGCTATGCCAGAACCACTTGGTGGACACACCAGAATCACATGCCAGGCATGCTGGAACCACCTCTCAGAGGTGCCAGAACCACGTGCCAGACACGCCGGAACCACCTCCCGAACAGACCGCAACCAACTGCCGGACACGCCCGAACCACCCGCCGAGCATGCCGGAACCACCTGCTCGATTTGACGGAACTACCTGCAGGACACGCCATAATCACCTGCCGGGTACGAAAGAACCACTTGGTGGACAGTCCGGAATCACATGCCTGGCATGCCGGAGCCACCTCTCAGATCTGCCAGAACCACGTGCCAGACACACCAGAACCACCTCCCGGACAGACCGGAACCACCTGACGGACATGCCTGAACCAGCTGCCGAGCATGCCGGAATCACCTGCTCGACTCGCCGGATCCACCTTCCGGACACGCCAAAATCACCTGCCGGGTACGCCAGAAGCACTTGGCAGACACCCCAGAATGACATGTCAGACATGCCAGAACCACCTCTCAGACGTGTCAGCACCACGTGCCTGACACGCCGGAACCACCTACCAATCATGCCGGAACCACCTGCTCGACTCACCGGCACCACCATCTGGACAGACCGGAACCACCAGCAAGACACGCCTGAACCACCTTCCGAGCAAGCTGGAACCACCTGCGTGACTCGCTGGAACCACCAGCAGGACACGCCAAAATCACCTGCTGGATACGCCATAAGCACTTGGCAGACACTCGGAATCACTTTCCACGCATGCCGGAACCACCTCTCAGACGTGCCAGAACCACATGCTGGACACGCTGGAACCACATCCCGGACAGACTGCAACCACCTGCTGGACGTGCCTGAACACCTGCCTAGCACGCCGGAACCATGTCTCAGTTATGCCAGAAACACAAGCTGGAAACACGGGAACCACCTCCTGTACAGACCTGAGCCACCTGTTGGATTCTTCTCAACCACCTGCCAAACATGCCGGAACCACCTGCTTCACTCGCCGAACCACCAGCCGGACACACCAAAAGCACCTGCTGGATATGCCATAACCACTTGACAGACACTCCCGAATCACATGCCAGGCATGCTTGAACCACCTCTCATATATGCCAGAACAACGTGCTGGACATGCTGGAACCACCTCCCGGACAGACCTGAGCCACCTGCTGAACATGCCTGAACCACCTGCCGAACACACTGGAACCATGTACTTGACTCAATGCAACCACCTGCCAAACTTGCCAAAATCACCTGCCGGATATGCCAGAAACACTTGACGGACACTCCGGAATCACATGCCGGGCATGCCGAAACCACCTCTCAGATATGCCAGAACCACATGCCAGACACGCTGGAACCACCTCCTCGACAGACCTGAACCACCTGCTGGACACGTCTGAACAACCTGCTGAACATGCCAGAACCACCTGCTTGACTTGCCAGAACCACTTGCTGGACACGCCAAAATCACCTGCTGGATAAGCTCAAACCAGGCCACTTGGTCACCGGAACAACCTGACATCCATGCCAGAACCACCCTCTGGACAGTCTGGAACCACCACACAGACATGCAGAATGACCCACCAGACACACCAGAACCACCCACCGGACATGCCAAAACCAATTGAAACCACCCTCCTGACACACTGGAACCATCACTCTCACACGCCAGAACCGACTCCCAGCCATGCCACAAGCACTCAACGGACAGGCCATAACCATCTTCCAAATGTACCAGAACCACATGCCACACACACAGGAACCACCTGCCAGACACTTCGGAACCACCTGTTGGATATGCTGGAACCAGGTGCCAGATACAGTGAAACCACCTGCAGAATATGGCAGAACCAGGTGCCAGACATGCCACAAACACCTGCCACACAAGCCAGAACCACCAGCCTTACACACTGGAACAACCTGTCGGCCACGCCAAAATCACCTGCTGGATACACCGGAACCAGATCCTGGATACGCCACAATCAATTTCCAGAAAAGCCTGGATCAACATGCCGGACATGCCGGAATCACCCACTGGACATGCGGAAACCAACTGCCAGACATGCCGGAACCAACACCTGGACACTGTGAAAGCACCAACAGCACATGACGGAATCGGGTTCCGGACACACAGTAGCCACCTGCTGGACATGCCGAAACCACCTTCAGGACGTACCAGAACCACATGCCAAACACACAGGAACCACCTGCCAGACACCATGGAACCAACTGTCTGATACGCCGGAACCAGGTGCCCAGTATGCCGAAGTCACCTGCTGAAGACGCCAGAAGCATGTGCTGGACACGCTGGAAACATGTGACAGATACATCAGAAACATGTCCCGCACAGGCCAGAACCAGGTGCCTGACACGCCAGGACCACTTGCCACTCTTGAGAGAACCACCTCCCAGATACACCAGAAACAGGTGTAGCACACGCCAGGACCAGGTGCCGGACACAACTGAACCACCTGCCAGACATGCCAGAACCAGGTGCTGGACATGCTGGAACCACCTGCCTGACACATCAAAATCACCTGCCAGTTATGCCGGAACCAAGTGCTGCACACGCCGGAAATACCTACCAGACATGCCGGCACCACCTGTTGGATATGCTGGAACCAGGTGCCTGATTCGCTGAAACTACCTGCCGGACATGCCAGAACCAGGTGTCAGACAGGCCTGGACAACCCACAAGGCACAGCGAAATCACCTGCATGATACCCCGTAACCATAGGACACACAGAACAGAACCAACTGCCGGACACACCAGAGCCACCTGTCGGATACGTCAGAAACAGGTGCAGCACATGCCAGAACCAGGTGCCCCACACGACTGATCCACCTGCCGGACAAAACTGAACCATCTGCTGCACATGCAGAAACCACTTTCCAGATGTGCCAGAACCATCTGTGGCAAACGCCGGAACCACCCGCCGCACATGCACCTGCCTAACATGCTGCAACCAACTGTTGGACATGTTGGAACCATCATCTGGACACTCTGGAACCAGCCACCGCTGATGCGAGAATCGGGTCCAGAATGCGCCAGAAGCACCTGCAGGACATGCCAGAACCACCTGACTCACATGCCAAAATCACCTGCCGGATATGCCAGAACCACTTGATGGACACTGCGAATCACATGCCTGGCACGCCAGAACCACCTCTCCGATATGCCCGAACCACGTGCCGGACACGCCAGAACCACCTCCCGGACAGACCTGAACCACCTGCTGGACACACTTGAACTACCTGCCGAACACCCCGGAACCACCTGCTTGACTCACCAGAACCACCTGCCGGACACGCCAAAATCACCTGCTGGAAATGTGGGAACCCTGCAACTTGGATGCCGGAAAAACCCGAAATACATGCCAGAACCACCTGCTGGACATTCTGGAACCACCACACAGACATGAAGAACGACCCACCAGACACACCGGAAGCACCCACTGGACACGCCAGAACCACCTGGAATCAGCTGCCAGACACACTGGAACCATCACTCTGACATGTCAGAACCGACTCCTGGCCATGCCGCAAGCACTCAATGGACAGGCAGGAACCATCTTCCGAATGTACCAGAACCACATGCCACACTCACAGGAACCACCTGCCAGACACTTCGGAACCACCTGTTGGATATGCTGGAACCAGGTGCCAGATACAGTGAAACCACCCGCCGAATACGCCACAACCAGGTGCCAGACACGCCACAAACAGCTTCCAGACAAGCCAAAACCAGCAGCCTAACACGCCGGAACAACCTGTCGGAAACGCCAAAATCACCTGCCAGATACACCGGAACCAGGTCCTGGATACGCCACAACCAATTCCCAGTAGAGCCTGGATCAACATGCCAGACCTGCCTGAATCACCTACAAGACAGGCGGGAACCAACTGCCAGACATGCTGGAACCAACACCTGGACACTCTGAAAGCACCAAAGGCACACGACGGCATCAGGTTCTGGACACATGGTACCTACCTGCCGGACACGCCGGAAACACCTTCAGGACGTACCAGAACCACATGCCAAACACACAGGAACCACCTGCCAGACACCATGGAACCAACTGTCAGATACGCCGGAACCAGGCGCCCGGTACCCTGAAGCCACCTGTGGAACATGCCAGAACCATGTGCTGGACACGCCAGAACCATGTGATGGATACATCAGAAACAGGTCCACACAGGACAGAACCAAGTGCCCGACATGCCAGGACCACCTCCTGGACACGCCTGAACCACCAGCCGAACAGGCCGGAACCACCTGCTGGACACGGCAAAATCACCTGCCAGATATGCCAGAACCACTTGACGGACACTCTGGAATCACATGCTGGGCATACCAGAACCACCTCTCAGATATGCCACAACCACGTTCTAGACATGCTGGAACCACCTCCTGGACAGACCTGAACCACCTGCTGGACACGCCTGAACCACCTGCCGAACACACTGGAACCACCTGCTTAACTCGCCGGAACCACCTGCCGGACATGCCAAAATCACCTGCTGGATATGCTGGAACCAGGCCACTTGGACACTGGAAAAACCCGGCATCCATGCCGGAACCACCCGCCGGACACTATGGAACCATGACACAGACATGCAGAACGACCCACCAGACACACTGGAAGCACCCACTGGACATGCCAGAACCACCTGGAACCAGCCGCCGGACACACTGGAACCATCACTCTCACACGCCAGAACAGACTCCAGGCCATGCCGCAAGCACTCAACGGACAGGGCGCAACCATCTTCCGAATGTACCAGAACCACATACGAGACACACAGGAACCACCCGCCAGACACTTTGGAACCACCTGTTGGATATGCCGGAACTAGGTGCCAGATACACTGAAACCACCTGCTGAATATGCCAGAACCAGAGTGTGCAGCATGTGGTTCCGGCATGTCTGATCGGGTTTTTCCGGTGCCTAAGGGGCCTGGTTCCAGCGTATCTGGCAGGTGATTTTTGCGTGTCTGGTAGGTGGTTTCCGAGTGTCCGTCAAGTGGTTCTGGTGTATCCGGCAGGTGATTTCTACGTGTCCAGAGATGGTTCCACCATGTCCGGCACCTGGTTGTGGCATGTCTGGCAGGTGGTGCAGTCGTGTCCAGCACCTGGTCTTGGCGTGTGCTACACCTGTTTCCGGTGTATCCAGGAGGTGGTTCTCACAAGACTGGCAGGTGGTCCAGGAGTGTCCAGCAGGTGGTCCTGGCATGTCAGGCACCTGGTTCTGGCCTGTGCTGGACCTGATTCTGATGTATCCATCACAGAGTTCTGGCATGTCTGGCACGTGCTTCTGGCATATTCGGCAGGTGGCTTCAGCGTACCAGGTGCCTGGTTCCGGCGTATCTGACAGTTGGTTCCATGGTGTCTGGCAGGTGGCTCCTGTGTGTTTGGCATGTGGTTCTGGTACGTCCTGAAGGTGGTTCCAGCGTGTCCAGCAGGTGGCTACCGTGTGTCCAGAACCTGATTCCGTCATGTGCCGTTGATGCTTTCAGAGTGTTCAGGTGTATGTTCTGGCATGTCTGGCAGTAGGTTCCAACATGTCCAGTGGGTGATTCCAGTATGTCTAGCATGTTGATCCAGGCTTTTCCAGAAATTGGTTGTGGCATATCCAGGACCTGGTTCCAGTGTATGCAGCAGATGATTTTGGCATGTCTGACAGGTTGTTATGGCGTGTTAGGCTGCTGGTTTCAGCTTCTCTGGCAGGTGTTTGTGGTATGTCCGGCACCTGGTTCTGGTGTATTCGGCGGGTGGTTTCAGTGTATCAGGCACCTGGTTCCGCCATATCCAACAGGTGGTTCCAAAGTGTCTGGCAGGTGGTTCCTGTGTGTGTGGCATGTGGTTCTGGTGCCGGGAGCCGTGGCTACATCATTTGATCGGCTGTTTGACAGGGTCCAGCCGATTAACGCCGAGGGGTGCAGGGCCGCCCCTTGGTGAAGAATAACCGGCCAGCCCCTCACACAGTTCTGAAACCTGTGCTGCTTCTAATTGCCCTTCATTCCTCTTCCTATCTTAACCTCCAGTTTTCACTCCTTTGGGTGGCTGCTTGGGAGGCACTACCTCCTGGGAAAATTAGATATAGTAAGAGAATGTGACCACCTGCAGGTAACTTTCAAGATATTTTTCAGTTAATTAATGGATGAGCACACAGTCCCATTTGAGACAATCAGAAAGGAATCCTGCCCAGATAAGATGTCGAATTAGGTTTATGGCCTCCATCTGGTTAATGTTTCCTTCTCCCTCCAGTTCTTTGTCTAAATATACATATGCATCGTCCTTCTAAGTTTGCTGGTTAATTGGATGATCAAGAAGTATCTATATATTATTCTTGACCTTCTGCTTTCTGTTAAAATGTTATAGAGGTTTTCTCCTAAAAGCAATAAATAATAAATAATTGGTGAGTAGAAGGGCCGAGGGGTGCAAGAATGCCCCTCGGTGAAGGATGGCCGGCCAACACCCCCGATATTTTCTGAATTATATGCATGCTTTCTATCAAGGTTATGTGTATACTTATTTCTCTTTTTTATTCTTGGAGATATATAGTTTAGTTTAGCTTTTCAGCCCTTTACTTTACTAACAATATGATACTTTCTCCGGCAGTGTACTTAAGGGACCGTTAGCTCTACAATCTAAAAGACAAAGGAATGCTTCCACCCCCTAAAGGGCGCGAAAAAGTAAAGATGTTTAACTGCCCGCTGAGAATGCAGCTAGCCCTGGGGATAAGACACCCTGGAGTCGCCTTTTGTTCCCATTAACCATCTACACTAATGACGTAAATGATTGAGGGAGGCAGGGATGGCTCCACCAGGATGTAACCAGACAGACTGCTGTCCTGTCCGGAGGCCTGGACCTTCTCTCTTTGATTTAACTTTACCGTGAATTACAACAGATGCCTAGGTACCTATCTCCTTTAGTTTAGAGACAACAAACACTAGTTAATTGCAGAGAAGACGATCATTAACCTTATGCTCTATAGAATGGAATGCTAATAAATATTCTTGTGCTCGTTTCTTACTTCCTTATCTCTCTGAGAATATTTGTAATACTATTTCTGTACTAATCCTGAAAAATATATAAACGACACTTGTGCACAGTAAAGTCGGACTTGCTAACACCAACCCAAGTCTCACGTCCCCTTTACTTTCCCCCTCCCTCATCGCGCCGACGCCGTCCATCCCTCAGGAACCTGGACTCCGCCGGGGCGGGACCCCGGCAAGTGGCGCCCGAACAGGGACCTGAAGGGTAAGTTCCCCCCACTTCTCGGGACGGATAGGATCCTACCCAGGGCTGGAAAGAAGAGCCCCCTTTAGCCCCTCTCTGCCAAAGGGAGAGTGAGGAAAGGACAGAAGGGTAGTAGGTGTTAAGAACTTTGAGAAGTTTTTGGCCCTCTCTAGAAAGGGAGAGTGAAATAAAAAATAATAATAATAATAATAATAATAATAATAATTGAGAAGTTTCTGCCCCTCTCTGGAAAGGGAGAGTGAAATAAAAAAAATAAATAATAATAATAATAATAATAATAATTGAGAAGTTTTTGCCCCTCTCTAGAAAGGGAGAGTGAAATAATAATAATAATAATAATAATAATAATAATAATAATTGAGAAGTTTCTGCCCCTCTCTAGAAAGGGAGAGTGAAATAAATAATAATAATAATAATAATTGAGAAGTTTTTGCCCCTCTCTAGAAAGGGAGAGTGAAATAATAATAATAATAATAATAATAATAATAATAATTGAGAAGTTTCTGCCCCTCACTAGAAAGGGAGAGTGAAATAATAATAATAATAATAATAATAATAATAATAATAATTGAGAAGTTTCTGCCCCTCTCTAGAAAGGGAGAGTAAAATAAAAAATAATAATAATAATAATAATAATAATAATTGAGAAGTCTTTGCCCCTCTCTATTAAGGGAGAGTGAAATAAAATAATAATAATAATAATAATAGAGAAGTTTTAGTCCCTCTCCGGAAAGGGAGAGTGAAATAAGGTTAGGAAGAATAAGAAGTATTAAGAACTTTGAGAAGTTATGGGCCATACTGAGTCTAAAGAGAGAAGGCTCTTTATAGAAATAATAATATGTATGCTTGCAAAAAGAGGCATAAAAGCCTCTTCGGGACAGATTTCTAAATTTCTACATTTCGTACAAGAACAATGTCCCTGGTTCCCCGAAGAAGGAACTGTTAATTTGGAAACTTGGATGATGGTGGGGGCACAACTTAGAAAATATTACGCTCAAAAGGGGCCAGAAGGAATTCCTGTTGATGCGTTTGCTCTCTGGAATCTGATTAGAGATACCCTTGACCCCCAACCAGAGGAAATGAAGGCAACTTCCCCTGGAGAGCCTTCTCCTGGAGAGCCAGCTCCATCCCGATCCTTAGCTTCTGCCCCGCCGATAAAAAATGACAATGGCAATATTTTATCACCCCCAGATCAGGAAGGACTAGACGAGGCGGCTGCCACTTATCATAATGATGAACCTTGGGGCTTTCCTGTGAAAGTTTGCCCCAAAAGACCCCCTCCTCAAGTTCCACAAAAACCACCTGAGTACTTGGCTCGACCTCTCCCCCCTCCTCCTTCTTTTGAGAAACTTGTCCCATCCTCTAGAGTAAGAGCTGCTTTGAGGGAGGCTGCGTTAGACGGAGACTTAAATTTCTCACTGGCGTGTCCGGTTGAGATCGGAGAATTTGATGAGGATATTTACTGGGAGCCTCTTCCTTATAAACTACTGAAAGAATTAAAGATGGCTTGCACTGAGTACGGGTCTCAGGCTCCCTACACCACAGCTCTAATGGAGGTCATAGCTAGCAAGTGGATGATTCCATACGATTGGACCCAAGTGGCAAAGACCTGTCTTGCTGGGGGACAGTATCTTCTTTGGAAAGCTGAATACGAGGACTTGGTCCGTCGTCAAGTCAGCCTTAATAAAAAATTTAAGAAGGAGGAGATTACTATGGACATGTTGTTAGGAGAGGGAGACTATGTTACTACCAACAAACAAATGCTTATGGGAAAAGAGGCCCTATTGCAAGTAAGATCATGTGCAATAAAAGCGTGGAATTCCCTGCCAACCAATGCCAAGAAGGCCACCACTTTGAGCGAAATAAGACAGGGGCCTCAGGAGTCATATGAGGATTTTGTGGCTAGACTTTTACAGGCTGTTAAGCGTGTGATCACTAATGAGGAAGCTGCTAATATATTGACTAAACAGCTAGCCTTTGAGAATGCTAATGCTCCTTGCCAAACACTGTTGCGACCAATTCGAAAGTTTGGGTCACTAACAGACTACATTAAACAATGTGCTGACTTTACGCCAGCCTTCATGCAAGGAGTTGCCATGGCAGCCGCCTTAAAAGGGGAAAGCCCTCTTTATTGTATGCAAACTATGACTAAGAAAGGAAATAGAGCTGTGAGAGTAGATGGTGAAAATGCCTGCTTTTCTTGTGGACAACAGGGACACTTTAGTAGACAATGCCCCAATAAAGCCCCAAGGCAAGCTAGACAGCCAACACCTCAGATTTTCCAAAAAGTTCAGCCACAAGATATGAAAGGAGCTCCAAAGTCCTTATGTCCTCGTTGTCAAAAGGGTTTTCATTGGGCTAAAGAGTGCAGATCTAAGTTTCATAAGGACGGTCAGTTTCTGGGATCGCCTCAAGTAACATTACTGACGCCGAGCTCACGATGCCTCGGGCCGATCCCCGCAGCTAATCCTCCGGTTCAGGGAAACGGGCAGCGGGGCCTCCCCCAGGCCCCGACAATAATGGGGGCCAGCACTCTGAACACTTCAATTCCCTTCGTCCCGTCTCAAGCCTCCTTCGAGCCACTCCAGGGAGTGCAGGACTGGACCTCTGTTCCTCCACCACAACAATACTAACTCCAGATGTACCTGTCACTCTTATCCCAACGGGAATTAAGGGACCTCTGCCAGAAGGAGTTGTAGGGCTAATTTTAGGACGAAGTTCCCTTTCCATACAAGGTTTGTCAGTTATTCCTGGGGTAATTGATTCAGATTATGAGGGGGAAATAAAAGTCATGATTGACACCCCCACAAAAACTCATTTTATAACTAAGGGTCAGAGAATAGCTCAATTGTTACTGTTACCATATTATTCCGTAGGGAAAACAGTAACTTCAGCCCCGCGAGGTGAGGGTGGTTTTGGCTCTAGTGACATAGCCTTTTGGCTGCAGGAAATTACATCTAATAGACCTGTGAAGCAACTTATAGTGGAAGGGATAGCCATAGAAGGGCTCTTAGATACTGGAGCAGATGTCTCCTGCATTGCTGGAAAAGATTGGCCCTCTTCATGGCCAATACAAGTGACACCGAACACCTTAGTAGGAATTGGAAAGGCCCCACAGGCTGACAAGAGTAGCAAAATTCTCCATTGGTCAGATGGAGAAAACAATGCTGGAACTTTTCAACCTTATGTAATCCCAGCTATTCCAGTTACTCTATGGGGGAGAGATGTCCTGGCTCAAATGGGAGTGTTATTATTCAGCCCTGACGATAAGGTCACGGCTCAGATGTTAAAAACGAAATATAATCTTCAAAAGAGTTTGGGCAAAGCTGAACAAGAAGCTCGATTCTCAATTTTTTCACAACGTAATGAAGACAAAAGAGGATTTGGATATGAGTCTGACTGTGAGCTATCAAATTTGTCATAGGGGCCGCTGTTGAAAGGGCTGCAGACCCTATAACATGGAAGTCTGATATTCCAGTATGGGTAGAACAGTGGCCTCTTCCGTCTGAAAAATTGAAAGCAGCCCAAGAATTAGTTAAAACTCAGCTAGAGTTGGGACATATAGAAACTTCTAATAGTCCCTGGAACTCTCCTATTTTCGTTATCAAAAAGAAATCTGGAAAATGGAGATTATTACAAGATCTGAGAGCCATTAATGAGACCATGCAAGATATGGGGGCCCTACAACCGGGACTGCCTTCTCCCGTAGCAGTCCCAGTTCAGGCTGCGGTTGTGGTTATAGATTTGCAAGACTGTTTTTTCAACATCCCCTTAGACCCTAAGGACAGGCCCCGATTTGCCTTTAGCTTACCTTCAGAAAACTTGAGGAGACCTTATCAGAGATTTCAGTGGAAAGTGCTGCCGCAAGGAATGAAAAACAGCCCAACGTTGTGCCAAAAATTTGTTGATATGGCCTTAATGCAGGTCAGGCAAAAATATCCTTCTATTTATTTGATCCATTATATGGATGACTTATTCCTAGCACATCAAGATAGAAGTTATTTACAACAAGTATTACAAGAAACAGTCGAGGCTTTGACTCTTTACGGCCTACAAGTGGCACCCGAGAAGATACAGACTAATCCACCCATTAATTATTTGGGTCGAGTCATTCACACTGATTTAGTGACTCCCCAAAATATCCAATTACGAACAGATTCCTTAAAAACTTTAAATGACTTTCAAAAGCTCTTGGGGGATATAAATTGGATTCGGCCCTTTTTGAAACTCACAACGGCCGAGTTACAACCCCTGTTTGAAATGCTCAGGGGGAATAGTGACCCCACCTCAGAAAGAACTCTAACACCTGAAGGAACTTTAGCCCTACAAAAGGTAGAGGAGGCCTTAACACAACATCAATTACATCGAATAGATTATTCAATGCCTTGGAATCTTTTAGTCCTCTCTACGCCTGTCACTCCCACAGGCTGTTTGTGGCAACTAGGGCCTCTCGAATGGTTACACCTCCCTGCCACTCCTAAAAAGATTATTGTTTCTTATCCAGCCTTATGTGCTCTATTGATAGCTAAGGGGAGAAGAAGAAGCATAGAACTATTTGGTAAGGAACCTGTTAACATAGTAATTCCGTATACTAAAGATCAATGTGATTACCTATTTCAAACAGATGATGAATGGCAGATCTCTTTTGCAGGTTACTCAGGTGCTGTGTCTTTTCACCTTCCTAAACACCCCATATTACAATTTATTAAGAGACATCCTTTTATCTTTCCTACTAGATGTCAGAAGGGGCCCATAGCTGGGGCAACGTTGGTGTTCACCGATGGCTCCTCTAATGGGAGGGCAGCTTTGGTAATAGGGGACAGTTGTAAAACACAACAGACTAATGAAACCTCTGCTCAAAGGGCTGAGTTGGTTGCTGTAATTACAGCATTTAGAGAACTGTCTAATAAGGAATTCAATCTTTACTCTGATTCACAATACATAACTTGCCTGTTTCCTCAAATTGAGACCGCCACGATCCCTGTCTATAAGACTGCCATTTCGGCGCTGCTTTGTCAATTACAAAAATTAATTAGAGAACGTTCCCACCCCTTTTATGTGGGACATGTACGTGCACATTCAGGTCTTCCGGGGCCTATCCATAGGGGCAATGAAATAGCTGACCAGGCAACAAAGATAGTTGTTTGTTCAGCCATAGAGGAAGCCACCCAGGCTCATCAGTTGCACCACCAAAATGCTACAGCCCTTCGTTATCAATTTCAAATTTCTAGAGAAGCCGCGAGACAGATAGTGAGAAATTGCACTGCCTGTCCCGCTACTATGCCCAGCCTGCCCATGGGAGTAAATCCCCGAGGTCTTCGCTCTAATTGTCTGTGGCAGATGGATGTTACTCATTTTCCTCAATTTGGAAAGCTTTCCTTTGTACATGTGTGTGTAGACACTTTTTCTCACGTTATTATGGCTACTGCCAGAACAGGAGAAGCCTTTAAAGATGTGATTCAACACTTGTTTATCTGCTTTGCTTATATGGGACAGCCTTTAGAGCTAAAAACAGACAATGCACCTGCATATACCTCTAAGGCTTTTCGAGATTTCTGCAAAACCTTTCAAATTAAACATTGCACAGGCATTCCGTATAATCCTCAGGGTCAGGCCATTGTTGAGAGAGCCCATCGGACCCTGAAACAACAACTGGAAAAATTACAAGGAGGAGAGCTCAAATATAGCTCTCCCCATCATTTACTAAGTCATGCTTTATTTGTAATAAATTTTCTCAATTTAGATATTCACGGTGAGTCACCTATGATGAGACATTGGAATGATGATAAACAAAAAATTTTACCACAGGTTAAGTGGAAGGACTTGCTTACAGGACAGTGGAAAGGTCCTGATATTCTCTTAACTAGCGGTCGAGGATATGCTTGTATATTTCCACAGGACGCTTCCTCTCCTTTGTGGATTCCTGATCGTTTGATCCGGCATGTACAACAGGCGGTGCCGGACCCTTCCTCCGTTGAGAAGAACGGACAACAGCGCCCTGACGGAGAGGGATGAGGATCATCCTCCTGTGATGCAGATGCGGCGGCTTTCGCTCCGTGACGCACCCTATCAGCGTCCACCTCCTCGATCACCGCCGCCTCCACATCCGCGCTCTAAAGCCACTCGAGCTGCGCCTATTCCTACATGGGGTCAACTAAAACACCTTACCCAAGAGGCAGAACACTTAGTTCAGGTGCAGGGGGGTACAATCTCCCCCTCTACTCTGTTTCTAGCTATGTTAGCCTTGATTGCCTGTCAGGCAGGAAAAACCTCTGCCTCCCTTAACCAATATTGGGCTTATGTTCCTAAACCCCCTCTATTCCATCCAGTAACCTGGAAGGAAGGACAGATTCCTGTCACGAATAACCATCCTGAGTTATTAGGAGGTCTGTCTATATACCATGATAAATTTGACATTAACAAAGATTTTTCTTTTCAAGGTACCTCTAGCAGTCCCCCTATATGCTTTAATGTGCGCCCTGTAGGGCAGATGCCGGCTCCACTGCCAGTAACTAACATACCAGGCTGTATTGGAACCTCCATTAAGGGGCTACTTACAGACTCCCCTAACGGAATGTGGAGAAATTTATGGTCCCTGCAACTATTACTGCCTGGGGACATGGGCCCCAGGGCTCTGAACTCTACCATCCACCCTCCAGGATATCCTACTTGTCCTGGAAGGACTACATCCCCAGAGAGATTGCCTACTAATAGTGACTGGATGTCGGTTGACAAACGAACGGGCTTCCCAAAGTGGAGGGAGTGTATGTATTCATCGAAAACTGTGATAAAAATACCTTCTTTTCCCGGTGAGATATTTGATTGGAGCTGTCAGGACCCTTCGAAAGATTACAGAAATTATTTACGTGAAACTGGTAAATACCGGTGGTCAGATCGTTACATAGCTCCTGAACTGGCGGTGGATCGTTGGCATATGAATGGCTGGGTTCCCCCCATATTGTCGGCAGACTCTGGTGAGGTCCAGCCTCGCTTATGGCAGGCCGTAGCCGCTCTACACAACATTATCCTAAATAGGCCAGTGGGGTCCCAGTCCTATAAGGTTAAGGCATGTATTCCTGCCCCTTATGTTTTCCTAGCTGCGCCCACTCACAGTCGCGCAATGATTATTCTACCCACCACGGACGGTTCCATATATAACATTACCTGTACCAATTGTATTCTGACTAATTGTTTAAATCCTGATATAAACGTGGAAACTGTTATGATATTACAACAACCCCCCTATCTTATGTTACCCGTTCATTTGTCTGGACCTTGGTATGATGATGTTGGATTGCTTACTTTGAAACAGGCTACTGATCTTTTACAGCGCCCCCGCCGGTTTATCACGGCTTTAATATTGGGTATCTCAGCCTTGATTGCATTAGCAACCTCTCTCACTGTATCTGCTGTAGCGCTGACTAAACAAATACATACTGCCTCTTATGTAGACGATCTTTCTAAGAATACCACTCTTGCCCTAACTACCCAAGAAATAATAGACGAAAAACTGGAGGCAAAGGTAAATGCTCTGGAAGAGGCAATATTACAGATAGGACAAGAACTTACAGATTTGAAGGTTAGATTGGCCTTGCGTTGTCATGTGTCCTATAGATGGATCTGTGTGACTCCTCTTAAGGTAAATCAATCTCTACACTCTTGGGAAAAAATTAAAAATCATATCCAGGGAATATGGAACCATTCAGACTTTAGTCTAGACATTAGTGACTTACATAGACAAATTAATAATATTAATCAGGCTGAAGAATCCTTTTCTGCTTCTGAAGTGGCCACCAACTTTTTCACCTCTCTGACCTCTTTTGTAGGGGAGAAAAATTGGAGCTCCTTTATTGTTAATATTGCTGTCACCATTGCTGCTCTAATGATTTGTCTTTGCCTTTTTCCAGTCTTTCTCAAGTTAATATTCAACTCTATAAGTCGGGTTTCAGCAGAATTACATCTGTTGGCCTTAAAAAGTAAAAAAGGGGGAGATGCTGGGAGCCGTGGCTACATCATTTGATCGGCTGTTTGACAGGGTCCAGCCGATTAACGCCGAGGGGTGCAGGGCCGCCCCTTGGTGAAGAATAACCGGCCAGCCCCTCACACAGTTCTGAAACCTGTGCTGCTTCTAATTGCCCTTCATTCCTCTTCCTATCTTAACCTCCAGTTTTCACTCCTTTGGGTGGCTGCTTGGGAGGCACTACCTCCTGGGAAAATTAGATATAGTAAGAGAATGTGACCACCTGCAGGTAACTTTCAAGATATTTTTCAGTTAATTAATGGATGAGCACACAGTCCCATTTGAGACAATCAGAAAGGAATCCTGCCCAGATAAGATGTCGAATTAGGTTTATGGCCTCCATCTGGTTAATGTTTCCTTCTCCCTCCAGTTCTTTGTCTAAATATACATATGCATCGTCCTTCTAAGTTTGCTGGTTAATTGGATGATCAAGAAGTATCTATATATTATTCTTGACCTTCTGCTTTCTGTTAAAATGTTATAGAGGTTTTCTCCTAAAAGCAATAAATAATAAATAATTGGTGAGTAGAAGGGCCGAGGGGTGCAAGAATGCCCCTCGGTGAAGGATGGCCGGCCAACACCCCCGATATTTTCTGAATTATATGCATGCTTTCTATCAAGGTTATGTGTATACTTATTTCTCTTTTTTATTCTTGGAGATATATAGTTTAGTTTAGCTTTTCAGCCCTTTACTTTACTAACAATATGATACTTTCTCCGGCAGTGTACTTAAGGGACCGTTAGCTCTACAATCTAAAAGACAAAGGAATGCTTCCACCCCCTAAAGGGCGCGAAAAAGTAAAGATGTTTAACTGCCCGCTGAGAATGCAGCTAGCCCTGGGGATAAGACACCCTGGAGTCGCCTTTTGTTCCCATTAACCATCTACACTAATGACGTAAATGATTGAGGGAGGCAGGGATGGCTCCACCAGGATGTAACCAGACAGACTGCTGTCCTGTCCGGAGGCCTGGACCTTCTCTCTTTGATTTAACTTTACCGTGAATTACAACAGATGCCTAGGTACCTATCTCCTTTAGTTTAGAGACAACAAACACTAGTTAATTGCAGAGAAGACGATCATTAACCTTATGCTCTATAGAATGGAATGCTAATAAATATTCTTGTGCTCGTTTCTTACTTCCTTATCTCTCTGAGAATATTTGTAATACT